>NW_019154117.1:6164794-6333184 GCF_002288905.1 Enhydra lutris kenyoni
TCTTTCTTTCTTTTTCTTTTTTTTTTAAATATTTCATTTATTTATTTGTCAGAGAGAGGCAGCAAGAGCAGGGGAAGTGGGAGAGGGAGAAGCAGGCTTCCTGACGAGCAGGAAGCCCAGTGGGGGGCTCGATCCCAGGACCCTGGGATAGTACCTGAGCCAAAGGCAGACGCTTAATGACTGTGCCACCCAAGTGCCCCAAGAAGAGAATTTCTTAATGACCCAGAAGGATGCTTGGCGGGCTTTAAAGTGCAGATAGACATACCCCAGTTTCGAAAACCAATGGTTTAGATGTAAAGCAGAGAGATCTCTGGAATCTCATCAGTGCTCAGATCTCAAGTCCTGCTAGAGGAGAGGCCCAATCCCACCCTCAAACTGTAGAAGTCAGTGATGAATTTGAATCTAATTAAAGCTGCAGTAAATCCATACCTAGATCAGCTGTGGGGAGCTGACTCCCTGCCCCCCTCCTGAACAGTGACCTTACCAAAGAAGGGGCAACGCCTTTTCTGTGCCTAAATATTATTAACTCAGTCTCTGTTCTTTGATCCAAAATGTCCACCACAAAACAAGTTGTAAGTTGTATGAAGAAACAAGAGAGTGCGATTCTTGCCCATGACAGGAAATGGTTGATGACAGAAGTAGACACAGAGAGGGTCCAATTTTGGAATTTATCAGGCAGGATTTAAATGATTATTCTAAGCATATTCAAGGATCAGTGGATGACATGGGGGAACAGGTATGGAATTTCAGCAGAGATGGGAATTTTTTTTTTCGTGTCAGGGCAGAAGAGTCTAGAAAGTCAAAGGTCAACAGGAAAGGAAAGACACTATTTGTAGGGGTGTGATTTCTTAACCTGAGAGCAGAGTCTACTTACTCTGTGCCGTGATTATATTCCCCCAGTTGTAATGTGGGATTCCTCCTTGTCAATTATGAAAACACAGAAATAAGAAACAACAAAGGAAAAGAAAGCAAAACAATTTCTGGGCTGGAGAAATCAGTGGTCCAAGAAGCTAGGTTCACAACAAAATCCTGGATTCACTTCCTCTGCCCCGGGAGTAGGGACGTCTGTGATTCTGGGCGATCCACACATCAGGTGATAGTCTATGTTTTTTTTTTTTCCTCCTCAGCTTTGGAGAAGCCACTCATTCAAAAGGGCAGATGCACCACAAGAAGATGTCTGAGTTCCAAAGCCCAGAATAGAGATAAATATCTATAGATATTTTGAGAATATTATTTTTTCTTTACATTTTTTTCCCCCAAACATGTAACAGAGATTAAGGTTCATAGCCAGGGGCATGTGCTTTTTGTATAAGCCCATCCTCTGGGCCTCTTTTCTGAAGTTTTCTCAATGAAGACCCTCCTCTTTTTTTTTTTTTTTTTTTTAATAGCATTAGAAGTACTGTCATGTCTTTGCCAAGCAGTGTCAAAGTGTCCTTTTGGTATCGTTGAAAAAGTTGAGTAAACTATTTTTTTCCCAAGCTGCATTCTTCTCTTCCCTAGGAAGTCAGTTTGACCTTTCTTTCTTTTTTATTTCTTTTTCAATTTCCTTTCATTTGAAGAGGAGTGAACTGGTTCACACAAGATGTGACTTTACGTTGTGCCTTTCGGTGAAGGACAAATAATGAGTCTGAAACAGAGCCCAAATGCCTGCTGAACTTGAGCCTTTTCCGGGAAATGGAAAAAGTGCTTCTCTTCATTTATCTGGGATCATCCAGTTTAAAACTGGTCTTTGTGCTTTAGAATAAAAGCATTATATCTTTAGATGTTTTTCTTGGGGGTGGACCCAACCCGAGAAAATTCAGTTTGAAATTAGGGCCAGCTCTGTAGTTTACAGGGCCCAGTGCGGAACGAAAGTATGGGATCCCTTGTTTAAAAATGGTTTAAGAATATTAAGATGGTAACAGCAGAAGGTGAAACCAAGTGTGGAACTTTCTAAGGTGGGCCCTGGGTGACCACACAGTTTGCATATGCCCATGACATCAGCCCTGCAATTAGGATGATCTCAGCTTTCGTTCCTTAGGACATCGCTGATCTTTCCTAAAACTGCTCATCTGGTATTCATCCGAAATCAAGGAGCCTAGTTGTTAATGAACCATGTATGGCCAGGATGTGAGGCTGTGCAGGTTATACACTGCACAATTCAAGGAGAAACATTCACATTCTGAGTCATCATAGATATAGAGGATTATTGTGGCCTTTCTTTTTTTTTTTTTTCCTGGCACGTAGCAAAAAAGCAACTCAAGGAAGAAGAATGGCTTTCTTCTGCTCAAGATGCTATTTGGGCAAAGCAGTAGATGCTTTCACCAACTTCCCTTTCCAAACTATCCATTAAGATCTTCTCATTCCTACATAGATCTAATTTGTTTTTGTGTGTGTAAGTGCCCACTTGACCTCACAGACCTGTATCCCTCTGTCTTTTCTCCTTTGTCTCTTCTCTTCCCTCTGTTTTATTCCTTCCCCCCTCCCCCCTCTTCTCTCTCCAGCCTTTATTTTTGCTCCCAGAAACCCGGATCTATAGAAAGCCTCCTGAGACACTACATTTGAATTTTGGGTTGAATTTTATTCAGTTTGTCCTTTCTCAAATCCTCAATTTTAAATGGGAAGGGGGGGGGGGATCTTTCACCATTTAAACGAAATCCTCTGAGCAGATGGTACCCATCTCAGCCGCCCTTAGAGCTAGTAGCTGAAAAAGGACTGATGTATTTGAAGCTGCTTCTCTGGGGAGATTAGTCTATGACAACGAAATAGGAATAAAGTCCCCAGGAGGACGGTCTGATTCCCACGCCTTCAAGGTTAGACCTTCAGCACAGGTTCTCTGAGCTGGATGGGGTCTTAGAGACAGAGATTTGACTTTGCAGGGCCCCGTGCTATTCGCGCTGCTGCTGTCAGCCTCACTGGCAGCCCATCCAGTGCTCCAGGTCTCCCTCTGAACCAGTCTGGGGTCCATATAATCAGGGCCGACCCAGGGGCTGGATGGGGACTGTGACAGAGGCAGACGTAGCTGCCGCACCCGGTCATCGGTGGTCCCGTTCTCCCTGCATCAGGGGAAGGAGGGTTTCCTTTGCCTACTTGCTCTCTCCAGATTGCAGACTTCTTCTCTTCCTTGGCACTGCCCTTGATGTTCATTTTTGCCCAATTTTACCTGCAAAAGAAATGTTCTCAAGAAGGAAGAGGAGTCTGGTTGTGAAACCCAGACCATCTGTGGGGTCCCTTTTACTTCCCCCCCAACCAAGCTGCAGGCTGGCTGCTCTTTGAAATCACTCCGTGCTTGAACATGAGCTGGCTTACTGTTGTGGCTCCAGGGAAAATGAAAACTTCCCTGCATTCTGCTTCCCACCCGATCACTAGGGCCTGTGCATGGAAATGACAGCACTGCCCTTCCCAGCATCTTCAGCAGGCCTCCGGACATCCCCACAGCAACCTGCCTGCTTGCAATTCCGTGGCGAACTTCGTGGGAGGGTTCCGCAAGGCTCCCTGTAAGGCTTAGCAATGCATATTCCTGGTCTTGTAATGACATATTTTAAACATTTGTGTAACTCAAGATTGTAAGCCCAGAGAGGCAGCTCCTTTGTCTTGATTGTGTTGAAACCCCCACTGTCTGCCCCCGGAATTTGGTAGGTGGAAGGTGCCCAGGACAGATGCTTAGACATTCAGCTCTCAGATCAGGAACAGGGGTGCACAGAGGCGCCTGGGTTAAGTTTTACCTGGAACTTAGAATAATGGGAGGCCAAATTCTGCTTAGTCAAACGCGACATCTGTAGCTACATTTCTCAGAATAGCCCAGCAAAGAGAACACGGAGACTCCTGCCAAGTCTGTTGATGTCAAGGCTGACAACTCCATATGCTAAGAAGTAGGAAGCCCCAGTTGTACTGTTCGTTCTTGGTTTGGGACACAGAAGTAATGGAGGGAGAAAGCTGAAGCCTATCTGATATCACTTCTTTTTCCCCCTTCCCCTCTAGACCAGGGAGAGAGGAAAACAGATTTTAAAAAATCAAGGTAGCATCATAATAATTTTCTAAAAGCCCGAGATATCAGGGGCGCCTGGGTAGCTCAGTTGGTTGAGCGTCTGTTGACTTCGGCTCAGGTCGTGGTCTCGGGGTCCTGGAATCAGGCCCCAAGTCGGGCTCTGAGCCGGGTGTGGAGTCTGCTTGGGATTCTCTCTCTCCCTCTCACTCTGGCCCTCCCCCTGCTTGTGCGTGTGTGCTCTCTCTATATATAGATGAATAAAATCTTAAGGAAAAAAAAAAGCCCTAGGTATCAATATTAGGATGATCCTTTATAAATCCTGGGAAGGTTAATTAGTAGCTACTATGGAAAAAGCCTTGGGAGCCCATCATTTGGACCAATATGTATCTTCATTTTAAAAATGGAATCTTCTAAGCCCTAAAAGCCTGTAGTAGTCAGGTGTGCCAGGAGCTAAGTGTCGAGAACTGCTGGTTTTTCAGGTGATTTGGTCAAGAAAACACACACACATACACACACACACACACACAACATAATTTAAAAAAAAAAATTACTCTGGTTTCAGAATGTCCTAGTTCGGCTCTCTGTGGTGTGCTATTTATTTATTTACTCTTGCTGAGAAGCAGTACAGGTCTGTAGAGGAAATGGCTAAAGGAGCAGGTCCAGGAGCAGAGAAGATTCCGTCTTCAAACCTTGAACTGCCATAGACGCGGCTCTGTGGCCAACATGCCGTGTGATCCGATTCACCTGAGCTCTTGGCGAGGCCTGTGCGTGCCTCCTTCCATGTGGCCATTTCTGTACCTGCGGAACCCATGGGCTCTGACCATTGACTTCCCTCCGGAGCACATGCCCAGGTCACTCCAACCGAGGCGTTTATTGTCAACCCTTAAACTCAGGTGGTTCCTCAGAGGATAGGAAAATAGTTTTATTTGTTCTGTGCCTTTGAGAGCTCGGAAACGTGGCAGTGCTGTAGAGTTGGGGGGACACCTCCTGAGTCCCCTGCCACCACTGGTCTGTTCTGAAATCGAGCAGTGACGACAGAAGGCGTGGGCTCTGCCCCCTTGGAACGGATGTTCTGCTGGCCAGTGTAGACAGGCTCCTTACTCTGCCACCGGGGAGCTCTGTGACTGGGAGTAAGCAGTTTAACCTCTCTGAGCCATGGTGTTTTCATCTCCTAGAGGCAAGACTCAGATCTTTGGAACACTGTGCTCAAAGCAAACATTTTCTTTGTTCCTCTTTCTCTCTCATTCAAGAGGCAAGAATCTGGTCATTGTAAAAAAGACCCAACGTGGCTAAGAGTGAACATGTACAAGTTGAAGGATCCTGTAGATAACTTGACTTTTTGCTTTGACCTTAAAAGTGCTTGGAAGCTTCTATCTGATAAACAGAAAGAACAAAACAAAATGAAAGCCTGAAGCAAACTTACCTTAAGGACCTCTAGTAAACTCCTTTCGCTTTACTTCAGGAACAAAAACAACCAAGTGCAGTGGTGACTGGTCTGTGGAAGAAAGGCAGAGCCTTACACTTAGCACAATTAAAATTTAAGCAGACCACAGTTGGTCACCGTTGTTGTTAACTGGGTGCCCCTTGGGGCCATATTCCTTTCTCTTCTTTGGGCTTTAGAGCTTGTTGTCATCCAGACTTTTGTCTTCTTTGTGAAGAAAGAAAATTAATAGGCGTGGAATCTGACTCTGTTGCAGGAATTCTTTTTAGCTTTGAGCACTGTTCAGACATTCACCCTCTCAAGAAATGTGTGTTCTGTGCCCGGGCACTGTTTTAGGCACTGGGCATGGAATGGTGAACAAGAAGCCTCCTGCTCTCATGGAATTTATATTCTAGAAAAGAGAGGTAGGAGTTAACAAGCAAATGAAGAGATTAATCATTTCAGAGAATCTGAAAGTGCAGTGAAGGAGAGTGAAACAGGGTGATGGCCCAGAAATTCTCGGTGTTGGGGCGGGAGGAGCTGTTTCAGTTTGGGCGGCCACACGGTTCTGTCTGAGGGGGGTCCAGGGAGCCGAACCTGGATGGTACCAAGCAATTGGCCATGACTGCTTGTTCCTGCACTGGCCACTCACGGTGTGTAATAATAGTTACAAAATAAACACGAGCGTAAGATGGAGTAGCCCTTGAGAAATACAGTTGGGCGGTTTCTCAATAAGTTAAACACAGAATTATCCTATGACCCAGCAGTTCCACTCCTAGGTATATACCCCAAAGAATTGGAAACAGATGTTCAAACAAAAGCTTTTATATGAATGTTCATTAGCAGCGCTACCCACGATAGCCAAAGGGTGGAAAAAATCCAAATGTGGGGCGCCTGGGCGCCTGGGTGGCTCAGTCGGTTAAGCATCTACCTTCGGCTCAGGTTGTGATCCCGGGGTTCTGGGATCGAGTCTCACGTCAGGCTCCCTGCTCAGAAGGGAGTCTGCTTCTTCCTCTCCCTCGGCCCCTCCCCACCTCTCATGCTCATGCTCTCTATCTCTCTCTCTTTTAAACAAATAAAATCTTAAAAAGAAAGAAACCCAAATGTCTATCAGTGGATGAATAGATAGCCCAAATGTGGTAATAAACCAAACTGGAATATTATTCTTAGGATTTTTAAATCTCTAAATCTTTTAAGTCATTGTCTGATTCAGCTTATCTGGTATGTCCAGAAAAGGTCAGTCCACCGCGGCAGATAGCAGATTAGTGGTTGACTAGGGGCTGAGAAGAGTGGGGGATGGGAGTGCCTGCTAATGGCTGTGGGGTTTCTTTTCAGGTGAATGAAAATGTTCCAGAACTAGATAGTGGAAATGGTTGCACAACACAGTGAATGTACTTAATACCAGTGAATTGTACACTTTAAAATGGTTAAAATGTTATGAGCATTTTGCCACAGTGAAAAAAAAATTAAACCCAAGTGTGGTGTTTGACATCAGTCCAGACATTTATATACACTTGAAAAATGTCCTGAAAACTAATTGTATACTGTCTAGCTTAGCCCTTTACTTAGAGGAAAGGTTTTATTTGGTATTTATTTAGGCCCACGCCCTCTGAAATGGGGCTTTCAGGGACTTATCAAAATAGAACTGAATACAAATACAGGTGCGCAAATATGCAGGTGTGCACATCTCTCCAATGAATCCATTCTTTAAAGCTCTAAATTATTTAAAAGTGAACAGGATGTGTTTTATACATGGGCCTCCCCCCCAACCCGGACTCTCATCTCTGATTGTTTTTATATGAGGAAACTTCTGTCCTGTGAACTCATTGACTGTTCCTGGGGTCTTAGTGAAAAGAGAAGACTCTGGGGATGAGTGGGTAGGGCGTGGGATTCCTTATCCAGAGCTCCCACCTTGGAGTTAAAACAGGTGGAGATGGGGTGCCTGGTGGCTCAGTCGTTTAAGCCACCAACTCTTGATCTCAGCTCAGGTCTTGATCTCAGGGTGGTGAGTTCAAGACCCTTGTTGGGCTCCATCCATGCTGTGTGTGGAGCCTACTTAAAAAACAAAATAGGCGGAGAGGGTTTGGACGGGTCCCACAAGATGAAGTTGAAGATGTGCCAATAACTAGAAGTAGCACAGGGTCAGGGTGAGAACACCAGGCTGGCATTCAGAAGGCCGGGTTTTAGTGCTAACCTGTGCCCCTAGCATTGATTTCAACTCATATATATGTTATCTAAACAGTTAGCACCTTCATCAGGCCTGTTACCTAAAGTAAATACACATGGGGGAAAAGAAACCCCTTTGGTCAGACTTTAAAATATTAGCCACAGCAATAGTCCCATATTTCTTCATTGAGTCTGGTGTGTCATCCATCTGACATTTCTCAACATGGGAGAAATATTCTGTAGCCCAGAAAAATTACTGATGACGTCTGAAGGGTTTTTAAACCTCTGGTAAGAATGATTGCTGTACTCTTTTTTTTTTTTTTAAGTTATTTCTCAAGTAGTATTTATTTAGTGTCTCGAGTCAATATGACTCTATTCTTTGAGTGACATGGAAAAAAAATGTTTGCCAGGCCTCTTTGTTTCTTCTGTAACTTCCTCTGATCTGCAGTTATTAGGAAGTGGATGTATTTCTAGTTATATCTTTGAAGAGGAGGGTTTTGATATATTTTGGCTTAGGTATAAAGTTCTCCACGAGATTGGGTATTAAAAAATATTGGGACTCTCACAATCTCCAACAATCTAGAATGTTCCATATATGTTCTCGCTACCCAACCACTTGTGAGTGTCAGTCGCCCATGTTCACCTTTCCTGCAGACACTTTTCCTTCTTCTTTATCTGCTTTTCCTACCACACACAACGTTAGAAATGAGCCGTGCTGTGTCTTGCTTAAGTAATGTTTGATTTCCCTCATAAACACATGAGAGGAGAGGAGTGAGTCTGTTCTGTGTGTTTGAGGCCCATTGTCTGTTTCCTTTGTGACCCAGTTTCTTTTGGGACTGGGAGGAGAGAGAGAATAGGGAGTAGGCCTCACCGGAGATTATCAGTGGATGCTTTCAGGCAGCTCTCTGAAACGTGTGCCGGAGTAGTAATTCCTCGCCTCGGAACCTGCATTCATCAGAAGGAGTTTATTGTTCTCAAACAGGAGGAAAAATAAATCTTTGTAGTTTATTGTGAAACTTTCAGCTCCCCCCAGCTCCAAGGACCCCGATGGTAGGTTTAGGGTTTCATCTGCAGGTGTGAAGGCTTATTCTCTTTATCCCGTCTTACCAGGAGACCTGTCTCTGATTGGGTGTGGGGGGAAGAGCTCACCAGCCTAATAGAAGGGATGTTGGTGACTTTCTGTGGACAGCAGTATTTGAAGATTGAAAAGAGTCACCACTAGCATCTCTCAAGAAAGTTTGAAAATAAGAGAAGTGCCTGACCCAGCACAGCTTTTTCTAGCTAGAAACATTCACTCTGTGATCTGAAGACTTTCCTCAGCGGAACCCCTGTGCAGAGGGCCTCTTCCTAAGTGTGCATGTATGTGTTTGAAGTGGAGAGAGTGTATGAAAATGAAGGAAAGAATCAGATTATGGAAACAGGCTCAGCACAGGACACTCCTTTGAGCGTCCCTGGGCTCTGAGCCCAGGTGGCAGTCACGGTCTTAGGAGCTAGCCTGAGCACTGGCCGGTCGGAATGCCAGGTATGTTGCTGGAGCAGGGTCCTGGACAACCCATTTTGTGCCAGGCTTTCATTCTTCAGCATTCGTCTTGTGGACAGAGTGGTGGCTGGGTCCCACAGGAGCAGGCCGGGCTAATATGGGGGGACTTCGGTATCGGGACAGTGGCTGTTTACCAACCAGTGTGGGGGGCACAAGAAGATTGAGACCACCGGTATGTGAGCTGCAGCTCTGGGAATCTCTGCACCCCAGACTGCTGAAGCAGTTCCTATCTAGGTGGAGCCTAGTGGTACCTCGGGCGGCTGGTGGTGATGGTGGTGGTTGGATGTTTTTCCTGACTGGGTATGCCTGTGTGGGAATTTGCTCAGACATTCTTGGTGCTCATCTGAGCTGGTTAGCACCCGCCGTTTGTCCTCAGGAATAATCTCTCTGCCTCTGACATTCAGTACAGCTAGGGGCTGGCTGACCGCACCGGGAACCCAAAACTGTTTGAGTCCTCCCGTGCTCTAAACGCATCTTACCACGTGTTGGTGACTACTCCAGAGTGCAAGAACGCAGTGAAGTCACTGGCATCCCAAAGCTTGTTTGTTGGGGGCACTGGGTGGCTCAGTCAGTTAAGCATCTGCCTTCTGCTCGGGTCATGATCCCAGGGTCCTGGGATCGAGTCCTGCATCGGGCTCCCTGCTCCGCGGGAAGCCTGCTTCTCCCTTTCCCACTCCCCTACTTGTGTTCCCTCACTCACGGTGTCTCTCTGTCAAATAAATAAAATCTTTAAAAAAACAAACAAACCAAAGTTGGTTTGTTAGAATAGTTCTAGAAAAGGGCAAAGTGTTGGAAGTAGCAAAAAAAAGCTGTTGGTGAGATGTGTGTGCAGGGGTCGGGAGAGGGGTACAAGCCGAGTCTGGTGGTGTGATGGGTGGCTGGAAAGACAGCGCTGGAGTGGGGTGGAATGGATGAGAAAGTCTGCAGCCGGGACGTCTGGTCTCCGTCTTCAGGTCAGGACCTCAGAGCTGGAGGAGATGCTGCCACCTTTCCATTCTCATCTTAAAGGAAGCTTTTATGGGCTCCGTGGAGAGATGCTTCTCCTTCTATCAGGTCATTGCCTTCAGAGCGACTTAATAGAATTTAAAAATAAGCACACGGTTGAATAGCATAATGTGGTTAAGCAGGCTGTTTCTGACGGTGCAGGCTAACCTTTCTTCTGTTTGTGAGTGTGGCTCACATTATCTCATGCACATACTGGGCCTCGGCATGACTACAGGACAGCCCTATGTAATATCAGCGTTTCAGGTGGACTGTTAAGTGGATCTACAGGGAAACGGGTTTTCAGCAGGATCCCTCACAGGGCAGGAGCCGTCTCACAGCTGGACTTGGACCTTGACATCTTCTTCTAAATACATTTCCTTCTCTTGATCCTCATGAATGTCATTCTGAGCTAAAAAATAGTGTTTGCTTTCTGTGGCTAGCTTAAATGTTCCATTGGGTTTAACTCTGATGTGCCCTTCACGATAGAATTTGCTAGAGGGTCAGAGTAGGGTTGGAAGTTCCAGTGTCATCGCTCACCCTGCATTTTCACAGTTTGGCTGAATTCAGTGGGCACACAGCCCTGTGGTAAATGGGACAAAGCATCATATTTCCTGAGGGTTCCATGGTCCTAGGTGAGACTGGAGAGCACAGTGGGGCCCCTTCCCTCACTGGCCGAATCTTGAGTCTTTGCCAGACCTCCCTCCTGGAGATGGATGGAAAAGCTGGGAGTAGGGAATAGAGACCTTCCCGGCTCTGCTTGTGGAGCGTGTGCTGCCTCCTGGTGCATCCAGCGTCAGTGGCCACCACTGGTCCCTAGTATTGGCCCCTCCTCTTCCCCAAGGAATGGCCAGGAGGCCCAGGAGGTTTCCACAGAAAAACTCTGTCCTTTGGAGGGCCTTGGGAATCCCTTACTGAATGTATGAGGGTGGGAAAGTGGGGTTCTGCTTGTACCCTTTCTGTCCCAGCAGAATTCACCTCAAAAAAGTCCCCTGGCCTTGTCTCAAGTACGTGGGGTTACTGGGGCCACGTAAGAGCAAGAACATACAGAGAGGACCAGGACGCAGCTGGAGCCAGAGTGCCAGGTTCGAGCTGTTCCCGAGGCCTTCCCAGGCTGAGCTGGGCACCTGTCCTGTGCTCCTGTGGGGTAGACCACGGAGTCAGCTCCTCTACACTGACCACATTCTGTTCGAGTTCCTTCTCCCCTGGACTGTGAGCTCCTTGAAGCCAGGGACCACGTGTTCGTCATTTTTCTATCTCTGTCTCCCTCTGTCTCATGCTAAACGTAGAGCTGGGCTTCAGTAAATATGCGTGAAACTAAAAAGAAGGGAAAGGAAGCCGGCCGCCAGAGGGCTTGACGTGGTAGGCCAGAGGGTGTGGAGTTGAGGCTGCTTGTGGCTGGGAGCAGCAGCAGGCTTTTGGAGAATGACATGACCAGAACTGGAATAGAAGACTAAAAAAAAGTACTGTTTCAGAAAGGCATAGACTTCTGAGATTTAAAAGGACTTTAAATGATTACCTGACCCATCTACCCATTCTACGGCTGACCCTCTTCTGTAGCTTTCCTAGTAGGTGTTACTGGGCCTTTGAACACCTGCCCAGGCAACCTATTTTATTTTCACACTAAACTAAAATACCCTCTTGTAGCTTAATCCCTAATTTTGTCCCTTGGAGATACCTAGACAGAGTATTGCTTCTTTTCCACATGACCACCTTTCATTAATTTCCAGACAAACGGCCACGTCTCTCCACTCACACTTACCACGTGGACACACCTAGTTCATTCAACCATTCTGTGTATTCACAATTTAGAGTTCTTGCCCAATCCCGGGAGCTAGCCTCTGAGTATGTTCAGGTGAGTGCACATTCCTCAAAAAATACATCCCTAGAATTGAAAGGGATGTTCCAGGAACAGCCTAGCGTAGAAAGGGTTTATTACCTCTCTAATTGCAGAATCCATATGCACATTAAATGCAACTTCCCTTATTAGCTCTGTTTGATGACCTTGACCCATCTCGGAATCATATTTAACTTCCTGTTGATGAAAACATAGTAATTTCCTGTACTGCAGCTTAAGCCAGGGATCGACCAGCCTATACTGGTGTACTTGCTCCTTTGGACCCAAGTAGGGAACACCATATCCCGCTAGACCAGACTCCTTTTCTCTGGCTCCATACCATGCCATTCTGTGTATTTGTTACCTTTCTCAGTGCTGTGACCTCTAAAGATTTGATAAGGATGCACCTTACTGTTACTGTCTTTACCCAAGTTCATCGGAATATGTTGAGCTGGGCAGGCCAAGGACAGAATCCTTTGGCATGCTGCTAGTAACCTCCCTTGAGGTGGACAGCAACTTTGAGAATGGTTTATGACGAGGTTCACATCCCTACCCCGTAGTTTCTAAGACTATCGTAAGAGACCTTGTAGAATTCATTGTTGAAATCTGTACTTGGGTGTAATCAAAGGGGAAAATGAGCTTAGGTGGTACGGCCAGTTCTGAGTCCAGCTGTGCTGCCTCTCGCTGACTGCAGATAGTTTTTCTGACTTCCTGTGAAAAATCCTTTTAATAAACCTTTGATGATTTTTCCCAAGATCTCCCAAGGTGACCTCGGTACAAATTTTGAATCTACCTTCTTCATTTTGGAAACATGAATGACATTTGCCCGTCCCCCCGCCTTTGACACGTCTTCCGTTTTCCATGATTACTCAAAAGTGTCTGACGGGGGGCGCCTGGGTGGCTCAGTGGTTAAGCCGCTGCCTTCAGCTCAGGTCATGATCTCAGGGTCCTGGGATCGAGTCCCGCATCGGGCTCTCTGCTCTGCAGGGAGCCTGCTTCCTCCTCTCTCTCTCTCTCTGCCTGCCTCTCCGCCCACTTGTGATCTCGCTCTGTCAAATAAATAAAATCTTTAAAAAAAAAAAAAAGTGACGGCGCTGGGGCACTAGTGATCTCTGTGGCTAGGCTGTGAGTCTGGGTCTAGGTTTAAGTTCACCTTAAGCCTGCTGTCTGATTGTCTTCCAGCCCTTGCCTATTGGGACCAGAACTTACTTCTCTTTCCAAGAACTTGCTTCTTTTTCTTCTGCATGTGTAGAAGAAAAAAAAAAAAAGTCAATTTTATAGCAAAAAATTTGTTTCTTCAAGTAATAGAGCTTCTTATAAGAATGTGGGGGCAAGACTAGCAAAAATCATTCCTCGGAAACACAGAACTGAATCAAGAAATGGCCAGGACTTGGAATCGGAAAGTCTATGGCAACTCTGGGCACTGGGCTTCTGGCTACTATGGTAGCTGCTCTATGCCGAGAACAAACCCCACTCCTTTCTTTTCCCCTTTTTTTCCCCCTGCCCCTGGAGCCAACCTCAGGCTTAATGAATTAATTAATCAATTCTGCTCAGGTCCCTTATTTGCGTTGACTCTTAGTGCTGTGATACCGAACAATGGAGTCAGTCTTCTCTCCTTCAGCATTCTCATTTACTCATCTTTCTGACTCAGCCGAAACTCTGCCTCACCTGTGGCATTTTGTGGTCTGTTTCTGACCCATTCTCTTGTCGGGGGGTGGAGGGGGTTGGTTTTAAGATGGTGTCTGCGGTAATTTAGGGAGGGATCTGCCCAAAGTCTTTGAGAAGTTAAATCACCTGTATTTGTCCTAGAACTGAACATTTTTTCGGGGTAACGCTCTTCTCTTCAAAGGGACATGGGAAAACTTGTTAATGTCTCTAACTCTTTGACAGTGTTGTGAGCAATCACAGCATAAAAATCATGCCCACAGTTTCTTTCTGAGGATAACTGCTCTCCATCAGATTCAAAATTAGATTCTTTCTCACTGAAGGATTTTAACGGAAAATGGGACTAGGGCCAGGCAAACAGGAGCAGGAGATAAAAACTCAGAAGCTCTGAAAGACCAGGGAAAGACTAGGTGCTGTTTTCCTAAGGGAAAGGAGCAGGGTTTGTGGCATGTCTCTCACAGTCTCTGGACGGATCCATACGCATAAATACCGTATGCCTGTTTCATAGTACTTGGCACGAGGGGATGCCTCCTCAAGTGGGACGTTTTGCAGGAACATTGGAAGCTACATGCGGTTTCAAAGACTTTGCTCTTTCTTCTACTGTAGGAGCTCGGTTTCCCTCTAGAGAAGACCCCTCCCTCCCATCCTTGCTGCTGGGCATCCCCTGGCAGTGTCCCAGCTTCTCTGGGATCTGGAAGGGTGTTGCCTCTGTCTTCTGGGCCGGCCCCTGTTAGTGATGCTGGCCAGCTCCGCCTCTTGGCCCTTACCTGTGCTTTCAACCGTCCCCTGCAGGCCGCCCCCCAGTGTTGGGGACCCCAGCTGGCAGTGGGTGCTGGCCGGGGCTCCAGGTGCTAGGTTCCACGCTCCTGCAGCTGCTGCATCTGGGGGAGCACCAGAGCTGGATTCGAGTCAGTAACTACCGCAACTGAGGAAAAGAGACGCTGGTATAGAGATAGGCTCAATTCCATAGAAGGACATGTGGAGATTCATGGCCAAGGAGGAGCATGCGGGGTCCATAGTTGGAAAATTACCAAGAGGAGGCATCGAGGATGGAGGGATTCTTGCTGTGGTGGACTAGAGAAGCCAAGGATGGAGCCCAGCAGGAGACCTTGCTAGGAAGAGAGCTGGGAGGAGCCCGTGTGAAGTCTGCTTGATGAGAGAGTCTTTGTCAGCCCCTAGCCCACCAGTTTTGTATTGTGTTTCTGGAACCACAGATGAGTTGGAACTGCATCTTTTTCTTATCTTAAATGAGGTTCTTCTCTCCCTTTGCTGTGAGTCGGTTACATTCTCCTAAAGAGGCACTGTGTGGGTTCCCAGAAGCTCAAACGTAGAGGGAAAGCATCTTTCTGATTATTCGTTTGGGCTTCATGCACAAGTCTGTAGCAGTGGCCGGGACATGGTGGGGGGTGGGATGAGAAGGTTTTCCTGGGAGCAGTCTGAGTAACAAAACACAGTGCTCAAAACCACACCTTCCCAGCCCTCCAGTGACTAAGACATTGTTCCTGGGACCAACCTGTGGGCCTGCTAGTCTCTTTGCTTGAGTCGTGCTGTGCTAGCCCTCCCCAGCCCTTCCTGCACACTGACCTGCCGCTGGCCGCGGACCAGCCACACCTGGATGCCACCTGGGAGTCCACCCAAGGCGTGAGCCAGACCTGCTCCCCACCCTCCCCACCCTCCTCATACTTGCAAAAGAAGACAAGACAGGGAAAACTCAGTGTGCCTCACCCTGACCCCTGCCTCAAAATGAAGAAAGCTGCCTTTCTTTCCCAACTGTCTACAGTTCATACTTAAAAAAAATTAATTCTGACAGAACCACCTCAGGCCCCTTTCCAAAGAAGTGATGTTTTACTGAAAGTGATTGGAAAGAAAGGCACAAATGAGTGTTTACAAGAATTAAGATGCAAGAGTTAACCTGGGCCTGGCATGGGGCGGGGGTGGGGGTGGGGGGACTTGGCGGGCTGTAGGCGTGGAGAACCGCAGCTGAGAGCGTCGTGGCGCCCCCCAAACTGGGGGAGAAAAACGACTTTTGGTTGTTGGTAGAAGAATGGCCATTTCATTTGAGAGTTCCAAAATTGCCACTCTTGCGGTTTGCACTGCTTTTCCACGCACCATTTTTCTTTTCAAGAAGGTGCCAGTGATTCGGCATCCTGGCTCATAGCTGCGTCCTCGTTATAAATGCGGACTTTCACGTCTTTACTGAAAGTCCAGAGAATGTTTTTTAGAGAAGCATTTTTCCACGAACACCGTATTAATTCAAGAAAGCTCTCGCAGCTTTTATTGTCGCTAAAATCATATATTGTTTTTCACAGAATACCACCATTTGTTTGTATTTTCCCTACAGTTTTTGTCTTTGGTAGTTTTGTTCTGTTCTAGAGGCAGCTGAAGTGATTCTGAGTGTTTGCGGCATGATGTTAATTAACCAAATGTTTCAACCTGGAGCTTTAAACACCTGGGCCGACGTAAATGGCTCTGAATCAGTGCGGAAATCTTGGAACGGTGGATGCTGAAGATTTGGGGATAAAACGGGAGAGTAGATGGTAAGAGGTTTTGTGCTCTACTCAGTTTTTCTGGCAAAATAAAAGCAGATGAGCGAGTGGCGGGCTCCTGCCCGAGTTCCTTGCCTGCAGCCCGCGTGTCACGGACTCAGAGGGGTAACCCGCTGTGGCTCCTCGTGTCTGTCTGCACGTAGCTAGCCGGGGTTTGGGCCGCGTTTGGCCCTGCTTCCATCTCACGTCTCTATCCCGCATGCCCTCGGGCTTGGTGCATTTTAAAGCTTGGGTAGTTGCAAATGAAGAGCCAAGGCTGGTTGTGGGAACTGCTAGGGTATAAGGTACGATTTCTGGACCCACATCCTCCCACTTGTCCTTTCTTCCCTCTAGGGACCCTGACCAACAGCGCATATACAAAAAGAACCGTATTCAAATAGAAAATGCAGAACAGTTTAATTAGCAATCAATAACCTCACACAAGTTCCCGCACAGGAAAGGGGGCGTTGGTGGGGCCACAGTGAGTCAGCACGGATGTGCCTGTGGAACGGACCCATCCTTCCTTCCCCGCAGCCGAAGGTGCGTGAGCGGAAGGGGATTGAGAAGAACCGTTATTTGTCTACAGTGGGACTCTTCAAAAGCAGCACTAATGACATTTTGGGCCAGGCGGTTCTCTGCTGTGGGGCTGTTCTGTCCAGTATACGATGTCAGGCAGTGCTTCTGGCCTCTCCTCACTGGATTTCAGTAGGGAAATTCATCTCCCCATCTTTTGACAACCAAAAATGGCTCCAGGCGTTGCCAAAACATCCCCCTGGGTGTGGGGGGCGGATTGCCTGCAGTTGAGTGTTACTGGCCTACGGGAAACAGATCCCAACTGGTCTGGGTTTCCCAATGATAACCAGGGTTTCGAAGCAGAAGCTGAGTCGTGGACTCATGAGGAGAGACTCTAGAAGAAGTCTTTTTAAATTGAGTGCAGAATGTGATTGAAGCTCTTTCAGACATGGGTTTCCAAATGTTACATATTAGAATCATCTGGGGGCTTTTAAAAATCCTTTTTTTAAAAAAAATCCATTTTTTAAAAAATGTCAATTAAGTCAGAGTCTTGGGAGGGGGGAACCCACACCATCAGGGTCTTTTAAAGCTTCCCAGGGATGCCAATGTGCACCCACATTTGAGAAGCCGTGCTTTAAAAAGCACAGTCTCTAGTAGCACGTGGCCGAATGGTCAGGCTGGCAGATACCCCTGGTCCCCGAATAGCTTCTTGCTGTTATTCATGCCGCAGAGCTGACCAGACCAGCAGTTTTCAGACCTCAGCAAGCAGCAGAATCACCTGGAGGGCTAGACACTGAGACATCTTTCTGTTTCATGAGGGCTGGTTTGGGGCCTGATGTTGTCTCACAAGTTCCCACGTGGGGCTGATGCCCCTGGACCATGGAGCTCGTTTGAGAGCCCTTGCTAATGACCCTCCCTTCAGTGTCTTACCTGGGGAGCAGTGGCTCCACAGCAGCCATAACAGACGTGAGGTACTCCCCCTGCATCTTTGTCCCTTTAAAGCAGGGCTTCCTGCCCTTGTTTTGCCTCTTGACATATAGGTCTTCCCAGTTTGAGGTGGACTGTCCCTGCATTTGCTGTTTGCCCACAGGCTTTGCAGAGTCAACTTCTCACAGACATTCCTATGACCCCGGCAGAAGCGGTTTGGACAGATTTTGGAAGAAAACAGATATGTCTTGGGAGAAATAGTGGGAGTGAACATCGGGCTGGGAAGCCAGAAGTGGGCTCTTGTCCAGGCTGTGGCATGACCTGGTGGTGGGACCTTGGACAGGTCACTACGCTTACTCTGCCTTCATCTCTCTGGTTTGGGGGAGTTAAACCCCACAGTTTGTAAGCCTCCCTCCAGGGTCGCTGTCCTGTGACTCTGAGAAGTGCTGTATTCTGTAGGCGACAGACCTGTGGGAGCCCAGCTGCTGCAGTGAAAGGAGCACGTAGTTAGTAAGTCGGGGTAATACATTGGTTGGAGGAGGGAAAGAGGTGTTCGGAGTGAGAGTAGACAGTGTCTGGACACCTCTCTGTTTTGCCCTTCAGCAACGAAATAATACTGCAGTGGGCAGCTAGGAAAAATCTTCCTCTTTCAGTCAAGCCCTCGAATGCTCTTCCTCACAGCCAGTTTTTACATGTGCAAATACAGCTTGCTGTGTGAGTGTGCTGGACAGTCCCACACGGAGAACTAGGTGGCCGGTCAAATTCCATATTAAGCAGGTAGTGTGTGGAAGCAACTGGGTGTTTTTCCTTAAAATCTCCCCCAAAAAAGGCAGGATGAGAGTGAGGTCTGGTGCCCAGTCCAAGTGAAACTGCTTTTCCTTTTTCTGTTGTACCCAAATTTGTGGGAGAGTTATGGCGCCTGATGTGTGGTGGGCTGTCCGGCTTTACCCAGTGGCTCACAACAAGAGAAGACGGGGGGTTATCGGGCAGATTGTCAGCTGTGCAGGAGGCTGCCCTGGAGGTCATGGGCGGGGAAGCAGGTGAGCAGAGCTAGGAGGGAGCCCAGGGTGTCATCTTCCTGATGTTTCTACAGCTGGGACAAGAGTCTGCATCACGTTTAATGCAGGCAAAGGCTAGGCCTACGCCTTTAAGAAATAAGGATTAAGGAATCTGTACAAATGTAGACTTTGAAGAAAAAGAATGAACAAAAGGGCCCTAGGGAATTGAATACGTGTGGCTAAACTCTGGCACAAGCCAGAGAGGGCCGGTTATCTTGTAACATGCCCATAGTAGTACTTTACAGAGTGGATTCCAATGCCCGCTCCTAAGATAAAAATATTAAAGGAACATGCCCAGGAAATTCTTTTTCCTTTTAATCAGGATACAGCAGCCTATTGAGATCTGGACAAGTGTATTGGATTTCACTTCTAATCTCCCACACATCTATCTCTTTTACAAGGGGTCATTCTCTGAAAGGTACCAGTCAGGAGCGCTTTGGTGTGGAGTTCCAGAATGGCCTTTATCATCTTGATGACAATTTTTCCAATTTAGTTAACAGTTTATTTGGTTGTAAAACTACAGTGACTCATGTAATTAGAGGTTTCCTTCTGTGTCAACAGAGAGGATTTTTGGAGCTTGGTAACATGTTGGACAACTTTTCTGCCACACTTCAAAAGAAGTAGTCAATCATGGGATAATATTTTTAGAACGTCAGAACTGGAATATGGCTGGCTGCTAATCTTCCTCAAATAAAACCCTTGATTAATTACAGAATGAATTATCCAAGAGTGACAAAATTTACTTGGGCCTCATTGAAGTTCTACCAGGTCACCTCCTCAAGGCCAGGTGAGCAGGAAGAGCGAAACGATGGTCTCCTTCATTAATGTGCCACTTAAAACAAACACACAAACAAAACCAAAACGCTACAGAGCTCCGAACGATGGGTGGGATATCTTGTAAAAGTTTTATCCAGTGAAGTGATTTTTATTTTGCCCTTCCTGGGGTTTGTGTCTTCCTTGAATGTGGGCAGCTGAAAGTTGTGTATAAGATATTCCCGAACACCAAAGCGAAATTTCTCTACAGCTGTCATAATAATAGTTCATTAAATAAATGGTTGTTTTTTTTTTAACTGCTTGAATATTTCATGAGCATAAATGAATTACGGCAACTCTTAGAAAGATACTGCAGATTAATCAAGTGACCACAGGGCAGATGAAAATCTGAGATTAGAAATTCGAGAGAATTCCAGCTCTGATCCCCTGGTCAGGGTGGTCCTCTCTTTTTCTGTTCCGGAGAAGTTTATTGTTTGTCTCCTATTGCTTGAGTCATAGGTAAAGGTAATGCCTGGGCCTGGAAAGCTCTACCAGGGTCCACTGTTACTCTGTGTGAATGTGTGGTTGCCTACAGCACTTGACCTGGTGCCTGGCTTATGAGGCATTCATGAAACACGTGTGTAACGTGTGTTAGATGCCAGCTACTTTTTGAGATAAAAAACGAACCACTTAATCCTCACGTAACCCTGTCAGATAGGCAGGTACTTTTATCCCATTTTCCAAATAAGAAAATGGAGGGTTGGAGAGGTTCGTAATTTGTCCAAGGCCACGAAACTAGGAAGTGACAGACTGGAATTTAAACCCCAGGCCTTGTGATTTGGGAGTCTGTGATCTGCGCTCCTGTGTGGCTTCTCTCAATAAATCTTTGTTGAAATGAAAATAAGTCTTACCTATGAAGAGTTTATAAAGCAAATTCCTGTGCCATTTCATGTGATCCCCCTACCAGTGTGGAAACCATAGCTCTTTCCATTTTAGGGTGGACAAAGTTGGGGCTCAGACAGGTGGATGATTTTCCCAAAGTCCCCTGGCTTGGGAGTTATGGAGACAAAAGGTGGGAACTTGGATGCCCCCTGGCTTGGGCCCTGGCTTTCCTTCCGTCTTCGCTGGGGTGAGGTGCAGAAATCTACCTTAGCCCGCTCCTTCTCCTGCCAGCCCGCCTCCTTCTGGCTCCCCTTCTCCTGAGTTGGAGGTTAACGCACATATAAGGAGGCTGGAGGATGTTTGCATCAAGGAGGTTCCTCCAAATATCAGCCTTTCTGTCATTCTTCCTGGTGCATCACCCTAGTTTTTCTCCAAGCCCTGCCCCACTAGCAACCACTTAGTGTGGTGGGGGTGGACCTGGGAAGTCCCAGGGAAGGGCCACATTTCCGGGTGCTGCTCTCTTTACTGGGTTCCTGTTTACTGTCTGGACCGCAGTGTCTCAGGCCGCGGGGTCTGCAAAGCAGCAGCCACCCCTGTTTTCGACCTTAGCACCCTTCGCATCTCAGGGAGCAAACCGCTTGCTTGTTTTGGGCCTGTACTGACTACTGACAGAAACTGTAATGAATTCGGGCTGATTTCTCCACTTCTTTCCCAAGGGTAATCTTACTTTCAGGTCAAGGTGTCAGTCATTTCTCAAAAACCTGATTTTTATGTCTATACCTATTTGTTTATATTTCATCTTGTCCCACAGAGGTTGAGGTAAATGAAGGGGACTATAGAACAGTAAACTCAGGTAGAAAATAAGGGTGAGAGAAGATAGAAATTAGAATAGGGCAAGGCCTGAGGATAAAGAGATTTGACTTCCAGCTTCCCAGCCAGAAACAAACAAAAAGAAATGCAAAATGCAGTTAATTCCGAATTCTTGTTGAGGAGGAGGAGGAGGAGAAAAATAGCCTTTAAAGGAAAATTCTCACTTGAGGTTCTTTTCAGTTGGTAATTCCCTGTGAAAAGGATTACAGGCACTGCGGTAATAAAGGTGACCCAGGCTCTTTCCATCTAGCAGGTGAGGCAAGCAAATAAAACCCACAGATAAAGAAGCTCAAGGGTAAGCACCCCCCCCCCCAACCACTGTACTCCCCACCTTTGCATCTAGAGAAGAGAAACTCTGACAGAGGGGTTTGGGTAGGTGACAGGAAATCCCACCCAAGTGAGCCTTGGAAGGGGCTGATTCTGACTGGAGAAGAATGAAGAGATGGGCATCCCAGCCCTGGGCAGTGTCAGGAGCTGTGGTCAAGGTTAGAGGGCTTGTGTATGGGTGGCCTGGGTGAGGGGAGTGAGGGGGGTGGAGTTAGTCATTTGGAGGAGACTGATGTAGGAGGAGACTGATGTGGAAGGCAAGACAGGAAGGGAGATCAGGAGGACGCTGTGCCTTTTGGGAAGTTGGGTGACTTCTGAAGAAGGACTGTGTCCTGACCTTGCTTGAGGAGACTCATTCTGTCACCCGCTGGCAGCTGTGTGACAGAAGTGAGGGGCTGGTGGAAGGACGTCAGTTAGGGCACACTTGCAGTAACAGAAGTGGCCACGCCCCCTGCTAGGCCAGGGGCACTGGAGATGAAAAGTAGAAAGTGGGGAGTCTATGGGAGATAAATGTGAAAAGATTTGGCCTGATGTGGAGGTTTAACTAGATAGGAAGTGGAACAGGAGGCCATCAGGAGGTAGGTTTGGGATATCCTGAGGTTTTCCAATTCATGAGGATCTGACTGGACCTTCTAGAGTCTTTTCTGGTTTTTGCTGCAGTCGAAGACTAGTCAAGAACTCTGACTAATGTTGCCTAAATTCCTGTGGACCCCTGACTCGCTAGCTATGTGGTCTCCCACAGGCAGTCCAAGCCTCACTTTCCATCTGTAAAGTGGGGATCACATCAACCATGAACAGTTGTGGTAAAGATCGAAGGAGAACGTGCACCTTTGGAAAGTGCTTTTGCACACTGTGAAGCCCTAGGATCCCTGGGATTATTTCTGCTCCTGGTACTTTTAGGCTGGACTTGTTCCTTCTTCGCTTTGTGCTTCCGCTTTATTGTCTCATCTGCTGTCCCGTCAGAGACGCACTCTTGCCACACGTCTCCAGAGCCTCAGCGCCCTGGCTCGTCCACCAGTCCCTGCACCCACAGCCCCACGGGGAAGTCAGGCACCATCTTGCTGCTGCTGGAGTATCTGAAGTAACGAAGGGCTCCACCCCGCCCCCACATTTGTGTTTTGGCCCCAGTCACCACTAGGTGAAGAGGGATGCTCTTGCTCAAGCGACGTTTGAGTTCTGAAGACAAGATTCAGAACTCTGTGTGAGAGGAACTTGCACTGCTCGACTCCCCATCCAAGAAGGGTGTTGAACTCCCCAACGTGAACTTCTGGTTCAAGTTCACGTTTCCCAGAGGACAGAAGTGCAGACAATATTGAAAAAGGGAGTACCAGAGAATGCGGCGCTACTTGACTCCCCAAACTAGTACTTGAAGACCTGGAAAGGTCACAGTCTGCAAAGACAGCAGCCAAAGTGACAAGGAGCTGAAATTGCTACTCAGCTTCAGTCAGTCCCCGAGGGCGCTAACAGTAGGAAACGGTCTCTGAAGGGTCAGGGGATTGTTAGAATATTCCTAATTACCAGGCGTCATGGGCCCAGCTTCTTATTGGGAAATTCTCTCCCTAATTAACATATCCTTGCTCTGAACATGCTCACAGGTCTCTGCTAATTCAACAAAGAGTGGAAAAACACACCGAGAGCTCAGCTTTAATTGAAAATACAATAATTAGGTTGTGGAATCCTACTCTTAATTATAGAGCCAGATTTTTCTCGGGGTCTACTTACTTTCTGATGATATTATGCCCTGACAGAATTAATAAAGTTTCTGAGGATGTCTTATGATTTTTTTTTTTAAACTCGATGACTCATTCTGAACCCAGAAGGGCAGATAGGACCCACGGCATTCCAGTTTTCTTGGAATCTTTGCCTGCGTTGTTAGGGAATAAAACAGGCCCTTGTGTTGTCATGCACATAAAGGGAATGTCATTTTATCTGCATAGCTGGCTTTCATTTTCATAGTTGGTCAGGTAGCACATTCACGGAATTGACAGTCGCTAGGTACAGCGCCATGCTTCATTTGGGACAAAGGGGTCCCCAGCCAGCACCCATGCTTGAACCTGAACGTGTATAGGAACGTGTATAGATTAAGGAGGCCCAGAGTGGGTCCTGGGATTCCCCATTTCTAGCAGGCTCCTAGGTGATGTCCACACTTTTATTGATGGAACAGTTTGAGGAGCCCAGCTCTGATGAGTCCCACTTGAGCCCTCCCCCATCTTCTTCCTTCCCTGTGGGGCAAAGAATCTATAGGACCAGGGGTATGTGCTGACCCACAGTCTGTGCCCCTCCTCCTAGACCCTGTTGTAGGTGGAGACTACAACAACTCCTAGAACTCTAGGACAAGAGTGCCCTACTCAAATGGCCTTGTGCCTTCTTCTGGGTCTTCTCTGGAGTCCTCCTCTGGTTCATTCACTTGAGGTGGGTATACCCCAGGTCTACAGGGTGGCTAAGGCACAGCTGTTGTGGGAGTGTGTTTGAAGCCCATGGTGGTGTAAGATAGAATTGAGATGGAGAAGAGGAGCCAACTCGAGGTATGGGCAGCTCTCCCGATGCTGCTTCATTCTGGTGTAGAACCCTGGGAAATTCGAGAATACAAGATTCAGCCTGGATTCCAGCTTCAGAGTCTTTGAGGAACTTAAAAGGTAGATGGCACTGTCAGTAGAGATGGGGCATCTCATCAGAAGTTGCCTATCTGGACTTGAGTTGGGTGAGCAGGTACCTCATGGCCTATGATCTATATGGCTCTCCATTCATCCTCTTGCCCCTGTCCTATAAATGTTGGGGTACGTCTCATGAAAGATGCCTCATGACCCCAAAAGGGTGAGATCATATATCCCTTCATCATTTGATATTTTTCACATATTTATTTTCCTTGATGTGCATTAGAGTTACTTAGATTTGTTAGGCTGCTACATGGTGCACAGTTCTACACCTGTGGTTTGTTTTATGGGCCATTCTGCCATCTTTAAATGTATTTATCACTGAGAAGTTCTTTTGAGAATAAGAATTTAGGGCACTTGGGTGGCTCATTCAGTTAAGCATCTGCCTTTGGCTCAGGTCTTGATCCTGGAGTCCTGAATCGAGGCCCACATCAGGCTCCCTGCTCAGTGGGAAGCTGCTCACTCACCCCGCCCGTGCTCTCTCTTGCTCTCTCTCTCTCTCTCTCTTTCACTCAAATAAATAAAATCTTAAAAAAAAATGAATAAGATTTTTTAAGAAACCTGTAAAGGTTAATGTAATATTTTAAAAAGTATTCTTGAGAAAGAAAAGATACTCTTTTACATTTTATAGTTTTGGTAGATTTCACTGCAAGCTGGTTCTTGGTGGTTAGGCTGGTGGGGACCGGATTTCCCAGCTGGGATGCAGGGCGCCAACTGGAGGGCTGACCCTCGGTGACAGGCCTGCATGGCCCTCATGAACCCAGCGCCTCTTGCTCCATCCTACACTCTCACCTGACCTGTTGAAACCCTCTTCTGAACGCAGGGCTTTGGGGCCCTCACACCCAAAAAACAGGCAGTGTCAGTAGGCTGGACGGCCCTCGGGATGGGGCTCTCTCCCAGGCTGTTCTCGCTCTCAGGGCTGATGTGCTGCCCCGTCCCACCTGCTGGACACCTGCCCCTCCCGGGTCACTGGTGGTTCAGTGGTAGAATTCTCGTCTGCCACCTGCCCCTCCTGCCATGGCTCAGATGGCCTACGGCGTTCTTCGGATTTTTGGCTGAACCGAACCCTCTGGTTGTCTGGATTCTCGCTGTTGGCCAGGACTTTCTTGGCCAGCCGCAGTCTAGGTGCCTTGCCACCCATACACTGAAAGGAAAAATAGGGCTTAAAAAGGATTTCAAAGCCTTTACGGCATTGTCAAAGAGAAAGGGACCGGACCTGCTGGAGTGATTTCTGCCACATCTCCCGTTGTTACCTCATCACCTTTATACCGCTGGGACTATTTCTTTCTTCGGTGCCTATGAGCAGTTTCTTGCCCTCACACCCAACCCCATTTTCCCCCTTTTTTCCTTTATTTTTTTCTATCTTTTTTTTCTCCACATTTAAAAAAAATTGATGTGAAATTCATATAATGCGGCATTAATCATTCAGTGACATGCAGTACATTTAGTTGTCCTGGGCATTTCCCATAAATGAAATCCTATAACATGGGGTCTGCTGTTCCCAGCGTCCTTCACCTAACATGTATTTGAGGTCTGCCCACACTTAGCGTGCCTCTGTACCACATTCCTTTTTATGACTGAGGAATATTCCATTTTGTACATATGCACTTTGTTTAGCCACTCATCTGTCGATGGGCATTTGGGTCTCTCCCGCCTTCCGGGCGTTCTGGCAGGGCTGCCGTGAGCTCGTGTCTATGAGTGTGTGTTGGAGTTCCTGTCTTCAGTTCTTTTGATTTAAACCTGGGAGCCGCATTGCTGGGGCACTTGGTAATTCTTGGTTTAACTTTCTGAGGAACCGTCTTCCCTAGCAGTCACCCCACAGCGATGCACGGGTATCCCAGTGGCCCCACATCCTCTCCAGCGCCTGTGGGTTCTCACTGGTTTGTAGCCATCCAGCGGGTCTGACGTGGTGTCTCAGGGTTTTGATTTGCATTTCCTTACGTGATGTCGCACCCCTCTGTGACCGGTGTCTCGGCAAGTCAGCGCATGACGCTACGCCATCCAGGACTAGGGCGCATTTTGTAGTGGGTACTGGAATGAAACAGGTGGCTTGGCTTGCCTCGCCTCGTCGTAGCCTCCTGTAAGCATTGCTGACCTCTGGGTGAGTGTGAGCTTTGCGGACTCTCACTGTCGTGTCATTAAGAGTCGGGGGCGTGGGGCGGGGGGAGGCTGGGTGGCACAGTCTCTTCAACGTCTGACTCTTGGTTTTGGTTCAGGTCATGATCTCAGAGTGGTGAGATCGAGCCCCACGTCAGGCTCGATGCTCTGCACAGAGTCTGCTTGAGATTGTCTCTCACCGTCTCCCCCTCTGCTCCTACTCTCTCAAATAAATAAAATCTTAAAAAAGAAAACAAAGAATGGTGGGGGCACCCGTTTTGGTCTAATGGGAAGAAAAGAGTTGTTGGTCATTACTAATTTCTAATCCCAAGGGGCAACGAGTATTATAGTTGACTAGATGATAGTTTTTAAAATTTATTTTCCAAGGATCCCAAGGGTTTCAAAGATAGTTTCTAAAAATTTTTTTATTTTTATTTTTCAAAGATTTTATTCATTTATTTGACAGAGAGGGAGAGACACAGCAAGAGAGGGAACACAAGCAGGGGGCGTAGGAGAGGTAGAAGCGAGCTTCCTGCCAAGCAGGGAGCCTGATGTGGGGCTTGATCCCAGGACCCTGGGATCATTACCTGAGCCAAAGGCAGACTCCCATCAACTGAACCACCCAGGCACCCTCGAAGGTAGTTTTTAGTATTAAGGAGGAGATCAATGAGGTTTAAGTTTCAGATGTGTTTTGGGGAAATTACTGATTTATATTTTAAGTTTGGCTGATGGCAGCTACTGTCAGAATTAGATAATTCTTCTCTCCTCAAAATATATTTCCTTGGGCGCCTGGGTGGCTCAGTGGGTTGAGCCGCTGCCTTCGGCTCAGGTCATGATCTCGGGGTCCTGGGATCGAGTCCTGCGTCGGGCTCTCTGCTCAGCGGGGAGCCTGCTTCCCCCTCTCTCTCTCTGCCTGCCTCTCTGCCTACCTGTGATCTCTCTCTTTCGAATAAATAAATAAAATCTTAAAAAAAAAAAAAATATATATATATATATATTTCCTTCCCCATTGCTTTGTAGTGTTATGCCTTCTCAAGCTAGATAGCAGGTAGAATGAGTCCTACCACCGGTAATGGATAAGATTTTCTTATTTTTGTTCTATAGTGTTTGGATAAAAATAAGAAACAGAGAGGAGAGCCCAGCACCTTAACAACATGTTACCTTTTTTACGATAATTTCATTGCTGTCAATGTATTTCTTTCTTTTTATAACATCCTGTCCCTTTAGCGAGGCTCATCGGCTGCAAATCCATAAAACACCCTGCACTTCCATTTGCAATTTGTGTGTGTCAACATGATTAAGATGTTACTTAATTCAGAATCAGGCAAAAGTAGCCTGTGGGACTGGGACTCAGGAAAGAGGGTGTCGTTGGGGGAGAAGTGGCTGGAAGTGGGCGTGAAGTGGCTCCTGGAGGCCTGGTTGTTCCTTGATCCGGGCGTAGTGCACGGGTGTGTCACCGTGAATATTCAGGGAGCCGGAACCTGATGACTTACACTCTTTGGTATGTTACACTTCAGTAAACATTTTATTGAAAAATAAAAAGAAGGGAAAAAAAAAAACCCTGCTTTTTCTTCCAAGTCTTATATGTTCTTGATTTTAAGACAAAGGCTGCATGATTTGAGCTAATGGAGAAAATCTTCAGTTCCAGTGAAAGGAGGAGAAGGAACGGGATAGATTTTTTGGTTGAATATTTCCCCTGAAGTCAAGCATTGTGTTACATTGTGTTACATTGTGCCTTACCTCATCTGGTCTTGTCAGCAGGGCTGTGAAATGATGTATTAACTTATCCCCATCTTATAAACGGAGAAACTGAGGCCCAGAAAGTGTTCAAAAATGTAGAGAAGCCTGTATTGCTGTGTGTGTGACAGACTCAGGGACTGACCCTGCGGAGCTCTGGTTTCAAGGGTCTTTGGGAACATGGTGTCTTTGTTGCCTAGTTGATGTTGGATCACTATTTATTTAACGGGTGAATGAGTGACTTCAGGGAAGGAAAGTGCTCTGCAGCCGCACCGGTGTTCTGGTTTGTGTCGGTTTAGTCTGGCATACCCCCTGGAAATGGAGCTGACAGGCCCCCTACCCCTGCCGTGTTCCCCCTTCCTCCCAGCACTGAGCTGGCCTTCAGCTGGAGAAGGCTGAGGAATCTTAAGAGCTACTGACAGATTGACGGCCTGTTAGCCGGAGCGCACCTCTCCTCCGAGGGTTCTGCCAAGGCTGTTCTCATGTAGAGCCTGGTTTCTGAATGCCTCGTCCGCCTGGAAGCTGGCAGCAGTGACGGACTGGTTGGGAGGCTGGATTGAACAGGTTCCTAGTGAGCTGTCAAATGTGGTTGCTGAGATGGCTTCAATACGAGCTTATCAGACTGTTTAGGAACAGAGAACAAGCACAGTGCATGTTATTTATGGCATTCACACTCTTGCAGCTAGAAACAAAATATAGCATGTCCCAGGCTCAGATTTAAATTAGAATATTCTGGCGTGCACAGATTAACTGAACAATAGATTCGAAAGACAAGAAAGAGCCTCACATTTAGAGGAAGGAGCGCGAGAGAGAAATATGTTTGATTTTCCAGTGCAATTTGAAAAGGTTTCAATCCTAGAATGAACTGGTGGTTCTTTACCAACTGTGGGAATGCGCAAGGCATTCTAGTGTATCCATTTGTGAGCTATTTGAGCAAAGCTCCTGCTGTGAACCACTGCTGAATTACCTTGTTTTCTTGTGGCTTAGAGACCTGTTTGGATAGATCTTTCAAAATCTTCTAAAATCATTTTAGCTACTCTGAAAGGACTAAGGCTTGTTCAGTTAAATAGATGTGTCCTTTTAACAGGGTTACTAAAAACTGTATTCAGGTGGATTGTTAACTACCCGAGCCACAGAGCTAATTACGGTGTATCGGATTCAGGCTGTGTTTGTGTCCAAAGGTTTAGCCGTGATTATTGTTGAAAGATGGGGCAGGCTGGAGACTGGAAGGACCCTTTGGGCTGATTCCTCCTCCTGCCTTGCAGGTGCCAGGCAGGGGGTGGGGGGTGGGGGCGGGGCACGGCCTAGCAGGTGTCCTCAGAGCCTGGAAACCCGTGGAACTTGGAGTCAGACTTGGCTGTGAATCCAGCCCCACTCTTTAACCAGCTGTGTGACTTTCACCCCTTCTCTGCTTCTCTCTGCTCATCTGTTAGAGAGTGCTAAGACCTATCTAACTTCAGGGGACATTACGAGAATTAAATAAGATACAACTGATAGTACCTGATCAATAAATGTTACTTCTGTCTCACCTGCTAATTTAAATGGATGAAATAATATTGGTAAAAGGGTCTTCAACATATATTTAAAATAAGGTGTAATAAGTATGCTTAAAGAAAATAGATGTTAAAATATCTCCTGATTGGGAGGGGGATGGCTCTTAGGTTTGGAAGTATATTATTCATTAAAAAGTGATTTGTTGGGGCGCCTGGGTGGCTCAGTGGGTTAAAGCTCTGCCTTCAGCTCAGGTCTTGATCCCAGGGTCCTGGGATCGAGCCCCGCATCGGGCTCTCCTCAGCAGGGAGCCTGCTTCCTCCTCTCTCCCTGCCTACTTGTGATCTCTGTCTGTCAAATAAATAAATAAAATCTTTAAAAAAAATGATTTGTATTATTGTATTATTTTAGTTGAACAACATTGGATAAATAGATGATTTTTTTCTCTCAGTGTGTGTATATGTGTGTGGACTTTTGGGGGGCCACCTTTCCAAACATTTTCTTTGGAAAATGGAAGGCAATGAAGAAATTTAAAATACATCCATTTTGATACTTTCATTGAGCTTTCATACTTAAATGCGTATTAATAAAACTGACCATATCATTGTTGCTTCATGTTAACAGGAAAACATTATTTTCATATAGAAAACAATAACAGTAATTGTGTATTTGCCAGCAAAATAATAATAATGATAATAACAATTGACCCGTGTTTAGGGGGCTTGATAATTGAGTGGCTTACTGTTTCTCTTTTCGTAAATACTATCTGGGTAAACCCCACTCTCTCCCAGCTCTAGGGATGTTGAGGGCCCAACCCTGAGTGCTATTGCCTGTATAACGTTGATGTTGGATAAAGCCTTCTTAGGTTGTCTTAGGCAGTTGGGCTGCTATAGAAAAATGCCAGACGCTGGGTAGTTTAGAAACAATAGAAATTTATTCCTCATACTTCTGGAGGCTGGGAAGTCTGAAGTCAAGATTTGGTGCCTGATGAGAGCCTGATTGTTAGCTCATAGACAGTAGTCGTCTTGCTGTGTCCTCACCCAGCAGAAGGGGCAAGGGAACTCTCTGGGATCTCCTGGCAGGGCACTGATCCCATTCCTGAAGGCTTTGCTGGGATGACCTGATCACTTCCCAGGAGCCCCACCTCCAAAGGCTGTCCTACTGGGGATTAGCTTTCACTCTACGAACTTTGGGAGGACACATTCGGTCTACAGCACTGGTTAACCATGTTCTCTCAGCTTTTTACTAGCTGTAGTCGATAATGTTCTTGGGATCATGATTTGACCCAAAGCAGAAATAAAGGTACATTATAAAATTCATTCTTCTCTGCTATGACTTGTTTCCAGAAATTATTTGCAACATTTTATCCTAATTGAAATACAGAATAACCCAAGTCTTTTTCTCTATTGATTTTTTCCCAAAAAGAGCTCTTCCATCTCTAAAAAACCCCTATGCACAAGAATCATGATTTATGTACTTCAGTGTATCTCTCACTCTTGAATTCTTAGGAATCTTTATTTCCTTTCGACTTGGTAATAAGGCTTCCATGGGCTACCCAGTCTTCTTAAAAATTGCAGTAATTATGTGAAACTCATGATTAATCTCATCTTTTTATCTAGAAACGCATTGTGTACAGATACTCATACCTACCATGTGGAGACATCATTTGTTCATCCCTGTCGTTATTTATTTATTCCTTCATCTCTTCTTCCAGCAGACAGTGGTTGAGTGTGTTCTCTTGCTCATCACTGTGCTAAATAAATTAAGTGCTGGGGACTAGTGCTTGACAGGACGGGACAGGCATGGCCATTGCCGTGTGGAACTCACGGAGCATGAGAGGAGATGGGCAGCGGCCAGGGATTCACAGGACTGAATGTGTGGGCAGCGGGAGGAAGCAGTCTAATCGGGAAAGTGGGGACGGCTGTCTGGGAAACTGATCACTGAGCTGAGACAGGAAGGCAGAATAAACGTGAAGAAAATCTTGCCTCTATTCTTGCCCATTTCTTTCTGTGCAGTTTCAGTGGCAGTTCCAAGGGGGCACACCTCCTCTCAGACACTCTCCGTGTCGTGGGCGGCAGCCTGTCCATCAGACTCTCCGAGTTCCCCACCAACTAATCTTTGTGAAAAACGTTAGAAATGAGGAGCCAGAATTCTACCCTAATTCAGGGTGAGCAGTGGCCACAAGGAGCGGCTCCATCTGCGTGAGCTACCTCCCTCTGCTGCTCCAAACACGGATGGGGCTGATTCAGAAGTAAGTGTGTTCCCCTAGGAAGGATGGAAGAGGAAGAAGAGAGACAACAAGGGAGAATAAAAGAAAGGGGGAAAAGGAAAGAAAAAGAATTAATTCTATCCACACATTATCGTGACCTTCATTTTGATTCTTGACGTGATGACAACTGTATTTGCAACTGGTACAGCCATGCTGCTAATTAGAATGAAAACCTAGCACTTTCGATAAACTTCCTTTCTGAGAAGGTTTATTTAATTTCCCTTTACAGTCTCAGTCCAAACACCTACAGACAGGCTGGGGTGACTTGGATTTGATCGGATGATGGAGTGGCCTTTTTTCTGGCTCCCATTGTCACTTGGGGAAAAATTAACCCTCACTGAGTAAGCCAGGCCATAAAACTCTGCTTCTCAAGCCATGTGTTGGGGAAGACCAAGTGTTTGCTTTTCTTTTTACATTTTTAAGCCACTGTACATGAAACTGTCCATGACTGGTTTCACTCGAAGTTTTTGATAATATCAGACCCGGTGTAAACCCTGTTCAATGAGAATGGACTCCACAGATCACAGCCAAGTCCAACTGCCATGTGAGCTTCTAAACAGTCTGAGTCTCCTCAACGGTCAGTAGCTCCCTGTTTGTGAACCGGCATGAGTAGTCTAATAGGCTTTAGTCTTCTTGAGACAGGAAGGGGTGGGAACACATTTAGGGCTGAGGTACTGTGAGTCTCTAACCTCTTGGAGGCTATACCCTGTTTCATCACCTTCCTTCCCCTTATCCCTCATCTTACAGAAAACCTGGAGTTCAAGCTCCGGATTGCACGTAGCCCTCAGAGGCAACGCTACCTGTATGGCTCATACAGGTAACCTGTATACCTAGGATACCTAACACGTGTCTGAACATAAAGAAGGTTTTGGAGAAGTTCTGAGTGTTACTTAAGGGCAATACTTCACCCCAAATCTTGAGTCGCTGGCAGCCTTTGTATGTTTAGCCACAAATGCAAACATTTTCTTGGTGACACGCTTTCAGGATCTGATGACCAGGCTAGCAGGCTCACTGGAGATTCTGCTCCCAGGATCTCTTTGGAAAGCAAGGAAAAATAGAATGGAGATATGTTTAGATTCAATGTTCTGAACAGTTGCAATGCCTAATGCTGTGTTGGGAGCTGCATAGAACTCAAGCTAAAAATGATCACTGGTTCTTGACTACCAGGAGCTTTAGAATCTAAAATAAACAGTGTAGCTAGCTGAAACTGAGTGTTGTACCAGATAAGGACTTGGGCACTTTCAAACACTTCTGAGTGTGTTTTTAAAAAAGATTTCATCAACTGGAGTTCAATATATAAATGGTTCCTTTTATAAACCTATGTACCTTTATTCAGATTTATTGAGGTATATTCTATACATAATAATAAGATCTACCCTTTTAAAGAGAGAACCCAAGCTGTATACACTCATGCCATCGTTGGGCCAAACAAGATACAGAGAGTGTTCTCATCACGCCCAAAAGTTTCCCTGGGGCCCCTTGGTGATCCATTCTTTACTCAGTGGGGGATCCTAGGCAACCACTGATCTGGATTTTCTCACTGCAGATTAGTTTACATTTTCTAGAATTTTAAACAAATGGTATCTTGTAGCATATACTCTTTTGTGCCTGGGTTCTTTCACCGCTGTGATGACCTTGCGATCCATCCATGGTGTTGTGTGTCTTGATAGAGCTCATTCCTTTACAGCATCAAGTAGTATTTCATTCTGTGGATACAACCCATTTTATTTATTTGCTCTCCTGCTGGACTGTTACCAGTTACTGATGATTGGGAATAAAACAGCCATAAACCTTTGTGCACAAGTGTCAGTGTGGACATATGTTTGGGTTTCTCCTGGGCAAACTTCATTGGGAGTAAAGTGTATGGGTCATTTGGTAGGTATAAGTCTAATTTTTTAAGAAATTAGGACAGGGCATATTTGCTAAATTTAGCCACCAGGGAATGCATACATATTTGCATTTTGGAAAGTTTAATTTTTCTACATAAATCCATAGAACCAGGTTGGGGAAAAGGTAAAGATATCCTTTACAAATGCATGCTAAAATGTGCTTTCATAAAAGAGACTCTCAGGACAGGGAAAAATTTGAGAGATGAATGGAGTAAATTCTGGTCATATAGACATCAAGCCAAATACAGGGGCTGGAGGACAACCATTTCTTGACCCTGTGACTTGGGCCAGGCGCTCACCCTTTCAGAGGCCTTCACTTGCTTATCTTTGCAATGAGGGTGATAGTGGTGGGTGGCCTTTTATTTTATTTTATTTTAAAGATTTTATTTATTTATTTGACAGAGATCACAAGTAGCCAGAGAGGCAGACAGAGAGAGAGAGGAAGGAAAGCAGGCTCCGCGCTGAGCAGAGAGCCCGATGCGGGGCCTGATCCCAGGACCCTGGGTTCACGACCTGAGCTGAAGGCACAGGCTTTACCACCCAGGCGCCCCTGGGTGGCCTTTTAGAGGGTTGCTGTCGGAGTTGAACGAGCAAGACCTTGTGATGGTCTGAGCCTGGTGCCTTGCCACAGCAAGTCATCAGACGTACACTTGGCGCTTTCTGCCGTATTTAAGCAGGTCCCTTAAACAAACCCTCTGAGAAGTGCCTAAGCCGCGTGGGAGGCAAAAAACTGAACCGCTGTTCAACATGTTTTGTTTGTGACTGGGTGTATCCGACGGCTGCTCTTTGGCCAAGCAGTGCACCAAAGCCAGTGCTTTTGGGAGCTTCAAACTGTAGAGACAGGTTGTTCCAGATGAACCGAAAAGAATTGAGCGACGCTTTGTGAATTACCCAAGCGAAGGCCGGCTGGTCACATGCTTAGGTCAGGTAAATGCGCAGTTTGACAAGTGCTTCAGCGGGCCTTTTCTGACAGAAAACCGGAGGCAGCTTAGGGCCAGCTCGGGGAAGGTCTCTAGGCCCTTGAGTAGTTGCTAGAAATGAGGAAACTGCCCCTCTGTGTTAAATGCAGTGCTACATCATCTTAATTAAAGACGGGATTCCACGGGCGCCTGGAATCCAGTGGCAGTCAGTTGAGTGTCTGACTATGGATTTCAGCTCAGGTCACCATCTCAGGGTCATGAGATCGAGCCCTGTGTTGGGCTCCAAACTCAGTGGGCAATCTGCCTGAGATTCTCTCTCCCCCTATCTCTGCCCCTCCCACTCATGCTCTCTCTATCAAATAAATAAATAAATCTCTAAAAAAACGAGATTCTAACTTAAATTGTTGGACACAAAGTCTGACTAGGGCACAGTGGATGCTTGCATTTGCAAAGCATAAGATGAACAATGGGAAGTTACCCAAGGCTGGAAGTTACCTCATCACAGGCAGATTTGGGGCTAATGGATTGTGATAGCCACTGTAGTCGCCACAGTTTCGTGTAGAGGACAGAATCTTGCGTCTATCTGTTGGTGATATTAACTCATTAAGCATTAGGCAGGTAAGTGTGGCTAGGAGAGCTTTTGCAGAGAACAGGAATTTCTTACCCAGTTGCATCAAAACTATATAAAATGTTATAATCACTTAAAAACAAACATGGAAGGGCGCCTGGATGGCTTAGTCGTTAAGTGTCTGCCTTCGGCTCAGGTCATGATCCTAGAGTCCTGGGATCGAGCCCCACGTTGGGCTCCGTGCTTGTTGGGAAGGCTGCTTCTCCCTCTCCCTCTGCTTCTCCCTCTTCCTCTGCTGCTCCCCTGCTTCCCTCTCTCACTGTGTTTCCCTCTGTCAAATAAATGAATAAAATCTTTATAAAAACAAACAAACAAACAAATGTGGGTTAGTAATTCTGGCTTGTTCCTTGATGGTCTCCACTTTCTGTTTTGAACCATCATTCCAACCTGATCCTGACGGCTAACACAGCAAAGGCTAGGGCATGCGTTCTAATGTAGCCGAGCGTGGCGTTCACATATTACATAGAGGATAGCAATAATAGCGTATGCTTAGGTAATAGTCTCAGAAACTTCTGCATCCTCTCAGGGACTTGTCCAAGGGTTGCAGATGCCTTTTACTCTTGAACAAGCTCGCATCAGAGCTGTGTCTTTGTCAGTCCCTGAGACCGCTGCTTTCTCTGGTGCACCGAAATCTCTGAGCTGCTCTATTTTTGGCCCAGCAAGCAGGTGGAGGTTGATTTGTGGTACGTGTTACTGCGGCTGTGATCAAGGAGATGCGTGACCACTATCATTTGCTTCCATCAGGGTGACAGCAAGAGAGAATTTGAAATGAATCCACCGCGTGTGCTGCTGCTAATTACTCATTCTGTTCAGTGCGGCTCGGCGCTAATTCTCAGGATATCAGACATTTGTAGGCTGACGCCATGTAAATGACTGGGGAGAAGGCTAAAACCTGTCTCATAGCAGGAAGCCCAGGCTTTCTGGAAAAGTTACTTAGTTTCAAGATTAAAGCCAAGGTAGGGGGAACCCGGTGGCTCAGTGGGTTAAGTGTCTGCCTTCGACTCACATCATACCCCAGGGTCCTGGGATCGAGTCCTGCTCAGGCTCTCCCTCACCTGCTTCTCCCTCTCCCTCTGTCTGCTGCTCCCCCTGCTTGTGCTCTCTCTCAATCTGTCAAATAAATAAAATCTTAAAAAAAAAAAAAAAAGAAGCCAAGGTGGTAGAATCCATGTTACTAAGTACAGCTTTTTTAAAATTCAGGCTTCTTTTCTAGGAGACCAAGGGTGGGTGACTTTTCCCTTGACCCAGTAATCTGGGTGCGGTGTCCGCGTACACAGACAATGGCACCCTTGGATCGCGAGGGCCTTGCCGGTGCCAGGCCTTACAAGGAAGAACTACAGCGTCCTCCCGACATGCAAGCCTCTGGTGTGCCATCTGAGCAACAGGCAAACGTGCCTCCCCCTCCCAGCCCACTGTGGCCATGCCCCAACTCAGTGTCCTCACACTGGCCGTTCCCTCCGTCTGGAGCATTCTTGTCCCGCCATCTGCTGACTCTCACCTCCTCCAAGGCTTTGCTCAGTAGTCATCGTCTTTACAAAATCTCTTCCTATCGCCTTCTTTCCAGCGGCAGCCATGCACCCTTCCCTGCCCTGACCCTGTCTGCCCGGTACCCTGCTATGATCCGTCTTTTGTGGCGTGTTGTAATGTGTGCTCCTTCCTTCTTTATTAGTACGTCTCCTGCACACTGTTGGCCTTCCCTCCCCACGTCCCTCTCTGAGGACAGAGTTCTTTGCTGCGCTGGTCACTGATGGGGCCAAGTGGCATCTAATGGGCACTCAGTAAATGTTTGCTAAGTGAGCAAATTTGTGTTATGAGAAGAAAATATGCAGGGTGGTCAGGTTGCCAGACTCTGGCCCTGTGTGATTTAATCCAAGAGATCTGCACATACGTCCTGTTCTGGTCTCGTTTTTTGCTAGATGTGTGATGTCAGGCAAATGACAGAATCTTCTGGGCCAGGGTTACCCCTGAGGGTGCTTCTGAGAGACAAAAAAGTCACAAAGTTGAAAGCACTATTTAAATATCCCATATAAACTTCAGTCCTTTGTTAATGAGTTTTAGCATCCTCCAGAGCCCAGATTATTTACATCTTCACCTGATTCTTCGACTCTGTCCTTTGTGCTGCATTACAGGAGCCGAACCAGCACGTACTAGCTGCCCGCTAACGGACACTGTGTGGGGGCCTTTACCCTCCAGTGTGAGAAGAAACTGCTCTTGCCTCGCTCTGTACTTAGACCTCGAGACCCCGAGGGGCACACACAAGAAGTAGGACAGCCAGAATGTGAACCCCAGCCTGTGTCACTCAAGGGTTCTTTGAGCTCATTCCCCTAATCGAGAAGGCCTGATCTTTCCTTTCTCTTCAGGGAACACTGTCTCATTGGCTTGTCGCCACGTGTAGTCTGTCCTTCTGTCACAGGGATCCCCCAGGGGCATGTTCAGTCTTGGCGGGGAGGGCGGCGAAGCGGGTGTGGGGGCTCTTTCTAAGTGTGCACACCTGCCTCCCCAGGGACCCGGACTCACTGCCACAGCTGCCACCAAGGGGACTGTCAGATCCCAGAGCTGAGGTCAGAGATGGTTTGAGAACCACTCTTTATGCCATCCTCATCTGCTTCTTCAAGCCCTGAGTCCCAGGCAGGATCCCAGTTTCAGCTCGGAGCCTGTGAAGCCCCTTTCCTTTTAGTCTGTTGTAATTTAATTCAAAGATGATCAACCGTAACTGAGAAAGAACAACGCAGGTGTTCTTTTAGTTCATGGAAAACAACCCGTAGGCAGTGATTGACCGTATTTCTGCCCTCAGTGACTTCTCTTTCAGTTGTGAGCTCCGGGAACAGGCTTGTACGCTCCCTGGGACCGAGGAGGGAGGACGAAGAGCACAGCCCGGCCCGAGTCTCCACACCTCATCCCCAGCTGGCAATCGCTCTGTTCCCCATCCCTCCCAGCAAGGCCTGCCCTGAGGCCACTCGCAAGTAGCCACGCTCGTTTCAGTTCCAGGCCTCCCTTCATCCCTCCCTCCCCCTAAGAGCTTCTCTCTCAATCCAAACAGGCAGAAGTCACGTGTTTGTGAAGAAACCCGCAGCACTGCAGTGTCACCGTGGTTTATTACTGGAAGCAGGTTCCACGGGGCTGGGCTGTGATGAGGTCCGTCCCCACAGCTGGTGGGGAAGCAGCCGCATTAGGAAAGATCCTGCTTGCCATCAGTTTGGTCAGCACAGCTCAGTGTGACTGCTGATGTCACTGTCACACATGGAACCAACTGACCTTCATAGCCACCGGTTCTGCCGAATTTTCTCTGTCGGGCTTAGCAGCCGCCATTAAATATGAATGGAAGGACACCACTTGGTGAGCATGTACTTTGAGAAGGGGCTACTCCTCCTGCTCCTTCCCAGCTTCTCCCCTGACTCACTCAGTCAGGCTGTTCCTTCTAAGGGTTCTGTCTTTGCTTGTGGCACTGCCCTCCTGGGAATCTCCACAAATTTCGGGGCCGGGGATCTAAACCCTAGCCCGCTTTCACAGACTCTCTCTGGTCATCTGCACTCTGGGAAGACTTTGGGGACCACCTCTGCCCAAGGAGAGGTCTCTCTTCTCTGAATGCTTATCCTCACTCTGTTTCTATCCCTCGTATGACACTTACGTTTCACCCTGTAGTGCTAGTGTGTGTGCGTGCGCATGCGGGCATGTGCTCGTGCCCACCAGCAGACTGCCGACTTCCGGAAGGCAGGGACGGTGCATCTTCTGTCTGTCTCACGGTGTCCGGCCCCCAGACCCCATCACCGGTCGGTGGAGGAAGTGGGAAAACTGGTCAAGGCATAGTTAAACAACAGTTTGAAGGGGTTCCAGTCACTCCCTTAGAACCAAACTGGCATCTCTCTTCAGTCTCTCCGAGCAAACTTCCAGGCGCCGTACGGAGCCGAGCAGGAGGCCGGGCACCAAGAACCGGCCTTCGCAAACATGTGAGTGTTGGTGCGGTGGGAAGAAGGCTGGAACAACTTAGTGGTTTCTGAAAAAGTTTTTAGAGAAGAATAAAGGCCAAGCTGCCTGTTTCATAAGCACCCAGGACCAGATGACAGGCACATGAGGGCTGATTGAATGCTTGTTCCTTGACATTGAAAGCGTTTTGCAATGTGATTGTTCGGTCTGTGGATCAGGTGTCAGAAAATCTCCTGGGCTGCGTTGCGCAAGAGGGAGGCCTCCGCAGTTCCTTGTGCTGTGTAAGTATTTGTGTTCACTTTGGTTATCATCTGATCGCATGCCAGCTGGTAATGGGATTGTAGTGGCTTCGCACGACAATGGAGTCCTCTAAGGGCTGAGGAAACATGACAGAGATGGTGAGTGGCAGAATCCTTAGGTGTCTCATTTAATGCTGGGTGATGGAGTGCGTCCATGTGGAGGAGGTTTTCCAAGCCGGCATCAGAGCCGAGCGGTTGCAGGAACACATCAGAGCCTTCTCCGACTGAGATGGGATGGGTGGGCAAAGGCAATTACTGAGAACGAGCTTGGAAATCTCGAGGCAGGGGAGTTCCGTTGTTTTCCAGTGTCGGGAAGCCCCACTGTCACTTCGCATGAAGTCTCGTAAAACACCCGCACGGCGTTTCGGGCCCAGTGTATTATGCCGAAACTCGTTCAGGCCCTTTGTTCTGTTGAGGAGGATATAATTCTTCTTACTTATTTAGTGTGAAGTGGAAATGGGAAAGCAAAGGAATCATAGAACTTAAGGTCTCGCTGTTGAAAGAAAAGGAGACAGTTTGGCCAGGAGCTCTTTCTTTTTCAGAAACAATGGGAATTCCAGTAGTTTCTGATTCTTCCTGACTTCATGGTTGACTCCATATAAACTAGCTTCAGATGCGCGAATCTTTTTGTTGGACAGCGTTGCTCTGTGGCAGTTGACTTTTTGGGTGAGGGCTGGTTGGGGTCAGCCAGTCATTCATGGCACTCAACTTACTTTGAATGTAATGAACTTCAAGTGGAAAATATGACCGATCTCTCAATTAGCTTTTGGTGCCTTAACCAGGAGAGAAATGTTATGTGCAGGAAGATTGTAACTGAACCATGCATTTAATGGCCTGCCACAAAACCACCTTTGAATTTGATAGGCATGTATAATTGGGACAGAATTTATCAGCTGTGCAGTATTTACCAAATTCCTATTTATCAAGGCCAGATTGGTTATGCCAGTTCTTGTGGAGAGAAGTCTTTGTTACTGTAGTTGAACTTCTTTGTGGACAAGAAGGGGAAAAAAAAATCCGACGACAACGTAACTTTATCTAGAGGGTGGGAGGAAATGGAGAGAGAGGGTGTTTTTGGCTTCAGAGAAGGTGAAATGTTTCAGATAGAACATTGTATTTCTAGGCTGGACACGTATAGTTCAGTGCATCCCAGGAAGGAGAGTTTCCTTTGTCTTTTTTAGGTTGTACGGATTTTGTGGTTAACGTCTGTTTAACACAACTTGGTAGGACAATGACATTCTCGTGCTTTTGTATCAGTTTCTAGGAAAGGTAGTATGATGGACAGAAGATTGATGAAAAGGTCTCAATCTTTATCTGGAATATTCTCCTCTCACTCTACCTCCTCCTCCACCAAAAGCTCCTTTCATCACATGCCACACACACACGTTTCCATAGCCTGGTGAGCTGACATCTAACGTTTCTACAGCATGGTGAGCTAACTCCAATTTGTTCTTCAGATTTCCTCTCCAGTGCACTTCCAGGGGACCTTTGTCTAATTTCCAGAATCCTCATCCCGTGATCTCATACTGGAGGCTGTTTCTCTCTGTGGCTGTTCCCTTATCTGTAATTAAATAATTGCTTGTGTAGACAGTTGTTTATTATCTGCCAGCTCTACTAAACGGAAAGCTCCATGAGGGAGAGGTCTGTCTTGGTGTCGTCCAGTAGGCAGTGACATCTTCCAAGCAAGAAAGCGCCTGGTGAATGTTTGTTGACAGAATGAATGAACAAGTGAGTGAAAGGCTTGGTGGTCCCAGGGACCTCGGAGTCCCAGGGACTCCGCCCTGTCCCTTTAGGTCAGTCTCCATGTCTCCCTGGGTCTCAGTGCATCCTAGGACTTTGAAGGCTCCAGAACGGCTGATTCTGTACTTGTTTTCTGTGGGCCATAATGGAGTGACCCAACTTTGTCTTAACCCATGCTTAGAACAACAGAGCACGACCCTCTCCCAGTTCTGGAGGCTGGAAGTCGAAAATCAAGGTGTTCACAGGGCCGTGATCTCTCTGACAGTTGTGCGGAAAATCCCTCCTTGTCTCTTCCAAACTGCCTAGTGGTCGCAGGCAGTTCTTGGCATCCTTTGGCTTGTGGCTCCCTGACTCCCGTTTTCACATGGCCTTCCTCGTCTATGTATGTGTGTCTGCGTCTCTCCTCTTCCTCCAAGGACACGAGGCAGATTGGATTTAGGTCCCATCCCACTCCAGTATGACCTCATCTTCACTAATTACATCTGTCAAGGTCCAATTTCCAGATAAGGTCACATCTTGAGGTTCTGGGTGGACTTGAATTCTGGGGACACTCTTCAGCCCAGTACAATTTCTGGAGCCCCCTCTCAGTTTCCTGCTTCTGAGATTTAGCCTCGTATGATCCCCTTCTCCTGTATTCACAGCCCAGTGTCCCCATGCAGGTCTGAGAAATGCAGTAGGTTCCATGGAGGCCAAATCCAGGAGTTCAAGTTGCCACTGGCTGAGTACATATCAAAGCTTGCTGGCTGGGAGAAAATGTTGAGTCTGAATGAGATTCTGAATGAGAGTCTGAATGAGAGAAGACTTTGTTGAGTCTTCTTGGTTCTTGGGCCCCATGTCAATTATTTCCTCAAATTTCCCTGCCTTTCATTGCCCTTGGCTCTCTGAGAATCACAGGGAGCCCATAAGGTACTTTTGCATGAAGAAGTAAAAGGTGTCCCCTATGTTTGGTATTTCAGCTCCCATCATCCTTTACTGGGTGTCTGGGCTGAGAACACCTGCCCAACCATTTGCTGGGGCCCTGACCTCTCCCAGTTCCTGATCAGTGCCTACCTGGACTTCTGGTCATCTGTCTTGCCTTGTCCCTTGTCACAGTTGGGTCATCCAGGCTTGCAACTGCCTTCCTGTGACTGTATTGAACTTCGGGGTATTCTGGCTGCAGACTCTTTATCCTCCAGACTTCCCATTTGTCATCAAGAGATCATGCACCAATGAGAAAAATGAAGGGAAAGATGACCTAATACTTTATATCCACAAAATAATAAGCTAGGAATTGCAGATCTCAGACCTACCTGTGTTCCATGTTTGATAGGGAAGCCAAATAACATTTATCGAGGGCCTGGGGTGTGCCAGACCCTGTATACAAATTATAAATGTATAAATGGAGACACGGAATGGGTTTCTTATTCCTATTCACATATGTAAGTACAGGAATTATACAGAAAGTAACAGTGACTCTCCAAGGGCAGGAAATGGATTATATCATGAGAAAGTGTACTTTGAATTTTAACATAATTGTTACTGCTTCCTGGGATATTGCAAATAAAAGTCGCAACACTCCTCAAAACAGAAAATATAGAAGGAAAAAAGTAGTCTGCTGTAGAAGTGGTTTCTAAACTTGTAGGCTCTTAAAGTCTGTCACCTCAAGCCTCTACTGGCTCATCTCTGAAGGACTGGTGTTAGTATTTGGATGGTTGAGGACACGGGACGTCGTGGGCCACCAAGGGACCTGGAATCGTTGACAAGCCTCACCACACTGTGGGCCAAGCTGGCACAGAGAGCTGAAGGTTCCCAAAGCATAGCCACGTTTTCCCTCTGTTCCTAGATAGGAAACCAGGGACAAGATCCAACACCTGAACAAGCAGGGGAAGAAAACGGTTCAGGCTGGGACCCACCAGGTTCCCACATTTCCTGATGGCACATACGGGAACACAGCCATTCTCTCTCTCTCTCTCTCTCTCACGTACACACACATACACACAAATATAAGGAGGAATATTTTTGCATGATAAACATGAATCTCAATGTCCTTAAGAAATTATATAGCTAAATAGAGTATCAAGAAGAGTTTGTATGTTCAGTTCCTTTAGAGAATTATTGCAGACTTAGGAATGAATGTATTTTATTTTTGCCCATGACACAGGTGGAGGAAGAGATACAGCATTACCGAGAGTTTGGTTTGCCTAGATTTCTAGTCCCTGCATTGGTGCCCGTGGTGTGCATTGGCTTCTTCTCCCTCCTGTGTTCAAGTAACTGTTAGCCGAGGCTGTGTTCGCTCAGAGGCATCTCTGTCGGGGGTCCCGCATGCCCGGCCCAGGTATTGCTGGGGCTGCTTTAGGGCCCGGTGGCGGGGGCCATGCCTGGCACTCTGCGGGGTTGCTGCCAGCTGCGGAGGTACGAACAGGGGATCCAGGCACGGGGTAGCGGTTTAGCCCCTGTGCTTAGGAAATCGCTTCCAGTAACACATATAAAGGTTAGGAGGGGTTTCATTGTGTTTTTCAGACATATATATTTTTTCATTCTCCCCGTGATGTTTATTTTATAAGCAGGCTTTCTGCAAATGAAGAAAAAAAAAAAAACTCAGTGCCTCTAATACTTCCCTCTCTCCTGTCACCTTTCTGACTTATGCTGCCAAAAGTAATTTTTAACGAGAATTCTCAACCATAAAAATCTGACTTTTGAAAGCGGTGCTGGAAAGAGAGACCAATCTCTTGGCGGGTGTGTCAAAACAATAAAAAAAGTGTTCAGAGCAGGTATGCCCAGTTTCCCATGAGTACCTTGAGTCTTCTGAAAGTCCTAGCAGATGAAAAGTGAAATACAGGGAACAAGGTGTCTGGCCCACCCAAACAGAGCTCACCAGATGAAAGCAATTTGCTAAAAATCAATTAGAAAATAATGACCATATGGCAACTCCCTTCTAATCGGTGGGACCGCCTGGACAGGAGACTTGGACCGGGAGCACAGCTCTGCGCGTGATTCACCAGGGAGATGGGACACCAGGTTTTTGGCTTCCTCCCCTGCCTGGGAAGCTGCCTATTCTAGATGCGTTGTGAGTGGGCTTCCTGTCACACCTGGGAGTCAGGGAGCCCTTCGTGCTGCACAGCCCAGCCCCTGCTCCCCGAGGCCCTGTTCAGGCGACAACAGGTCCTCATCAGCCACCAAATGCCATGGGCCTCTCACCAAGACAGGTCACCCATTTTTCCTGGACTTTGGACCTTGCTTCTATTTTCATCTGCCGTTTGACTCTGAAATCCTTAAAAATAGGGAAACTGCTTCTTAATGAATCCCCTCTCTGCCAGGGCCGGGCACAGTGCATCTTACACAACGGATCAAGCCAGCGATCGCTTGCTCCCTTCTCTGGCCCGGGGGCAGCTTCATGCAGACTTCTGCTGGAGTACTTTCTGAACATGGGCCTGCTGTATACTTCAGGCTTCTTCTCTTACCACAGAGGTTTGCGAACAAGGTCTTTCAGAGCCTTACGTTTTGCAGATGTGGGAAGGTACACCCCTTCTCCACACACCTGGCCATCTTGAAAAGCACTGCTGTTACCTGTTTTATATTTTGGAATTTTCTTTGGAAATAAAGGTTCCATTGTAAATAGATACATACATACCCAATGTTCCTGATGGTAGGATCTTAGTATCTTTCTTTTTCTTTCTTAAGTAGGCTCCGTGCCCAGTGTGTGGCCCAAAGCAGGGCTTGAACTAACAACGCTGAAATCAAGACCCAAGCTGGTATCAAGAGTCAGACTTTTAAACCGGCTGAGCCACCAGGTGCCCCAGGATTTTAGTTTCTTGATCAATTCAGTGGGTTCATAAGTTAGAATTTGGTCTGGAAAAAAGGACCGTCTCTGGATATTTTACGCAAAAGGGATTTCGTACAGGAAGTTATGTCTTAGACACACATTGACAGGCTGGTGGAGGACGACTCAGGAAATGCACCTGGCTTCCAAAGATTAGGAGCTTCCAGAAATCAAAAGAAACAGCCAAAATGACCTCAGTCATCATGGCACCACAGCAGGGTATTTGCAGGTCTGGAAGCTGAGGCTAACCTCCTACCAATTCCCGCACACGGCTCCATGGGCCTGTCCTAGTGGGGAAAGATGGCTTCTCCTTCTCCTCTGTTTTCCAAGTTGCACACAGAAGCCTCTCATGGGCAGACTCTAAGCCGGAGCCCTGCCAGTAGGGATTCTGGAAGAATGGCGTCATTCCCTGGGTTTCTCTGTAGGAGAGGAATGTCTCCTGTGGGCCAGACACTCCTCTGAGAGTTTTCCCTGTATGAACATTTGGGGCCACCTTTTAGAGGTGGGTTCTGTAATTACCCTCTTCTTTGACAGCTGAGGACACAAGTACAAAGATGGAGTGACATAGCCAAAATTACCTGTCTAGTAAGTGACGGATTTGGGACTCAGCTGACCCAGGCCATCTGGGGCCTGACTCTGTGCTCTTGACCTTGATAGTGGTGGTTTCTCCATTGGGAGTTATGCTGGGGTACAGGGGACATGTCTGGAGATAGTTTTGACTGCCACAGCTTGGGGGAAGGAGGAGTCGCTCCTGGAGTCCAGTAGGAAAAGTTCGAGGAGGCTGTGGAGCCTCCTGCAGGGCCCAGGACAGCCCCCCCCGCAAGGAAGGGTTATCTGGCCCAATAGAGTGGCGGTGCTGGGGTAGACAGCAGTGCTCTAGCCAATGCGGAGCAGGCTGGTAGGGGAAGCTTGAGGGCAGAAAGGGTTTCTTGTGTTCCTTAAGGCCTGCCCCTTGAGAGCCTTCTTTGTGTCCTGTGCCCTTGTGTCCCGTGCCCTGTCCCAACACTAGCCCCTTCTCCTTCACCCCTCCCCCAGCTCTCCTGAGGAACCGCTTTTCCCTTTGCAGTGACTCCAGGTGGCTCTGGCCAAGGCTAGGGGAGAGGAGGCCTCTCCTGCTCCAGAGGCTGCCCGATCCCTCAGCGGCCGGCCCATACTTCTGGCGGTGCCCGGCATGCTTTTCCCACGCAACACTCTGCCTCTTCCTTGTCCTCCTTGCTCTGTACGGAGCTGCAAGTCCTTTGCCAAATATAACACAGCCCCGCGGGGAGCATCTGAACAGACTTGGGCTCCACCCCTGGCTCCAACAACCTGGCTAGCAGAGTGCGCTGCCGCCCCTCCCACAGACGGCCAGCGTGGGGCCTGTCCCGCTGCCCCTGGGAAGCCTCCAGGAGGGCAGGGGCCCCAGGGCCTGGACCTTGGGCTGCACCTTGCCGACTGGCAAGGACACCACCCATCTTCTTGAGTGGCAGCTGGCACCTGTCACACGTGTCCTGGTGGCATCTCTGTTGGCAGTGAGGAGTGATCTGTGCCAGCTGGCTTGTCAGCTGTCACAATAAACAATGAGCACGAGCCACCTTGTGTCTGCGGCACAGCTGAGGGGCTGTCTTTGCGCACGGGCTGTGCGAGGGAGGTGGGCAGCCTCCTCCTGCTCCATATGAGCAATTTCCATTCTGTTGTTTTCTTTCACACATGGTGTTCGGAACGGCTCTGGAGGGAGTGGGGTGGAGGAGAGAGAGGGAGAGGCAGAGACGAACTGACTCAGGGTTTTAACTTAGATGCTGGGAGATTCTTCTTTAGATTCCTCCATTGTCTTGTGAGTAGCAGGAATGCCGCTTGTGATCGCAGAACACTGAGCCACAGAGATGGCCATGCCGTGGCGGTGATAGCACTGGGTGGTGGGTTCAAGTGCATGATCATGGCAGCATCAAGTGCATGATCATGTGCATGATCATGGCAGCATCACCACCGTTCTTACCAGCATTTCCCCATCTTTAAAATGTAGATACCATCTTCTGGAAACCTTCTTACAGCTCTAAATGTCAGTGGTTTTAGAGTCAGTTCATAGCATTGAGCTCGGGGCCGGAACCTTCCAGATCACCAGCCCGTGACCCTGTTGACTGTCCCAGAGTTTGCATAAGCAGACCTGTGGGGCACATGCTCTGTGACCAGCTTATGGTCCAGATGGACACATGAACATGGAGTGCTCTGAGAGTTGCCCCGGCCACAGAAAGCAGTCTTTACCCCCATGACAAAAGATGTCAAGTTAAGGATGGGGGAGCTCATGAAGGCGGAGAGACCCACACAGACTTCTACAGGCCCTGTTCCTTTTATCGGGAGGGGTGGGGGCTGGGTTTTGAACATACACTGGGAGCATTCTGGACAGCTTCCGTCCTCCTCTTCACCTAGGACTAGAATACTGCCCAGTGCGCTCAGGACCACTGCTCATGTCCAAGGCTGGTGGCAATTTCTAACCCTGCCTGAGTGCTGAGCTTGTCCTGGCCCAGCAGTTCACAGACCCCAAACAAACATGTGTGGGGCCTACTGTGGGCCAAGCGCCATGCTTTGTGCTAGCCTCTGAAAACCCCAAGGGATCTACGGCATGCCCTTCTGAGCCACGGACAAACCGGGCCAGGCCACTCGCAGGCCTTTATTGTCAGTGCACTTCCTAGAGACCAGGAGAGTTTGTTAGAGTTAAGTTTAAGTAGAATTTAAGCAACCGTGAAGCTAGGGGCTTTCTTTGGGCAAATGGGAGCCTACATACAGAGAGAGCGTGGACATGCAGCCCTGGAGTATACAGGGAGAGGCACACCAGCGGAAGACCAGCCTCCAGTCCCGAGAGCAAACGCTGCCTCCCTGAGAGCTGGCGTGACACCCCAGGGACGACAGGCGGTAGGTCTGTTCTGAGGGAATCTGATCACTACCCACGCCTTGATCCTCCAAAGCAAGAGTACACTTAGAACTTAGATACCTCCTGATTTATATGCAACGGATATACTTTCCTTTTAATTACACATGTATGTGTTATCTTCCTGTCTTATGGGTGCCTACGGGCCCCTGTGTGTAAGATTTGAATATATTACCAATTTTTCATAGGATCTGAAATTCTACTACTAGATATTTGCTTTTTAGGCTTTTTTTTTTTTTTTTTTTCCAGTTGTCAGCGAATCCCCATCGAAATCCCAACCATCCCTGGGACTGTTAGCATCATATTTGTTTTTAACCGCTAACCAAGCAGGGATCAAAACATCTCTTAGCAGTGGCTGAGGACTGAAAGGATGGCAACCAGAGATGGTCGTAGCTGGCACCAGGGTGAAGGAAGGGCCTTGAACAGGAGGAGGAAAAGGGACGCAGGGAGCACTGGACCTTATTTCCCACATTAGCCTGGGGGATATGGGGAGCAGGGGTTGCACTATCCCAAGCTCAGATCTTGGCTGTTTTGCTGTCTAGTCTGGGCTTTTTGCTACTACCTAGTCCCCTTAATCCCCTAGTCCCAGATGTCCCCTCTCTTTTAGGGTCCCCTGAGGCAGGGCGGCACCCATCAGGCTCATGCAGCATTGAACCTAGCACCGCAAGACTGTTGGGTGCTCGGATGGACAGCTGGTTTCCTGAGCTTTTCTACCGGTAGTGGTTTCCTCCAGGAAGAAGAATCAGGCTCTTAGTCATGAGGCCTGTTCTGCATAAACAAAACCTTCCACGTGAGTCCCAGGAATGCATCGTGTTACCAGGGTTCATCAGTTCACTTTGGCCAACAACAGGGTGCCTACCTGATGGTGGGCCTCAGCTGTAACCTTCTCCTCTTCACCGGGCAGCTTAGATCCCGAAGGACTCTCTGAACCATCTGTCACCTCCCAGTGATTCCCTGGGTCAAGGAGCACCATTGGGAGTTTTTGATAGACCTTCTGTTTTTTCCAATACCCTTTCCTTTAGCCTTTACCATTACCAAAGTCAGACCGTGCCCAGAAACGTTGAGCTTTGGAGGAAACCGCAGGGGTTTTCCAACCAGCCCACCTGGGTTTTAGACCCTAGTTCTCTCACTTTCCTGCTCAATAAACAAGGCTAAGTCTTTGCCGCCCTCCATGGATTCACGGGCAGCACGGACTTAGCGACTCTTGGTTTGCAGGATTGGTCAGAGTCCCCAGTGACTGTGGCGTGCAAGGGGCACGTGCTGATTCTCCCTCTTTTCCCCACCCTCACCCACAGTCTGCCCTTGGTCATCACCTGTTCCTCGTCTCAGAAATATGCTTGGGGCGTGACCTGAATTCAGAAATGACACTTTTTTTTTATGTCCTGGACTACAGCTCAGTTATATTCTCATTGGCTGGTTTGGCCCTTTGCTCTCTCTCCAAAATTTCCATATGGATGGTTAAATGTGATTTAGAAATGCTCCCGTTTTCTTGAATCATGTAACCGATTTGAGTTACAAGCCGGTGCTCACAATAACCTGTGCCAGGAGCTCTCATGCAGCTCACCTGTCAGGCGGAGAGGGCGGGAGAGAGAAATCACAGCAAAACGCTGATGGTGTAGATCCAGCCGGAGTAGACCCGTTCTCCCAAATTATTTTGGCAGCTTTTGCGGCAAGTCTTTAGGAAGCAGGGACGAGAGGAAGGTAGCTCACACGTTTCCTTCCCGGAGTAGCTGGGAATTGAGCAGTGAGGCAGCGGGCAGGAAGGACCTGTGTGGGTCTGTAAAGATGATACGCCCGTGCGCGCACACCGCCCGCTTGAACCCTTGTCTCCTGTATCCGCTCATCCTGAATGTCCTCAGGCCACGGTAGTGCTGTACTCATTCAGCAGACGGCTAACAGACACCTGTACGTGAGAAAGACCCCGGACAGAAGCCCCGGACAGAACTGGTTGCCCGACACATGAGAAGCTCGTACAGATAAATTTCAGTATCTTGCGTGACGGTACCATTCTCTTTTCTGCGGATGTACCGCCGTGAATTCGCCATTCTACCCCTGCCACGTGCTAAGCTTATTTTCAGGTTGTTGGACTGAAAGTCATAATAAGAACAGCTAACATTTATCCGGTACTTAATACTTGCTGGCCCAAGGCCTTTGCAAGTATAATTAATTCTCTCAGTAAGTCTGTGATGCCGGTACTATGCTTCGCCCCACTTTTGGGATGAGCACACTGAGGAACAGAGATCCAAGAAGCCTAGCGGGGTCGAAGCAGGAAGAGGCAGAATTTGCACTCAGGCGGTTTTGCTCCCGTGGCCATGCTCTGACCCACTGGGCTGCTCTGTCTCTTATTAGCCTCTTGTGTGTGTGAGGTTGTGTTTGTGGATTTATCTATGTATGAAGGGCAAGGCATACTTCCATTGTATAGCAGCAGCTTAAATTCTTAGTGGTGATATTGTTATGTAAAGGGTGGGTGCATTTGACATGTTGATCATTATTGCCAAATTGCCTGCCTCACTCCAGCCCCCCAAAATAGAATGCACCTATGTACTCTCTTATAACAGTTGTTTCAAGACACATTTTGCAGTGCTAGGTGCCACAGAGAATGCTGAATGCAGAAGTGACACAAAATGTGTGAAGGTGGGAGCTGGAGTTTGAATGTTTCTGATGACAGTTTGGAGAAGATGGGAGGATTCACCATGGGGAGCGTGGCGATTTCAGGGGGCTAGTCCATAGCCTGTAAGTGGAGGGCCTGTGAATTTCAATTTTACTTTGACTTTGCTGTGATTCTTTGGGAGGGTAACTTTACCTCATTGACTGATTCAGTCTCATTTTAAATTTATGTCATCAGAGATACAATGCGTTAGAGAGCCAGGACTCAAATCTAAGTGTATTAAAAAAATCCATATTCTAAGCGTAGTAGAATGGGTTTACTGATGGGTGTCTCATGGGGTCACGGCAAGGATGGAATCCTTGTAGGGATTCCACAGCCTCTGTAGGGATCACACAGCCTCTGCTCAGTACAGTAGTCTCCATGTCTTTCAAGTGCTCTCTGGAACCCCAGATCCCGTTAGCGGTATCTGTTTCTCCAGCGTCACCACCCCCCATCCCTGAACCAAGAGACCTGCACAACAGACTGCTGCCCCTGGGCAGGCTGTGGACTTGCTCGGGGACACAGAACTTCCCCAAGCTACAGTATTTGTCCAAGCTCTCCTTTAGTCCTTCGTCTCCTGGGTGACTTTGTCACTAGCTATTAACTCATTCTCCAGCCTTGTCTCCAAAGACATTTTTGATGCTTGTGGAAGAATTTGAGTAATTCAGGTATTAAAGTCCTCCCACTACCTCGTCACTTCTATCTTATCTGTTATTTCTCCACTTGAAACAGCCCTGCTCCGCCGACCTATCAAAATGTCAAGGACTCTTTTCTTGTTTCACACCTTGGTCTGGTCTTCAACCCATCAATAAAAAGGAAGGTTTTTTGTTTTGTTTTTGTTTTTGTTTTTTTAATTAAAGCTTATTCAGTATGCTAATAGCAGTGTTGTATTAGTTTTAAGTATACAACATAGTGATTCAACAATTCTGTATATCATACAATGCTCACCATGAGAAGTGTAGTCGCCATCTGTCACCATACAGAGTTATTACAATATTATTGAATCTGTTCCCTGTGCTGTAATTTTCATCCCCATGACTGACTTACCTTACACCAGGAAGTTTGTACCTCTTAATCCCCTTCACCTATTTTGCCCCTGCTCCCACGCCCTCACCTCTGGTGACCACCTGTTCTGTGTATCTGCAAGTCTGTTTTCTGTTTTATTGTTTGTTCATTCATTTGTTTTATTTTTTAGATTCCATATAAGTGAAATCATATAGCTTTTGTCTTACTCTTACTGGCTTATTTCACTTAGCAGTATACCCTCTAGGTCTATCCATGTTGTTGCAAATGGCAAGACCTCGTTCTTTTCATGGGTGAGTAACACTCTCCTGTATATACACACCACATCTTCTTTAGCCATTCATCTACCGGTGGAGACTGGGGTGGCTTCCATATCTTGGCTATTGTACATAATGCTGCAAGAAACACAAGCGTGAAGATATCTTTTCAAGTGAGTTCTTTCATTTCCTTTGGGTAAATACCCAGCAGTAGAATTACTGGGTTGGATGGTTTTGGTTTTTTTTTTTTTTTTTTTTCAAAGATTTTTATTTATTTACTTGACAGACAGAGATCACAAGTAGACAGAGAGGCAGGCAGAGAGAGAGGAGGAAGCAGGCTCCCCGCTGAGCAGAGAGCCTGATACGGGGCTTAATCCCAGGATCCCAGGATCATGACCTGAGCCGAAGGCAGAGGCTTTAACCCACTGAGCCACCTGGCCACCCGGGCGCCCCTGGATGATATTTTTATTTTTAATTTTTTGAGGAACCGCCATACTGTTTTCCATTGTGACTTCAGTTTACATTCTCACCAACAGTGTGGAAGGGTTCTCTTTTCTGCACATCCTCATCAACACTTATTTCTTGTCTTTTTGATACTGGTCATTCTGACTGGTATGAGGTAGTATCTCATGGTTTTGATATGCCTTTCCCTGATAATTAGTGATGTTGAACATCTTCTGATGTGACTGTTGGCCATCTGTGTATCCTTAGTAAAAATGTCTATTCAGGTCTTCTGCCAATTTTTAAGTGGATTATTTGTGAGGGTTTTGTTGTGTTGTTGTTATTGTTGTTGTTGTTTTGGTGTTGTGTGAGTTCTTTATGTATTCTGGATGTTAACCTTTTATTAGATATATTTTTTGTAAATATTTTCTTCCATTCAGTAGGTTGTCTCTTTGTTTTTTGTTGATGGTTCCCTTTGCTGTGCAACAGTTAATTTTATGGAGTCCCAGCAGTTTATTTATTTATTTATTTTTGTTTCCCTTACCTGTCTGTGGAAACATATCCAGAAAAATGTTGCTAAAGCTGATGTCTGAGAGTTTACTGCCTGTTTTCTTTTAGTTTAATGGTGTTGGGTCACACATTGGTGTCTTTAATCCATCTTGAGTTCATTTTTGTGTGTGGTGTAAGAGAGTGATCTAATTTCACTCTTTTGCAGGTAGTTATCCAATTTTCCCAACACTATTTGTTGAAGAGACTGAATTTTCCTCTTTGTGTATTCTTGCTTCCTTTGTCATAGATTAATTGACCTTATAATCATGGGTTTATTTCTGGTCATTTTTTCCATTCTGTTGATCTATGTGTCTGTTTTTGTGCTGGTACCCGCCTGTTTTGATGACTATAACTTTGTAATATAGTTTGAAATCTGGGATTGTGATGACTCCAGCTTTGTTCTTCTTTCTCAAGATTGCTTTGGTTATTTGGGGCCTTTTAGGATTCCATGTGAATTTTAGGATTAGTCTAGTTCTGTGAAAAATACTACTGGTATTTTGGGAGAAATTGCACTGAATCTATAGATTAATTTGGGTAATACAGACAGTTTCACAACAATAATTTTTCCAGTCTGTGAGCATGGAAAATGGAGGGGTGCTCTTGCTCATTTTCTTTTTTATCTATTCTCTCATTCCCCCCCAAAAAACTTGTAATTCCCCTTTTACATCCTGTAACATGTATTTGTTAATGTCTGTTACTCAGCAAGAATCTGAGCTTCACAAGGACAAGACCAGTATTTCTCCTTGTCTCTGTTCCTAGTCCTGGGCCTGTCTTTGGGTAGGCTGTCCATATATGCTGTGACTTCAGCCTCTAAACGTTCTGGTACACTCAAGCACCACCAAAGTAACAGTCATTATAAATGGAGTGTTCTAATGACCAGGTTTGTTTTAGATCTCTGCCTTAGCCACAAAAGATTTACCAAAAAAACTTAAAAAAGCTCAAATTTTGTGAGATTTTCTGTGATTTGAGCACTGGAGAGACAATTTCAGAAATTTGCTAAAGTAGTTTTATTCCCAGAACAAGTTTTGATCTCCTTTGACATCGATTTCCTCTAGATGGTTCATAGTGATCCAGATCATTGCTCTGGGAATTTCATGTTATGTGTCATATCCAGAACATTTTAGTTGTAATCTCCTTTGGAATGCTTTGGGTTGATTTGGTGTTCAGGTTTGCAGAATGGCAGTGGGGGGACTTGGAGATGTTACGCTCATGTCAAAAGGAGTGACTGCGTGCTTAAAAGACTCAACTTGATTATCACTGCAAGTTCCTCAATGTGTATTAAATAGCATGGGATTCTGTGAGACCCAGGTGATGAAGGTGGATGGTTCTTTTCTCCAGCATTTCTTTCTCAGTGTGTACTTGTACAGCAGTGACTGAAATTTGGCTTTGAGTTGTTTCCTTCTCTCTTTCCCTCCTCTGTCTCCCTCCTTGCCCCCTGTCTCCTGTTTTCTCTTGCTCTCTCTTCCCTTCTCCCTCCCTCCCACTCCCTCTCTCTGTCTCCTTCTTTTTATACTTGGCAATGCATAAAACTGTGTGCTAAGGAGCGTTTTGTTATCTTTTCCGAAGCTCAGTGGTCTGGCTGCTTGTGCTTCCAGGGGCTACCAGAGAGAGAGTGTCGTGTGTTTGTGGGTGTGCTTTTAGCTGCAAGTAACACCAGACCACACTGCAGTGGCTTCAACAAACAAGAGCTGTGGTCCTCATGAGACCGGAAGCTTCCAGGGTAGGCAGTTATTGGCTTTGGCTCCATGACTCAACAATATCAGAGCCTGTCTTTGTCATTCTCCTGACCTTTTGCTCATGACAGTAAGATGGCGACTGCAAGTCTAACCACCACCACTCCTTTTCAGGGAAGGAAGAGGGAAATGGTCACAGTGGTCACACCGTCCCCCTTTGTAGGAAAGCAGATTTTCCTCATACTTTCTCTTTTACCCAGCAAACATCCATAGCTGGCTCGTTTTCCAGAACTGGGTCATGTTGCCATCATGAGGCGGCGAGGGAGTGAGTTGCAAAGGGCTTTGGGGTAACGAATCGGCAGTGTGTCACAGCCAGCAAAGACCACATTAATCCACATCACACCGGAGTACAAAGGGATGCCCAGTGAGGCATGAAGATCGTTTCAGAGATGAGAGCATTGAGTATTTGCAGGGTCTAGAACGATGCTGAAGCCAGATAATGCATATGGGAATAAAGTCTAAAATGACTTTTTCTGTTACTGCTGTAACATTTATCACAAATGTAGTCGCTTCAAACAATACAGATTTATCATGTTACATTTCTGGAGATCAGAAATCCCAAAGTTTTAGTGGGCCTACTGGGCGAAAGTCAGCAGGGCCTGTTTCTTCTGGGGCCCCTGAAGAAAGAACCTATTTCCTTGCCCTTTCCCCTTTTATAGAGACCACCAGCGTTCCTCTGCTTGTGGGGCATTCCTCTGCGGTCATAGCGTCTCCTACTCCTGATGCAGATCCTCCTGATGCAGATCCTCCTGCCTTTCTGTTAGAAGAATGCTTGTGGTTACACTGGGCCTGCCTGGAGAATCCGTGATCATCTCTCCATCTCAAGACCCTCATTTAATCAACCTGTCAAGTTCCTTTGACCATGTAATGTCATGTGTCACAGGTTCTGGGGCTAGAATACGGACATGGTTAGAAGGGCCAGTATTCAGCCTACCACCGCAGGACTATCAGGAACCACCCAGGAAGGCCACAAAGAGGTGTCTAGGGGAGAATAATAAATAGTCCATGTCCACTGGAGAGGGGAGGCCGGTGTAGGGAGAATGAAGTTGCATCTGAATGGCATAGCTGTGTTACACAGATGATCTAAACTTGCTTTCCCACGTGGTTTGTTGAAAGCTAGTATCTGAGAAATGCATCATTTTAAGTATTTCTTGGCATATAATATTCATAAGTGCCAGATCTGAAGACTGCTTACTTGGATGCCTGAAGCTATTGAGAAATTTAAAAGAATGCTTGATTTGAACTCTTTCTTGGGAATTTTTTCATTTTAAAGAAAGTGAACAGCAAATAAACATGTTTACAAACAGAGCTTCGCATGGGAGAGATCAAAAAGAGATATTTTCACTAATACTTTCTACTTCCCTAGACAGCTTGTACTATTGCTTGGTGTTGTGTTGTATAATGAATCTGGGTGTTAATTGGTTGGTTGAATTTAATCTTTTATAAAAATTTCATAAGAATAATTAAAATATCTCCTTTTAGAAACCTACTTGGTAAGTTTTTTTTTTTTTTTAGAAAAACCTTAGTTTTTGACAGCTTAAATTTACAGCCTTAAAAAGTCATAAATAAAAACCAGGAAGCCAAAAGGCTTTGTTTATTGGAAAAGAACAGTTCTTATTTTTCCCTTAGTTCTTATTTTTCCCTTAGTTTGTTCATTTACTGAGTGATTCCCTCATTGATTTTGTCAGACATCAATTGAATATTCCATAGTACGCTGGGCACCCTAGTGAGCATAGAGTACAGACATGAGTATGACTAAATTGCAAGCTCTCTGATGGTAGGAAATAAGGACTCCTCCTGAGAAATTCAGTGTCTAGCACAATCATGACATAAAATTAATACTCAGGAAATGTTGGTTGAACTGTTTTGAAAATAGAGCCCCTAGCTACAAAGATCTCAAAGGTAAATGAGATGGGACATATAAACAGATTGATTAAAATACAGCTTTGTGAAAGCACAGAAAAAAAACATCCATGAAGATTTTCAGAGAAGGGGCACCTGGGGGTGCTCAGTCAGTTAAGCGTCTGCCTTTGGCTCAGGTCATGATCTCAGGGTCCCAGGATCGAGCCCCATGTCCTTGCTCAGTGGGGAACCTGCTTCTTCCTCTCCCTCTGCTTCTCCCCCTACTTGTGCTCTCTCCTCTCTTTGTCAAATAAGTAATATCTTTGAAGACTCTTCTAAGTATCTGGCATTTGCTGGATTTGAAAGCACAGGAGTTGGTGACGATGACACAGGAGGAGTACGTGGGCATGGCAGGTGCGTAGCTTAGGTGAGCTCTTGGGGCACTGATAACACAGGGTGTCACCTGACCACAGGCAAGTCGAGATGAGGGCCGGCGGCATAGGTGGTGAGTGACGAGGCTGCAGGGGTGACTGGAGGCCTGGTGGGAAGAGCATCGAGTTTTCCTCACTAGGAAATTGGGTGTTATCCTATAGGCAACAGGAAGCCACTAGAAGCTTTTAGGTAAATGACTAAGAAAATCACCTTTTCTTTCTTTTTATTAAACGTTTTGGCATTGTGAAATATATCTTATTTATCAGAGAGTGAATATAACATATATGTATATTTTCAGTTAAAAGGATAACGAAATGACTGATAAATCTAACACGCAGCTTATGAGACAGATGATTATCTAAGTCTTAGAATCTTCCCGTGTCTCTTTCATTCTCTCTCCCCATCAGGGGAAATTACCACTTTAATATTTTATTAATATTTATCTTGCTTTTCCTTAAAGTTTTATCACATGTATATGTATCCCTGAAATACACAGTTTGGTTTTGTCTGCCTTTGAAGTGTGTATAACAGAATCACACCGAAGGCCTTTCTTTTATGACTTTCTTTATGGCCCCATGCTGTTTTCAGTAGTTATCCATGTCGATCTGTGGACTGAAGGATCATTAATCTTCTATGCAGTACTTATTAAATAATTATACCAGCGTCAATTATCCTGCTTACCATCATGGTTATTTGAGTTATATCAAGTTTTTTTATTATTTGGATGGCACTATTTTAATTATTCTTATACTTATATACCGGAGACATGTGCATGAGAGTTTCGCTGGGAGAGAAATCATGGAGTCATGGTGGATGTGCGTGTTCAGGTTTTTAATTACCTTTTTAATCTTTGCCCATTTGTTGGGTTTAAAATATTCTCTCACTAGAGTTATAATTTGCATTTTTCTACATGCTAGTGAAGCTGAGCCCCTTTTCCTATGTTCATTGACTGTTTGTATTTCTTCTGCTGATTTTAAATAGGATTGTTTGTCCTTTACTCCCTGATTTATAGGAGTCCTCCATTTATTCTGAATACTATTCTTTGGTGATTATCTTCTGCCAGTTTGTGACTTGGACTTCTATTCACTTTAACATCTTTTGATGAGCATTCTTAATTTCAAGTGAAACATCAATTTTTTCATTATGGCTTATGTTTTTTATGTTTTCTGTAAGGCACCTTTCCTACCTTATGATCTTCAAAATAATGTCCTATATTTTGGCCTAAATGTGTCAACCTGTTGTTTTTCACTTTTAAGTTCTTGATTTATTTGAAAGAAAATTTTTTTTAATGGTGGGGAATCTCCGCCCTCCCTCCCTCCGCCCCGCCAAGACAATCTGTTGTTCTGGTGGCATTTTTTAACAGTCTATGTTTTCCCTACTCTGTAGTGTATCGGGTTTCCATATATGAATGTGTTTGTTTATGGGATTTGTATTCTTTTCCAATGGTCTCTTTTTCTGTCCCCATGCTTAAATACTCAATTACAACAACTAAGTCTTGTGATTTGATAGAACAAGTCCCCAGCCTACTTTTCCTTTAAGCCTGTCTTGGCCTGTCTTTCTGGGCTGTTGGCTCTTCTGTATACATTTTAGTATAAGCTCATCAGCATCTTTGGAAAACCCTATTTAGATTTTGATTAAAATCTCACTGAATACGTAACTCAATTAGAGAATCATTGAGATGTTTGCAGAGGTGAGTCTTCTTCTTCCTGGATACTCCGCCTCGTCTCTCCATTTCTTTGTATCTTCTTTAAGGTCTTTCTCTAAGTTTTATATTTTTTCTTTTAACCTAAAAATCTCAGGCAGCTGGTGTTAGTATGTTTCCCCCATGGCATAATATATATTTTTGTTGTTGCTTTTATAAATAATTACTTCAACAAATTTACATTTTAAATTCTTGGGTGCATAGAAGGGCATCCTTTCTTAAGAAAGCATTCTGCTGGATAGTCTAGAAGAACAAGGATTCTCACTCATTATTGGTGAGAATGCAGAGTGATCACAGCCTCCGTGATGGGGTACTTCATGGTGTCTAAGAGACCTACATATCTATCTTGCCTTGACCTAACAATCCCGCTGCCCAAAATTTACCTTCAGAAATACCTCCATAAATAGGCAGCAGCATAAATATAGTTAATTGTTGTAGTATTCTTTACAATGGCAAAATATCAGAAACTCAAAAGTTTAACTATAGAGAATGGTTGAATAACCATAGCTCATGCTCACAAATGAATCCCATAAAGCTCTAAAAGCATAAGGAATCTTCCTATAAACTGATAAGGTGTGATAGCCAAGATAACTTGTAAGTGGAAAAAACAAGATACAAAAGAATATGTATTGTATGTCACCCTTTGTTTCACAAAGAAGGGGAAACAAGTTTACAACGATGTGTGTTGGTGTGGTGTGTGTATACACTTAATTTTATAAAATGAAAAATAGGAAGAGTAAGATGAAAAACTAATGAGAGTGGTTGACTAGATGGGCTAGGGAATAATTGAGTTGCTGGTGATCAGGATTGGAGTACACCTATTTATATAGTTTTGGCTTTAGAACTATATGTCTGTTTTACCTAATAAGAGTAAAAAATTAAAACCATAAAGGATGAAAAAGTACCAAACCTTAAAATTGAATAGAAACAAAAACAAAACAATCCTAACTGCATATCAAATAGATAACATAACCAAATAATTAATTCATATTCTTTTAACAGTACTCATAATATATATGTATTCTTATGAAATATATACTAAGGACAAAAAGAACTGCAAAGAAATCTTAAACCCTACCTAGTAGGTTTATTGTTAGTGTTAATATTTGTATTGTAAGTATGAAAAATATAAACATTGTAGGATTAAGTAGATAAATAATAAGTGTAAGTAAATATATCTTAAAAATATAAATCAAATATAATATTTTATATTTATAGTATACTAATATATTGATATGTATATTATATATAAGCAAAGGATATATTTTATATATAATTATAAACCACAATATTTTTCCTGTAAGAGAAGAGAGATAAAATTACCTGATAAAAGAAGGTAAGGAAAAAAAATCTGCGATAGTAAATTTGAATGGGTTCTATCAAATGAATTCATAATTTACAATAATATGTTGCCTAGCCCTGTGCATTGAAAGGACCTGTTAGCCCATTAGTAATAAACACATTCAGCAAACAGTTTCTAGTATCATTCTTCACTAAAAGGAAATAGGGCTCCTTATAGGAGTAGCTAATTCCAGATCTGGAGTACAGAAAGACCAAAGTGATCATCTTTTTTGGGCCAAAAAAGATGGATCTTTTTTGGGCCGAAAAGTAAGGATCTGCTCAAAGAGTCATGGGGATCATGTTACAAGAACACAGGCGCTGGCCTACAGGAATTTCCACAGGCATTTGGGCCAATTTAAGCACCAAAAGGAACAATGACAGCAATGGATTATTGAGTAATTATAAAAAGAGAATAAATGAAGCTTCTCCAAACTCTTAGTAATTCTAGTAATTTGTAGATTCTTTGGGAGTTTTCTATGTAAGATTACATAATCCATACATGGTGATTTTTATGTCATCTTTTCTAGTCCTGATAGGTTTCATTTCTTTCCCTTGTCTGATTGTACAGACCAGAACCTTCCATGTGATGCTGAGTAGAAATGCCGATAGCACACGCACTCCTCCGTTTCCACTAAGCTCCTGTTTGGCAATATTTCCCAACTGAGTATGATATTTTTTGAACAGGTTACCAAGTACTTTTACCTGCTCAGTTTGCAAAGAATTTTATCCTGAATGGTTACTGCATTTTATTCAACATTTTTTTTTCTGTAGAGCTAGTCATATGATTTTCTCCTTAATCTCTCAGTGACATGATCAACAAAACTTACATTCCTAGAGAGAAATGTTGGGCTCGATCATGCTGTGTACTATCCTTTATATATTGAATTGAGTTAGTTTGCCAATCACTATTTCACGTTTTGGGCATTTATATTAATGAGGATCACTTATAGCTTTTATTTCTTGTGCTAGTCCTGTCTCATTTCCATTCTCTGATAGATTTTATGGATATTGGAACTTTTCTGGTTCTTGAATGTTAGTAGAACTCAACTGTTAAGTCATCTAGACCAAGCAGGAAGATGTTAAATTTCTGATTCGATTATTTAATGGCTGTAGTGTTGTTTAGGATTTCCATTTTTTCTTAAGTTTGTTCTGGTAATTTATGTTATTCTAGACACTTGTCTTTTTCATCTTTATAAATTTATTGACGTAAAGTATTAACCTTTTTAAGCTCTGCTGCTTCTATAGTTATGTCCCCTTTTCATTCCTGTTATTATTAATTTATGTCATCTTTCTCCACCCCCCATTAATCTTGTCAGAGATTTGTCTATTTTATTATTCACCTAAAATAACTAATTTTTGAATCATTTATCCTCTATTTTGCGTTTTTGTTTTCTATTTTATTAATTTATCTTCTTATCCATATTATTTTTTCCTTCTATTGCTTTGGGCTAATTCTGCAGGGTGGGTTTTTTTTTTTCCCTAACTCTTAGTAATTTCTTACTTGCTAACATAAGCATAGCAGATTATGAATGTTCTTTGAAGATCTGCTTTAAGTATATCCCACAGATTTTGACATTATAATGTCAATATTTACCTCAACAGAAAGTAAAGCCATTCAATATCTGTACCTTTTCTCCAAACAGTATTTTCATTCCACTCACTCCCCACCAGGATTTTATGCCATCCTCCAGAATTTATTGATTTAAAATTTTTTTAATCCCTAGGGTCTCCTGGGTGACTCATTGGGTTAAAGCCTCTGCCTTCGGCTCAGGTCATGATCCCAGGGTCCTGGGATTGAGCCCCACATCAGGCTCTCTGCTCAGCAGGGAGGCTGCTTCCCCCCTCCCCTCTGCCTGCCTCTCTGCCTACTTGTGATCTCTGTCTGTCAAATAAATAAATAAATAAATAATCTTAAAAAAAAATTAAAAAAATTTAATCCCTAAATTAAATCTTAGTGTGATATTAATGGTAAATACTTGTATTTACCCACATTTTTCTATTTTCTTTGGTCCCCAGTCTTTCTTGTTTTTGGAACTTGATTTGAGATTAGAACACTGAGTGGCTTAGTTGGTTAAACATCTGACTCTTGGTATTGGTGGAGGTCATGGTCTCAGGGTCCTGAGATCAAACCCCATGTGGGGCTCTGCACTCAGTGCAGAGTCTCCCTGAGATTCTCTCTCTCCCTGTCCCTCTGCCCCTCCCCCTGCTTGGTGCTCTATACATAAATAAATACACAAATAAAATCTTTATTAAAAAAAAGGAACTCAATCTGAGATGATTTTTTACTTTTTCTGAAGGACATTATTTAGAAATTCCTTTAGTGAGAATCTCTGTTTGTTATCTTTCTGGGAACATTTTTTTAAAAAGATTTTATTTATTTATTTGAAAAAGAAAGAGAGCACAAGCTTATGGGGGGACAGGGGCAGGCAGAAGGACACTAATGAGGGTCTTGATCCCAGAACCCTGAGATCATGACTTGAGCCGAAGGCAGATGCTTAAACAACTGAGCCACCCAACTGCCCCTTTCTGAAAACATTTTTATTTTGTCTTTGTTTTTGAAAAACCTTCACACCGTGTGTGTGGTTTTAGATAGTTACTTCTCACAGCAGCACTTTGGAGGTCCCGTTCTCTGCCTGGCTACCGCTGTCACTCTTGTGTCTAACTGCCGTTTCCCTGTATGTGATCTGAGTTTTCTTTTAGCTGCTTTTCAGGTCTCCTCCTTGTCTTTGGTGTTTTTGCTGTAATGTGCCTAGGGATGAATTTTCCATTTGTGCCACTTAGAAATCATCGTCGTTCCCAAGACTTAGCGTTTTGTCTTTTTTCAATTCAGGACCATTCTTTTTTAAAATACTGCCTTCCCTCCATCACTGTGCTATCACTTCCTGGAACTCTGATTAGTAGTTGATTTATGTTTTCTGTTTACTTTCTATATCTTTTAAACTTGCATTTTTTTTTTTTTTTTTTTTAAATCACATTGGCTCTCTGCCTATCCCACCTAATGTCTGCACATCCACTTCCTGGGTTACTAAGTCTTTCTTCAGCCACGTCTTCTCTGCTGTTTAACTCATACACTAAATTTTTATTTTTATTCATTGCACATGCCATTTTCAAAAGTAGTTTTTATTTTTCAAAACTGCCTGCTCAATTTTTAAAATTGTTTGCTTACTTGACATATGCTATTTTTCGCTTTTATTTCTTAGGCTATTTAAATAATACTAATAGACATGATATTTCAATGCTTACAAAGCTGACAGTCTTTTCAGGTCTTACTCTGTAGTGAGTAGAGTCTCCTGATGATCGCTCAGTGGTCACATGAACCCACACTCTTGAGAAACGTCATCTCTGGGAGTTTTCTCAGGCCTCGACTGAAAACGCATCCTTCCAGAGAGGGCTTGCCTTTGTTGCTTCTAAAATCTCAGGGACTCTCTCAGCTCTCTGTCAGGGTAACAGAAAATAGCAGTTTTGGGGTGTTTTGGACCCTACAAGTAATATGAATATAGGATCCAAATCCAGGGTTTGGGGTTAGCAATTCTTTGGGCAGCCTTTTTTTCTTCCCCTTCCCCTTCTCTTTATCAAGCGATGAGACATCTTTGTCCAATGCCCCACTCTGTAGGGCAGATTTGTTTATACATTTTTTTTTCCTCATTCATTTGTTGACCTTGTTACCATTATGAGTGAGTCTCTCTCTGAACTTAAACCCAAATCTGGATCCACGCTTTGTTGTTTTTCCCACCTGCCCCTTTAGGAGCCGCGCTCTAAGGTGCCTGGAAGTAGTAGAATATCCCCAGTTCTCGCTTACCCTTGATTGCAGGCATTTTTTCTTCGTGTATGTGTATGTTTTCTGGCCTTTAAAACATTCCCTTGCTCGGTTGCCAGGTCAGCTATGCATTTAAAAAGGTATTCTTTAAAAGCTTTTAACCAGCGTTTTTAGATGTGCTGCATCAGAAGTAATATTTCTGAACATCTCATTTGCCATATTTCTGGCAACAAATAATAAACAGTAAATAAGGAATGAATTTGAGGAGGACAGCGTAGGCAGCAGGGCTGAGCATGGGCGACATCAGGGAGAGGCTAGGCGCAGGGAGACCGTTCTCGTCCTGATGATTTAGTCACACAATAATGCACAGTTCCGGTTAAGTACGTAGATCTCTCTGTACAGGCAAAACATGTAAAACAACTCAAAACGAAGATGTTTAATTCTCATTAGTTGTGGAAATAGTTGATTACTTTTGGTGGTATTTTAAAGTAGGTTTGTGAGTCAGAGTATATTTTCACAGCCTAACCTTAAGGAAGAGATGCACTTGCCAAATCTTGAGTGAGAAAAATGAATCCCAAATCGAGGTATAGGTGTCAAAACTGCAGTCTCTCCTGCCAACATTACTTATTTGCCAAACATTTTTCAACATAAGGAGGGCACCTGAGCACATGCCAGGCCACGGACTGCGCTGTGAAGTATCAACTGAAGCAGCTTTTTATTTCTCGATGGGAGCGTCAAAGAGCGAGGAGCCCACGACGAGAAGCCTCTCTCTGCGTCCGTTTCCTCGATCCAGCAGGTGCTTCTCCAGAACAGCGTTTCTCAAGGCGTGGTCCAGACCACGGAACTTGTCAGAAATGCAAATTCTCAGACCCACCTCCAGACCTTCTCAGTCAGAAGTCCTGGGAGTGGGGCCCAGAAATTGGTGTTTTAACAAAACCTTCTGGACGATTCTGATGCATCCCAGAGTCTGAGAAATGCTGTTCCTCAGAAGGCTGGTTGAAATAGAAAGGAAGTGATTATTCAGAAAACAGATCATTGTCCATTGGATTCTCTAGCATCAAAATGTGGCAAAGCAGATTGTTTACACAGACAAAGAAAATTGAGAGCAAACTAAATATCCAGTGGTAGGGGACTAGGAAAATGAATTATGGTATAACCTCAATGAAAGTATGCAGCCATCAAAGTCATTTAAAAATATTTAATAATAAGGAAAGTGCTTGTAATATGATGTTTAAATGTATGTTTGCATGCATATGGCAAGTATAGACATTCATTGTGATCCCAGGAATCGCTTAGTTATCCTTGGAAATAAATGAAAACGATGTTGGTTCTCCAAGGACAGTGAGATTATTGGAAATTTTTACATGTACCCATGATAACACATATACATTTGTACCTTCGTGAATGTCTTGATTGTCTATGATAGACAAATATGAATATCATAAAATCGTAAAGGCAATAAACTGTTTTTGAGTCATAGTAGAATGGCACTGACTTGCGGTTTCCAGCAAATTAAAGATGACAACTTCCTCCCTGACTTTCTGCAGAGCAGTTGGGGGAAGAAGCAGTACGAAGAGACCCTGATCTGACAGATGGTATGAGGCCGTGGCAGAGGCAGGTGCATTGTCAATGGGCTTTACTCCGGAGATGTTTCCAGGCCAGTTCGTGACACTGTTGACTGGCCATAAATCCAGAAAGTTTGAGAGCTGGAATGAGAACACAGGAAATGCAAAAACCTTCTTCCCCACGATTCTATAGCTCAGAAAATCCCCAACATCTGGCTCACGTGTGAAGCCAGGAAAGCCACGATTTACCCTGGCAGCCAGCCTTACTGAGAGCCTTGGCCCGTTGGCTCCACATCGCACAGGGAAAACACTCTGCAAGGATTTGCTGAGGATTTTATTCCCAAGTGGAAAATCTTCACACACATCCAATTAAACTAAAGACAATTTTGTATGGCACCTCCTAGGGGATAAAAGTGTTTGACCTTATCAGAATTGGTCAAAGTAGAGATTATTGGATATCACACAGTCTGGTCTTTTGTTTTATACTGGTTAAATTAAAACTAGAATAATATTTAGAGAGCGGGAATACTTTTACAAAGACAGCAAATCCACTGTTAACTTTTTTTTTTACTTTATTATGGAAATTCACAAAAATTGTCAAAAGTAGAAGGAATCGTAATAAATGTGCCCATCAGCCAGGTTTAATACCATTTTCTCCTTAATAATGGAAAAGAAATATTGAGCTTCTGGGTTAAGAATCTTACCAACTCTGTCCCATAAATGAGCATGTCTTCCTTTACTTTGAGAGGGGTTTGGTTTAGAACCTCTTTGTATTCATTGTGTATCCCATGGGTAAAGGGAGCAGGGCAGTTTCCATGCAGAACCTTCAGAAGGATTTCCTTGTTTCCCCCTTTCTCAAAGAGGCACCTAACGTTAAGATATACAAACAATTAATTTTTCACTAATCCCTTTTCTTTGGTTCTGTGCTTTCACATTTTGAATAGCTGAAAACAAAAGTCACTTTCCCCCCTCCCCAAAACTACTTCTGGAAAATGCGCGCGCACATGCGCGTGCGCGCGCTTGTGTGTGTGTATGATTAACACTAAGCATTAGTCTAGGCACCAAATAAGAATAAAGTGAATACCACTATTCTTGTCCCCTGAGTGTCCACACTCTAACACCACTTAGTTGTGGCCATGATATGAACGGACTGCCTAGCTGTCCTAAAGCGATGTTTCCAGTGGGGAGTCCTAGTGTCTCATTGACTTTGTATTATAAAATCTGACTTCAGTTCCTCTAAAAATAATTGGCCTTAAGGTACAATAAATTTCAATTAAAATTTCAAACCCACTTAAAGTCATTACAAACTGTATAATAAGAAAATATTGTCTACTCCTATGTTAAGCCACGGTTAAAATACAAAACTATAATTAAATTAAAACAAAAATGAAAGTACTGATAATTGCATCCATCACCATGTGAGGTATGACAAATGAAGATATAGCAAGCGGAGTGATGAGACTCCAGGCCTTGTGTGATTTTCCTGAGTGTTCCCAATGTACTAACCCTTCAGATGAAATTATAACTGCAGCTGGTACATCCAGGTTTTCTAATTACATGATTCTTTGTGTTTTACTTCTGGTATCCTTTGCGTTGATTGAGCTGCCTGAAGATTTGAGCCCTGTGACATCTGCTGAAACTCTTGTGTCTCCTGTAAGAGACTTTGGGGGTGGGGAGGGGAAGGTAAAAGTAAGAGTAAAATGGACACCCATTATAATGGTGGCTATTGACCTACCAGTTTGTACACTGGCCTCCAGGGCATCTCAGTAAAACGCTTTCCACGTTTTAAGAGCTGACACAACTTCCTGCTGCAAGATGTCTGACACACTGTTCTCTCTCTTAACACCCTCTCCGTACAAGTGGTGGCAGGAGCTGGGCGCTTCTGCTCATGTTCAGGGAGCTACTTCTGCGTGAGAGCTAGCCAGGGCACAGATACTGTGAAACTCTTGTCAAGTTCCAGAGCCTTCACTTTCCACATCAGAAACAACAGTGTGGTTCCCTGCCTGATGAAACGGTTTCGCTTTGATATTCCATACTTCTAAGAACCCCTTTGTCAGTTAGGTATTTTCTTTTTTCAAATTCTAGGGCATGCATACTATAAGGGATGAACTCTGGTGTGTGTGTGTGTGTGTGTGTGTGTGTGTGTGTGTGTGTGTGAGGAAAGGATGGAGGTGTGCTCAGTTCTTGGATTTGTATGAAATTTAGTTTGTATAAAATTTAATATATGTTTAAACATTAAACATGGATATGGTTGGGTATTTGAAAATTAATTTTGACTTTAGGACAGCTTTAGGTCATTACCTCAAGTATTCCTTTACTCATAACACATATTGTTAAGATGTCTAAGCAATCTACTCGAAGCAATCTACACTTTCAGTTTTATCCCTATCAAAATACCACCAGCATTTTTCACAGAGCTGTAACAAAGAGTTCTAAAATTTGTATAGAACCAGAAAAGACCCAAATAGCCAAAATAATGTTCTAAAAGAAAAACCAAAGCTGGAGGCATCACAATTCCAGACTTCAAGCCTTATTATAAACCATCAAGTCAGTATGGTACTGACACAAAAACAGACACATAGATCAATGGAACAGAATAAACTCAGAAATGGACCCTCAACTCTATGGTCAAGTAATCTTTGACAAATCAGGAAAGAATATCTAATGGAAGAAAGACCATCTCATCAACAAATGATTCTGGGGAAATTGGACAGCCACATGCCAAAGAATGAAACTGGGCCATTTTCTTACACCATATGCAAAAATAGACTCAAAATGGATGAAAGATCTAAATGTGAGACAGGAATCCATCAAAATCCTAGAGGAGAAAGCAGGCAGCAACCGCTGTGATCTCAGCCACAGAAACTTCTTACTAGACGTGCCTCCAAAGGCAAGGGAAACAAAGGCAAAATATGAACTATTGGGACTTTATCAAGATAAAAAGCCTTTTTGCTCAGCAAAGGAAACAATAAACAAAACTAAAATGCAGTCTACAGAATGGGAGAAGATATTCACAAATGACCTATCAGATAAAAGGCTGGTATCCAAACGCAACACCCAAAAAACAAAAAATCCAGTCAAGGAATATGTGGAAGATATGAACAGACACTTCTCCAAAGTAGATACACAAATGGCCAACAGACATGTGAAAAAATGTTCAATATCACTTGGCATAAGGGAAATACAAATCAAAACCATAATGAGGTATCACCTCACACTGTCAAAATGGCTAAAATTAACAACTCAGGAAACAATGGTTTTGACAGGGATGCAGAGAAAGGGGAGCCCTCCTACACTGTTGATCGGAATGCAGACTGAGGCAGCCACTCTGGAAAACAGTATGGAGGTGTCTCAAAAAAGTTAAAAATAGAACTGTCCTATGACCCAGCAATTACACTACTAGGTATTTATCCAAAGGATAAAAAAAAAAAATAGTGATTCAAAGGGGCACATGGACCCCAATGTTTATAGCACTAATGTCCACAATGACCAAACTATGGGAAAGAGACCAGATGCCCATTGATGGATGAATGGATGAAGATGTAGTCTACACAGACACACACACACATACACACACAATGGAGTGTTACTGGCCATCAAAGAGAATGAAATCTTGCCATTTACAATAACATGAATGGAACTAGAGGGCATTACACTAAGCGAAATAAGTCAGAGAAAGACAAATACCATGTAATTTCTCTCGTGGAATTTAAGTAACAAAAAAGACGAGCATAGAGGAAGGGAAGGAAAAATAAAATAAAAACAGAGAGGGAGACAAACCATAAAAGACTCGTAACCATAGGAAACAAACTGAGGGCTGCTGGAGGGGAGGAGGGTAGGGGATGGGGTAACTGGTGAGGGGCATTAAGAAGGGCACGTGATGTAATGAGCACTGGGTGTTATATGCAACTGAGAAATCACTAAATTCTACACCTGAAACTAATAATACACTGTATGTTAACTAAATTGAATTTAAATAAAAATTTTAAAAAAAGGTATTCTTCACTCTTCTGTGTAGAAGAAGGCACAAGCTTAGGGGATGGTTAACACATCAGCAAATCCCTATTTGACCTACAGAGCTAGAGCATGGTCAAGTCCTAGTTGGCAGGAATTTCTTTCTTTAGCCACACTTTGAGAGGTGTAAATTTGTTCTTTACCAATCAACTCTACTGAGTGTCTCTCATGAGTCGGGGACTGTGCCAGGTGCCGATCAGTCTTTGGTGAAGAAAACAGATGTGTCACTGGCCTTTGGAGCTAAAGACCTGTTGGTGTCAGTAATTGCTAATTGACAGATAAGGTGTTTACTAGCATCCGTCTTCATTCGGAAGGATTCTACTACTGTCTGAACATAACATCCCCTTCCCCTTTCTCTCATAAAGCAGTGGCTTTTCAGTGGTGATTAGTTGAGTGATGAAAAACTCCCCACAAAAGCTGTTTGCCCAGGGCCCTCTCCATGCTGTGCATCTGGCTGAGGGTGCCACATGCCACGTTTGAGATTAACTCCATAGTGGAAATGTTACCTGGTTTCATCGTTCAAATTGTGACACTCTTTAGGTTTCTGACATTGAAATGCTTTTTGAGATACTTGTAGTTTATAGGCACTAGTAGGAAATGACACAGAAATGGACTCATGTGCACATGTGTAATTCTATACAATTTGGGTTCTCACATCCACCATCACAATTCAGATACTGACCATTTGAAACCACACCACAAGGACCTCTACTGTTTCCTACTCATAATCATCCCTACTTGCCTCCCACCCTCCCATCCCCGATCCCTGACTTTTCTGACAACCATTAATCCGTCCCCTACTGCTTTTTTTTTTTTTCTTCAGTTCAAAAGTGTTACATAAATGGAATCACACATATGTAACTTCTTTGGATTGGCCTTTTTCATTCAACCTAATTCACTGAAAATTCAATTTGTTAATTCAATTCAAAATTCATTCAGTTTGTTGTATCAATATTTTATTCCTTTTTATTGCCGAGTAATATTGCAGGGTATGTTTATTTCACAGTGTTCCACACTTGGTTTAACCATTTACCTGGTGAAGGACATCTAAGTTGAGTCCCATTTGAGGCGTTTTACAAATGAAACTGCTGTGAATATTTTTTTGTGCAGGTTTTTGTGTGGATATAAGTTCTCGTTTCTCTGGATTAATGCCCACTGTTGCAGTTTCTGGGTCGTCTGATAATTTTTAAAGAAAATTTTTAAAGTAATCTCTACATACAATGTGGGGCTCAAACTCATAACCCTGAGATTCAAGAATCAGATACTTCTACTTACTGAGCCAGCCAGGTGCCCCTTATGCTTAGTTTTATAGGAAACTATTAAACTCTTTGCTGTAGTGTCCATACCACTTGACATTCCTCCAAGCAGTGTGTGAGTGAGCCAGTTTCCCCGCATCCCTGTCAGCACTTGGTGTTGTCATTATTTTTTATTCTTAGCCATTCTAAGAGGCAAGTGGTGATATGTGTATCCTCCTCTGTGAAATGTCTATACACATTTCTTCCCACTTTCTAGTTGCATTGTTTTATTACCTTGAATTTTGAGTGTTTAAAAATATCTATTTATCTGTATGAATAATCTGTATACTGGTCCTTTGTTGCATATGTGTTTGCAAACATATTCTCCAAGCATAGCTTGTTTTTCCATCTTGCTATGGGCTTCCTCAGAGCAAAAACCTTCTAATTTTGATGAGGACAAATTTATCACTCTTTCTTCTTATGGATAGTGCTTTTGGTGTTAAGTCTAAGAACTCTTGGCCTGGTTGGCCTAATTCTAGACACCAAAGATTTTTACCTATTTTTTTCTAAAACTTGTATAGTTTTATGTTCACACCTGTAATCCATTTTTACTTCATTTTTGTATAAAGTATGAGGCTTAGGTCAAGACTCATTTTCATCTGTAGACATCCATTTATCTATGGTGTTCCAATACCATTTGTTGAAAAGGCTGTCCTTCCGTCATTTGCACCTTTGTCAAATATCTGTTGAACACGTTTGTGTGGGCCAGCTGCTGGGTTCTCTGTTCTCCACAGTTGATCAGTATGTCTGTGTTTCTATCACTAGGACACTGTCCTCAGTAAGCCTTCCAGCAAAGAGGGTGACTCTTATCCCTCAGTTCTTCTTTGTTAAGACCATGGTAGCTGTGGTAGGGCCTGTGCCTTCCCTACAGATTTTGTGTGAAGTATGGAAACCTCACTTCCATTTAAATCTTCTTATCTTCCCTACTTTTAAACATCATTGTCTTGAGGATCACATGATGTTGTAATTTTGGTCTTAATCATCAAATGTTATTTATAAAATTCATGAACAAGTGATCATCTATTGTAAGTACCACTATTTCTATCTTTTCCCTTTTTATTTTTCTTCCTGATGTCCCAGGATTCTTTTTTCATCTCCTTTCAGTTTGAAGAACTATCTTTAGTTCATCTTTATGGGTAGCTTTGCTAACATCAAATTCTGTGTTTTTCTTCATCTGAGAATATTTTTGTTTTCCCTGCACTCCTGAAAGAAGGTTTCTCTGGATATAGAATTCTCAGTTGACAGTTCTTTCCCTTTGGCATGTGAAACCACTTTGTTCTGTCCTCCATGGTTACAGATGAAAATTCTACTGTCATTTGAATTAATGTTCATGCATAACTAGTGTATCCTTGCTCTCCGGCTACTTTTAAGATTTTTCTCCTTTATTTTTATTTTTTTATTATTATTTTTAAAGATTTTATTTATTTGACACAGACAGAGATGACAAGTAGGCAGAGAGACAGGTAGAGAGAGAGGAGGAAGCAGGCTCCCTGCTGAGCAGAGAGCCTGATGCAGGGCTCAATCCCAGGACCATGAGACCCTGACCTGAGCCAAAGGCAGAGGCTTAACCCACTGAGACACCCAGGTGCCCCTCTCCTTTATTTTTAAAATTGTAATCATGATTTGTCTTAGTGTGGATTTCTCTGGGTTTGTCTTGTTTGGACCCACTAAGTTCTTTGGAGCTGTGGGTTTGTGTCTTTTGCCAAATTTGGGAAGTTTTTGGCCATTATTTCTTTATACAATCTTCCAGACCTACTCTCTTTCTTGTCTTCTTCTGTGACTCTGATGATGGAATACTACTAGCCTTTCGTAATTGCCTCACAGGCCCCAAAGGCTCTGTGGACTATTTTTTCAGTATGTTTTCTCTTTTCGTTGAAATTGGGTGAATTCTTTTGTTCTGTCCTCAAGTTCACTGATTCTTTCCTCTCTTGTCCTATAATTGATTCTTTAGTTAGTTTTAAAATTTCTGTTATTTTGTGTTTCAGTTCTATGATTTCCACTTGAATCTAGCTTCTATCTCTTTCCTAAGATTTTTCTATTTTTTTCACTTATTTCAAGAAAATTTATAATTGACTCAAGCGTTTTTACAAAAGCTGCTTTAAAATCCTTTTCAGAGAATTCCAGCATCTGATTTATCTGATTAATTTTAGTATTGGCATTTGTTGATCATCTTTTTCATTCAGGTTGGGATTTTCTTGGTTTCATGGTTGATGGGTGATTTTTTATTTTATCCTTGACATGTTGTTTTTTATGTTTGGAAACTCCAGATTCTATTTCCGTTTTTCCTTTTAGTAGGCAGTCACCCTGTTTAGGTTTAGCATTGGCGTCTTTGACTACTGCAGTGGCCGTGGTTCCAGTGGCAGTTTAATCTTCAGAGCCTTTGTAGTGCTATTTTTTAAAAAATAATTTTACATATATGTATTTTAAAATTTTATTTATTTATTTGACACAGAGAGAGATCACAAGTAGGCAAGAGGCAGGCAGAGAGGTAGGGGAAGCAGACTCCCCACTGAGCAGAGAGCCGATGCGGGGCTCTATCTCAGACCCTGAGATAACCACCTGAGCCAAAGGCAGAGGCTTTAACCCACTGAGCCACCCAGGCGCCACTGTAGTGCTATTTTGATTGGCTTGGTTTGTCTGGTGCCCCGGGAATCCCACTGGTCCCTGCTGGGGTCTCCTGAGGGGGCAAAAGAGGTTTCACCACTGGATGTCTCTCAGTGGGGGGAGGGTGTATTGGGTCTCCCCTTTAGTTTTCCCAGGTTCAGGAGAAGTCTGTCAGGCTCATGGGGACAAAAAGGATTCCCAGAGTGTGTTACAGATTGTATCTGGATCCCTCTTACTGGTTCCACTTGCCCACAGGAGTATCTAGTTTAAACTATATAAACAGTCTCTTTCTTAAAGATTTTTTTTGTCCCTTTTTATAAATGGGTAGTTTCAAATTCTATGCATTTCTGGGCCTCATGCTGTCCTCCCTTACGGGGGCAAAAGTTCCACTGAAGTCAGTGGTATGCTGAGTTCAATAAGTGGCATTAGGCCCGTTGGGTTTGTAACAGTCTGCTAACTCAGCCCCCTGTGATTTTGATTGTGCGCATGCTGTTGGACCCCCATGCCCTCTGTCTTCTCTGTTCTCCCTCTCTCCCAGGCCATAGTGCAGGTGGAGGGAGTTGCATGGTCTGTCCCCTTGGATGACCTCACACGAACAAGTGACCTGCCAATTTGAAGCTCCTTCCTGGTCTATGCAAGTGGTGTTATCTTGTTTGCCAGTTACCACATTCTACTAAATGTTGGGCCTGATCTCAAGACTTACTCAGTATTTTTTAGGGAGACCAGTCCTGTACCTCAAACTATAACTAGCTTTGAGGAATAGCTTCTGTTAATTGGGAACTCAGTAGTATATATGGCACTGGGGATGAAAAATCAGATGGTAGAATAATAGCAAGATATTCCTAATTATAAACAAGTTTGCAGTAAATCTGCCTGAGAGATCAGAATGGGGTTGGGGAAAAGAGGTGGTGGTGGAATTCTGTGAACAGTTTCTTATCACACAAGCAAGTTTCAGCCCCTATTTAAAGTTTGATTCGGGGGGTGCCTGGGTGGCTCAGTCAGTTGAGCAACTGCCTTTGGCTCAGGTCATGATCTCAGGGTCCTGGGATCAAGCCCCATATTGGGCTCCCTGCTCAGGGGGGGAGTCTGAATCTCCTCCTATCTCTCACCCCACTTGTGCTCTCTCTCTCTCTCTCTCAAATAAATAAATAAAATCTTACCAAAAAAAAAAAAAAAAAGAAAGCTTGATTGAGGGCACCTGGGTGGCTAAGTCAGTTAAGCATCTGCCTTCAGCTTAGATCATGATCTCAGGGTTTTGGGATTAAGCCCCACATCAGTCTTCCTGCTCAGTGGGGAGTCTGCTTCTCCCTTTGCCCCTCCTCCACCTTTCATGCTCAGGATCTCTGTTTCTTTTGCAAAAATAAATAAAATCTTAAAAAAAAAAAAAAAAAAAGTTGAATTTGGATAACTACCAAAACCCCAGAGCAGATCATCTGCAGCAGATGCCCAAAGCCTGATTTATTTCCCAGGCTTCCCGGCTCCTGGGCTGCACAGCTGCAGACCCAGCACAGGTATCCCCGTCTGCTCACAGGAGGTGCTGGTGAAGGGCAGGGTCTCCTGTCCGGTCAAGCCCAGCCTACACTGTCAAGGTGCAAAACGCCCCACTCCCTCGACCCCGTGGCTCCGAGGTATTGAGAATTTGTTTGATAGTTTTCATTTTCTATGAATTATTATTTAATTTGCCTAAAGAAGACTTCATTTTCCTTCAGGGAAGTCGTTCTTGACAGTCCCTCACTTAATTTATTTTAATTATCCTGACTGGTTTATTTCTCTTCTTTTTCTCTGCAAATGAATTTATAACTGATGTGGGTAAAACAAGCTAGGCAGTTTATAGGTTAGTAACATTGCAAAGCTTTCATTTCCATTAGGAATGGCAAAAACCACCAGGAGACATTAAGAAATAATTTTTATGGGACTAGATTGCCGTGTCACACTGTGATTTGGGACTGTGCCTCCTATCCCTAACGCAAATGACCTCTGCTTCTGTGGGGCGTTGCATAGCAATAATCCCTCTCTTTTCCAGAGTAATTTTAGACTTCTTAGAAGAAAGCAAACCTTGCTTTCTTCGCTAAAATGTTTTATTACTTGAAAAATCTCTCGCTATTGCTAGGTGACACATTTCATTAAAAAAAATAATAATAATAATGGACCTAATAGTAGCTGCTGTATGTCCACACAATCTGTAGTAGAAGATGTTATTCTAGAGAGGAACATACGTCTCCCTTCTGGCCTCAAATACCCACCAGGAACCAGTGCCTTGCAATTAACAAATCTTAAAATTGTAGAATTTCCTGACAGAAAAATCATACCTTTTTTTCTTTTTTTAAGAGAGGTAGAGAGAGAGGGTGAGGCTAAGGGAGAGAGAGTGTTGAGCAGACTCTCTGTCCAGTGCAGAGCCCAATGTGGGGCTTGTTCTCATGACCCTGAGATTGTGACCTGAGCTGAAGTTGAGAGTCTGACACTTACCCGACTGAGCCACCCAGGAGCCCCAGAAAAATCATATCTAATTTTGACTGATATGGTCTAAAATTTTCTTTGTGAATTAGGGTCTGTGTACAGGGACAAGGACTGTACTGAGGATAGGAGAACATTGTTTACTGGGCAGGAGAGTCTCAGTCATGGCCCTTCACCTTGACTTTGACTCTCATTTCTTCCAATTCAGGAACATTTGGATTCTATGTCACTCCTGCTGATATTTAAGGGCCAGTGACCCTGGGGCGCCTGGGTGGCTCAGTGGGTTAAAGCCTCTGCCTTCGGCTCAGGTCATGATCCTGGGATCCTGGGATCAGACCCTGTGTCGGGCTCTCTGCTCAGCAGGGAGCCTGCTTCCCTTCCTCTCTCTCTGCCTGTCTCTCCGCCTACTTGTGATCTCTGTCTGTCAAGTGAATAAATAAAATCTTTAGGGGAAAAAAAAAAAAGAGCCAGTGACCCTGTGGTGACTTAGGCCTCGATTGCCCTACCTCCTTTCTGGCCAGCTGCCTGAAGGCTTCTACAAGTGACTGGGGAAATAAAGGAGGCTAAGATGCGAGCCAATTTTTTTTTTCCTGTTTCCGAGAAAAGTCTTGGTAAAGAAAAGAGTTTGAAACTGTCCATTGGCTAAATATGCCCGTGGATATAGATTGTCATTGCCAGGCTTGGTTTTTCTGACCGACCAGAAACCCAGAGTCTTCTGTGTTTACTAGTTTGCACTTACTTAGACATTACATTTATGGATCATCTTTTTCTGTGTTCATAGAGGGCCCCAGCTTTTATTGAGAAGAAAAACAGAAAAAAGAAACTTCTTTGTTTTCTGTCATGGGCCACTTGCTAAAGAGGAATGCAGTCAGATGTATAAACATTGTAGTGTGGAGGAAAACATCTGATCTTTACAGTTGGGAATGGTTGGAGCTCTAACAAGCCGTTGGAGCCCGGCACAAGTAAGCGTGACTTTACTAGGGTAGGGGAAACTTGGGGGGGGATTAGAGTCTCCATGCCAAGATCACCATGGACAGGAGCTGTATTTAATAGGAAAGAGGGGGAAAAAAGAGACAAAAAGAGGCACTGTAGTCAGATGATTTCTTTTTTAATTTATGCAGCTGTGTAGGGGAGAAAAATGAAGTAAAGGTACCCCATGCTGGTAGAGGAAGGGCAAATCATGGGAAAGAGTACATTTTGGAATGTCATGTTCTTTTCTGTTCTCTGCATTAGCAAGTAAATACAATAGCACTCCGTGGAAACAACAAAAGAATTAAAATGTGCCATTCTGAAAGGCATAATAAAATCAGGCCAATCCAGGATTTTTTTTTTTTTTTTAAGTGTAAGCAATTACTTTGCAGGTGGAATAAGATTAAAGCTATCCCACGATTCCTTCCTTCTGTGGTAGACATGCAGAGCTCAGAGCCTGCCAGAGCCCTCTAGAAACTTCTGAGATCTCTCTCAGGGCTTCAGATGTCCTTCTGTGAAAGAAACTAGCTGGCAAGTGGCCAGGCATCCACCCAGACATGTTGCCGTCTTCTGGACCCGCCTGGTAGGTGGTATGAGAGAAGATGGTACACGACAAGGATTAACTTACGCTTGATGCCTTCCACGGCCCCAGAAAACCAGATGGGCCTGTCACAGCCCCACGCCAGTCAGTGTTCTTGGGTTGGACCTGAGCTTGTTGGAAACGGTGAAGAGCAAGATTCTATGCGGCGTCTCTTAGAAAACCTTCAAGGAATGTGACGATGCTAGCAACAATGAGGGATGTACAGTGTCCATTCCTCTTTCCATCCACTCGACCGTCCATTCCATGAGTCTGGAACTCCTTATTTGTTCCTAGTGTTGGGAAGACGCGCCACCTTTATTACGCCATCAAGTGGAGCCGCAGACAGCCTTGAATGTTAGTGCTGTGTCTCCCCTCTAGCAGCAAGTCAGGCCCTCCCCGCAAAAGAGCCCCACATAGCTACTACAAGTAACTGCTGATAAGATGCGTTTGCAGAAGAGGCTGCTAGGTCACTCTCTACGTCTTGCTTTTCGGAGTACTAGACAGTCGCACGGACTGCCCGTAAGTGGTGGGACACCAAAGCAACACCTTTGCAAACAGCCCTTCCCACGTCTCGGGAAACAGAGCTGCACATCGGCCCCAGGACTGACGTCCCCCTGGCGTCCGTCTGCTCTGTCTCTGCCACTTGAAGGAGAGCCTGGGCAAACCATCAGGTCGTCGGAGTTTGACGTGTTGTTTCCTTGCCCCTCGTGTCACTGCAGTTTTAGCTCTGGGGTTGGACTCTGAGCCGGCCGCTGCCCCTTTCCCTTTGCAGTTCACTGGTGCCATTCCTCTCATCTGCCCCTTTCCAGCTCCTTAACAAATGACTCTGACCCCGGCCACTGGCCTCCTTGACAGACATACATTTACTGTGCATGGTTTTCCATGGGTTGTCTTCAACTGCTTGCATTTTAATCTTCTTTTTTCCAGGGGGGATAAAAGTCAAGGCCTGGGGTACATAATAATTCCACAGAAATAACTCCACAGAAGGCCTCTTTCCGCTGTAGAGGATCCTGCAAGTTTCCTGTGGTTTAGGGATTCAACTTCCTGGTTGTACTTTAGCTCATGTACCCTTACCCTCTCCTACAGCTATGTCATACTTCTCACCCATGTCCTCCCTCTCAGTGCCTGCCCAGCCCCCTGCCCTTTCCCAGGGGTCTCCTTCCCAGGGGAAGTGAACTCTCTCCTCTGTTCCCTGTCCTAACAGTCCTAACACATTGTTCCAGGCCTCCTCCATCCTCCTTCCTCTGTGACCCTCATGATTTCCTGTCATCTCCCCTCTCTCAGTGTCTTACTGACTTAAAATCCCCACATTCTTAACATTTCGTTATTCTCTCCATGTTTTACATGCTGGAATTCTATCTCCTTAACATCGTTAGACCCACTGTGCCTGCTACAGGCCCTCGCTGGTCCTGACTGACTGAGTGCTGGCTCCATGGCTGTGGGACCCAGTTCATGTCCCCCAAGGACCTCTTGTTGATGCGGAAGAGGAACCAACATGCTAACGTGGCCCCTTCTCCCTCATCTCTCTGGGGGCCCTCAAGACAATGAGGAGAGTTGCTTTTAGGCAATAATGAAGGAAGAAATTCTTGCACCCGCTTGGAATTCAAGAGATTTAGCATCAGTAATGGGATTGCACCTGACTCACCAGAATCAATTTTGATCCCTTTAAAGCATGAAAATTCCTCATGTGAAATAGCCTTAAGCCAGGTAACTTTTAATAAGCTACACCGGGACCAGTAATTTCTCCTATCTCTTGTAGCTCCGTTTCCTTGAGATATTCCTTCTGTCTGTACCGTTCAGACACCTTCTCTGTGTGGCCGTACGCACTCGTTCTATGTGTTTCCGATTCATCTGCCCTACTAAACCGTCAGTTCCGTCAGGGCGCTGACCCTGCCTCCCATCAGACACTGTCCCTGATGCTAACCGCTGCTCTTCCTGTGGAGGCAGGGATATTTAGAGGGTGGTGTCTGGTGTCACGAGCTCTGCCGACTTTCCATTCACCGTGCAGGGAAGGTGAGTGTGCGGGTCGGACTTCTCAAGCTGGGGCCAGCCGTGGGGGCCTTGCCCCGAGCTAATGACACTCCCTCCGTGGGACAGGACAGACACGACATGCGGACAGAGGTGGTAGCGGGAGGCCGAGGCAAGGAAAGCAAGGCTGTTTTGCAGAATTTCTCGTCCCTGAAGGCCCGCGGTGTGTCAGGGCCGCACAGTCCCGGGGCAGTGAGAGCCGGATCTCTGCCCCCGCAGAGCTCGCGGCTCCGGGACAGGAGCGGACGTGTTGCCGTGATTTACCTAAATGGGTGAAGAACCACAAAAGAAAAGGAACCCGGTGCTTTGAGGCAATTTGAGAGGAGGGGGGCTTCTCCCCAAGAGTCTCTCTGAGAGATTCATCGAGATGCAGCTGGCCCGAAACCAATCGGAAGGGCTTTTCCTCGGCATCAGTGAGAAGCGCCATACGCCCATCAGGAAGAACCTTCCAGCACCGGGAACCAATGGCATATTTATAGGCTTTTTTTACGTCAACTTGTCAAGCAGCCTCCTTAGCACAGCCTGCTCCCTAGAAGCCTCCCGCTCCCGCAGGCCGGCACTGGCACCAGACGTTGTGTGGGGCGCGGGCCCGAGTGTGCGGGGCGCCGGCCCCACCGTGCTGCCGGTTCCCCGGAGCCTCTTCTCTGGCCAACTGGCGCCGCGGGTAAACCTCTAGACCTTGGAGCTGCTGTTGGCGCCTGAGGGAGGGGCTCCCGTCCGTGGTCTCGCTTGTGGGTTTGATGGTGGCGATGACACGTGGCGTTCCAGGCTCGGTCCACCTGCCCCATCGGCTGTTGGAACTGTCTTCGGGCCCGCATGTCCGCGGTAACCCTCAGCGCGCCGGAGGCTCGTGTGGTTGGGGTGCTGCGTGGGGCGGCCACGCGTGCACGGGAGGACACGAGGCGTGTTCCGCTGCGGAGGGACGGCACCACTCGCCAGCGGAACCTCAGATGTAATACTGAGACGAAGCAGGCCCGGTGTGCGGCTGACTGGGCCGAGATGTCTGGTCAAAGGACGTTGCGCCAGCAGCTGACGGGAGTGAGCTCCCCGTGGCAAGCAAGGCCATGGGCTCTGGTGCCCGATTCCACGCGGGCAGCTCTGGGTGAGAAGCGAACTCCGGCTCCGTGCCAGCGAGCGCAGATAGCCCCGTGCCCGTCCGCAGGCTGAGCCCCGCTCCCTCCGTGCAGTCGGGAACTGGCTTCACGCGGCAGCGTCTTGGTGGCCTCAGACGTTCCATTCCAAAAAGCAGGGCTTTCTCTGGGCTTCTCTCAGGTGGCTTCTGAGACCGGATCAGCACAGTGGCTTCTCCGTGGCTTCTCAGTGGCGCCTCAGTGGCGCAGCCCTCCGAGCCATAGGCCATCTGACGCCTGCAGTCAGGAGCAGTGGCTGTCCCCGCAAGAGAGCAGGAAAGGCTTTGCAGCGCGGGAGACCCTGCAGCCGGATCTTCCTGGGTGTCAGGTCGGGCACAGCGTGCAGAGGTGGACATGGGGGTCTCCTCTCGGGGACGGGGGTGGCGGCAGTGCTGTGGCCCAGAGGTGCGGCGTGCGAGGCAAACTCCTCGTAGTTGGGGCCATCTGCCCAATGAGGTCTTGGCAGGGAGGGCAGACGACCTGAACACTGGCCCTTGGAAGCCATGCGGATATCTGTGGGCTTTTTAAGTAGGAAAATGATAGAAGCACATTGGGTTTCGGAGAATTTTGGTGGCAGGTGAGAAGCCCAAGTCAGTAAGGGCTACGGTGAAGCTGGCGCGGGAGATGTTGGAAACCCCAGGCCTCATGCGGCAGTGGGGATGGGAGGTGGGACCAGAGCGAAGAGGGGCTGGGGGAGGCCCTGGTCAGGAGCCTCATCAGCAAGGGAAGCAGACCCTCCGGGGAGATGCAGTGCGCCCGTTGCAGTGCCAGGTACCCAGAACCACCGCGGGAGAGGTCACCGGCTGTGACCCGCTCGCCCTTGGGGCCTGCAATCCGGAGACTTTCCTCCTGAGCTCCAGGGCTGACGAGGAGAGAATGTATTTCAGGTTTATTATGCGAGTGGCTCGATGCTCACCCTCCTGCTGGTTCTTTCCCAGCCCCTTGCTTTAGAGCCGCTGTGTTATGCATTCGCATCATCTCCATTTTGCTGATGAAGAAACTGTGGCCTAAGGAGCTAGGCCATGTGCCCGGGACTCTAGAGCCCACCCTCTTCACCCCTACACCCGCTGCCCCATGGACACAGTTCTTGGTTTTCTCGAAGGCAAATAGAACAGAGAGAGTCCCGGGCAGGGCCACCTGTCTCCTGGTTGTGTCTCTCCCTTCCCCTTTGTTCCCTGACCTCATTCATAACAACATCCCTTTCTCAGTTACCAGAACAAGAGAATGTGAGAGTCCCTGAGTCGTCCTCCTTCTCTTCCTTCCTCTTGTGAATCACTAGTTAGTCATCAACTGAAATCTCGCACTACTGGGGTATTTCTCCGCGGAGAACCGGCCTGTCCCTCAGCCCGTCTGTCCCTCACAAGAGCACTCCATGGTGTCTGAGTTACTTGTCCCTCTTACCTTCTCTCCTGCATTGTAAACTCCTTCAAGGTAGGGGCTATGTTGTATGCATTTCTGTACGCCTTTATGGCCTCTACAGTCACTGTGTCTTAGCAACAGTAGAAACAAAATCACTTACTGATTGATTTAGTTCAGAGGTCCTGTAACTATTTCATGAGGCTTTAATCATATTTTACTTTTCATTTATTTTTTAGGTAGCCCAAACTGGCTAGTTTGGGCTACCTAAAAACTAGTGTAGTTGTGTGGTGTATGGGGTGGGGGTGGAGGTCCTCCGGAAAGGCCTGCAGGTTTTGTATGAGTTCTTAGTAGGAAACAGTGGAGGAAATCGATGGGTTGGGTGTAGAGTCAAGGATTGGTTTCTAGACCTTCTCAAAAGAACTGATTTCCATAGGAAGGTCTTGGAAGAAACATTTGGACTTCGTATGTGGCTCGGGCCTTAGGCAGTTTCAAGGCCCAATATGGAGTATATCATTGTGCAAACCTCCAAAGCCAGCCTTCCCCCGTAGACAAGAGTGCGGAGGACCAGCTTGAGGGGATGTAAGTTGGATTATCAGACATTCCTCAAAAGAGAATCTGCTCTCCTCCTCCACCCACCAGCCGCTCCCATTCTTCATCCACTTTGCATTTTAAAATTACATGTGACATAGTCTGGGTTTTTAATTAAGAAGGGAAATGAATTTCAAGTTAAATTGCTTGAAAATTTGCAGACATTATTCTCATAATGAAATAGGCTCGTTTTATTTACAAGTGAAATTTTAATTTTCTCAGCTTTTTCTCTCCTGTATTTAGTGATCATTTTAGATGTGGATTCGTCTGACCTCCATTTTTGCCTTCCCTGTCATATTTGAAAACTCCCCCTTCGGTGCCCTTTAGGGGGAGGGAGTCCAGCCTTCTCCATCATTAGAACAGTGGCTAGGGCACTGGCTTATGCTGAAGACTTTTCATGGTGTAAAAACTCATGAATTTGGATTCTTTTGCTTTAGATTTGTGACGGTTTAAGCCTGGCCAGTGCAATTGGCATTGAGGAAAACGTTCAGCCTTTTTATGTATAAAATTGCCCTTTTTTCCACTAACTTTCAAAGTGATAGAGCTGTAGGAACCACAAGAGCTTGTCACAGGTGCCTCACTTAACGGGTGAGGAAACCAAGGTACAGAAAAGGGAAGAACAGTTGAGAGCAGCAAAGCCTTGATCCTCTCCTTCAAATGACCATGGTACCATGTACCAGAGAGATCTCTTTTAGAAACTTCCTAAATAACCTGCCCTATCGCGATGCAAGCCAGGCTTCCTGAGCCACCGCCTTCTCCTTCCCACCCCATCTCACATTATTCTAACAGGGAAGTTATCTTCATACCCTTATATGCCAGCGGGGCTTTAATCAATCCAGAAATAATTTTGGAGCCTTTACTGTACCAGAAATGCAACTCTCACACCCTGCTTTTCTCTGAAGACAACCCCAAAGTGGAGAAACCTTTGCGGTCCCCTCCCCTTCCCAGCTGATGCTGTGGCCTGGAACAGAGCTGGCTCCCTCCCTCCGCCAGCAGGCCCTTCATCGAGCCACCAGCCTTTAGGCTAGTGCCCAGGTGGAGGGCCTTGCAAGCTCTTGAAGAACTGGCTGTGGGCAGCTGCTGCTCTGGGGGCTATTAGCATGGTTAAACCAGCCCAGAAACTTGTAAGAGTACTGGGTGAGGTCAGTGGACCTTGCGTCTGTCTCCAGAAGCTCTAAGACAGTGGTGTTCATCCTTTAGGGGTATCAATGGCTTTGAGACTCACGAAGGTGACAGAGCACTCCTCCTAGCCCAGCTCAAAACACAGAGGTGCACGTGTGCACACACATACACACACTCACACACACACACACACACAACTCTGTGTGCTATTTCAGAGGATCTGTGGAAGCTCTGAATCCCATGAGTGGACGTTCAATGGTCTCCTTAACCTAGAGAGTTCAGACTTACGATGAGTACATCATAAATTTGTATAGCACCAAATGGTTATATATGCTAGTATAGCTAGTATAAATGCTAGTATAGCATTTGACCCCAAATAAACTCATGTGGTTGGTATACCTCTCCCATTCAACAGATATCAAATAATTGATAATAATAATAGTAAAGCATGACTTATTATTGCTGCATTTATTGTCCACTCTGTGTCAGCTACTGCTCTAAGCACTTTTGAGGTAGCAACTATTATTATCCCTAGTTTGAAGGTCAGCAGACACAGGCGGAAGGTGGGGTTCTCACAGGATCAACAGGAGGCTTGAGGACCACGCGTGGCATTCCGTGGCACCCAAGGCATCTTTCAGAGTCTGTGAATGAGTCCTAACTTTGGTCAGCACACTTTCTCCATGACAGCCGCCAACCGATTCTCTAACAAGTGCATTGCTTACTCATAGTTCAGTGGCCCAGTATTGGCCCAGCTTGTAGTAGGTAACACACGCAGACCCAGGCTGACCTGGTCCCCATGGCTGGGATGGAGAACGGCCTGATGTTGGATCTACTCTTGTCTTCCTTCAATATCTCATGCTCACGAAGACCTAAATCTCCCAAGGGACAGTGGGTGAATTAGGAAGGGAGCATAAATATTGGACAACTAAAATTGATAAATGCACTGATGATCTCTTACTAGCTCTTTCAACCTGGGGCTGTTGTGACTTGGTGATTCTGTGCCTTCTTTTGGTTGAACGATTAGAGGAGTTAATGGTGATTGAGTTCATGCCAAATGTCCGGTGCCAGCAGCTGGGATGGCCCAGATGCTAGGTCCACACCCTGGGCCCTGAGAGCCCACCTCATGAGAGGAGACAGGATTCAAAACCTGTTTTCCTTTTAAAAAAAAAAAGTAAAGTAAAAAGAGTTGAGCTAACCACCACATTACCGTAAGCTATTTTCATGGGAAAATAGTTTTATGAGTGAGGTAGTGGGCCATAGTAAAAACTTTATTTTATTTTTAATTAGATGCTGGTTTTTCAGATGCCTCTGGGCCATACTCATGTGTGAAGAGTAAATTCAGAACTTGTTGGGTTTTACAGGAATTTATTGTGTAAAAGCTGCTCTCTGCTCCAGTGTCTTCTTTCCTCGTGCGTGATCACGTTAGCCAGAAGCAGCGCGTGTAGGCCTGGGTGTGCTTTACCCCCCATTCATGAACTTCTGTCCAGATCCAGATTTGTATGGGAAGCTCAGGCATACAGACTGTCCCCCACATACACACTCTCTCACACGCTTCCCCCCGCTTTTAGGACTTCAAGGCGAACATCAGTCTGCGTCACCACATCCACTAGGCAGATTGCAGTAGTGATGGTGTCACTGGCCACATGAAGCTGTAAGTGGTGTGACAGGGTGGCAGGAACATGGGTTCTGAAGCCAGACGTACTGTCATGCAATCAGAAGTTCTCTTCCTTTCGAAAAATTCTTCTTTCTCTCTGTGTTTCACTTTGGGTGTCCTCTCTGGCTCTGTGTTCAACCTCACTAATCTTTGCTTCTGTGATGTCAGATCCGTTATTAATCCCTTCCAGTGACTTTCTTACCAGACACTGCAGTTTTCATCTCCAGAAGTTTGATTTCTAAAATGCCTGCCATGTCCCTTCTTGCTCTATCAATAGAAGGACTACAGTGAGAACAACTATTTTAATGGTTTTGCCTGCTCTCTCCAACATCCGTGTCGGTTATCAATCCATCATAACCATCATAACCATCATAACCAGATTGATTTTTTTTTTGCATGCCTGATAGTCATGGAAGCTGGACAGTGTCAATCTTGCCTTGTTAGGTGGTTGATATTTTTGCATTCCTGTGAATATTCTTGAGCTTTGCTCTGGGATATAGTTAAGTTACCTGATATAGTCCGGCCCTCCAGGTCTCGCTTTGTTAGGCAGCTGGAGCAGTCTCTTGGTTGACTGTTCCCTACGACCACCCTGAGTGGCCTGCCCCCGTGCCCCGTGAGCACTGACGTTTCCGTTCTGATTTGTGGGAGTATCAGGGCCGCTCCCTGAGTGCCCAGCACTGTTCCCTCTAGTCCTTTGATGTTTTCCTCACACTCGGTGAGTTACTTAAATGCATGGGCTTCCTTATTAGTTCTCTCCAGAATCCTTGGGGGGACCCTCTGCAGATGCTCTCTTTCTGGGTTGTTTTCTTCTTTGTAGGTTTCTATACTCTGTCCTATAAACTCTAGCTGCCCTGGTATCCCCTTTATTTTCTCAATTTAGGGAGACTACTGCCTTCTTCCTGGGTCCTTCTTCCCTGGGCTGCCACCTGGAAATAGTCTCAAGGTGGTAAAGCTGGGCCACCAGTAGGCCTCACCTCACTGTTCTTCATCTTGGGGACCCCTGTCTTTTATTGCCTGATTTCCAATATCAGTGTTGCTTTATATATTTTGTCTGGTGTGTGTGTGAGTGTGTGTGTGTGTGTGTGTGTGTGGTATGTGTTTTGGGTCAGAGGGGTAAATCTGGTCCCGTTCCTCCATCTTGACTGTGCTGGGAATTGAGGCAGAGGCAGAGGGAGCACCACGCACGGATTTTATTGTCCCCTTGCATCTCAGGGACCGCATCCACCTAGTAACTTAATGCAGGAGTGGCCAGCATGTCTGGGCTGCTCATTTATTCACTTTCCCATGGATACTCATTGAGCATCTACTAGATGCCCTCTGCCCTGCAAGGCACCCACAGTGTAAACAGCCTCGCGATGGTGCCCACCTCCGATGAAGCACCATGTGGTCATTGATTAGAAATTTCCCCTAGAGCTCTTGTGAGCCAGTTTCTTGGATGTAGCCCATGAGTTGCCTCCCTGAGCAGGAAAAACAAAAGCTCTTAGAGGAGGAAGTAAAAGAATATTTGAATAGCAAGTCTTTTGGACAATTCATGGAAAATAGTAGGTGCTCAGTATGTACGTATTACCTTGAATAGATGAATGAATGAATAAAAATTATCTGTGAATTTAATAATCATGTTGATGATCTTAGGACAATATTTAGCTCAATAAGACTTGAAGGGACTTGAAAATACCTTTCCGTCTGACTTGCCAAGCAGTGCGATTGGAATCACATATTTGGAACCTTCGATCTGCTCCAGGCCCTGTTCTTGGCATGGGGGCCATGGCGGTGAGTGAGACAATGTCCCTGTCCTTCGAGCTTGTGGCTGAGAGCTGTGTGAAGTATCGGCTGTGTCAGAGCAGCGAGGAGGGCACTGACCCCAGACTCTCTGGGTCGGGGCTTCCAGGAGGAAGCGATGGCTAAGCTACAGCCTGAGCACGTGACAGCTTCGGTGAAGAGGCAGATTTTGAACGCAGTTCTTCCCAGACCTCAAACAGCCATGGAGGCTAGGGTCAGACTCTCATGTCCGATGTCCACTTGTGTTCTCACTGGTAAGCCTCATATAAAATAGGGTGGGCCGTGGAGGTGACATCACCTAACAGGCACGTACCGTGCAATAACCCAGCAGTACCCGATTCCCATGAAAAGACCTACAGCTCCGTTCTCTTTAATCCAGAATCCACTTAACAAGTACCCCAGCAGAGCGTGAACACAGGGAGGGCTCCGGCCTTAACAAAGCTTGTTTAATTGCATCGAGGGCACAAACTCCGAGAGGTGACCAGGAGAGAAGGTCGGGAATGTGCCCCTCCCCCCCAGTTCTGGGGCTGGGTCCTAGGCTGCCGCCCGAGTTCATCTTTCTTCAGCGGGTCCAGCTCTGCAACAGAGGAGCCTTCAGCTGGGCAGAGCGGCCGAGAGCTCGCACATACGCTGAGCAGCAGGGCTGTCGAGAGGGATTGCGGAGTAAATACAGAGCGCTCGTTGAAATGCCAAGTGTCACTGCTTTGGCATTTAATTATCTGACTTGCTGGCAGCTGGAAGCAGGAAAAAAAAGAAGAAAAGGCAAGTGAGGAGCAGAAGGCAGAACTGGACAGTGATCTGATGCGGACAGTTGGGCCAGGAGCAACACTTCCTCGGCGCGTCCTTAGAAAACACTCACTTTGTATTGACTGTTAGAATTACCTAGTTGTTGAGAAGAAATCTCAATTGAAAGGCCTTCTCATTTCTAAAAACAATCATCGCTTGCACTGTACGGAGGCACAGTCAGCGAACTCTTAAAGTGAAGACCGCTCTAGGTTAGGTTCAGCCTGAGCTGCCCACAGTCTCTAAACGCCCCGGCACGGCCGGGGGGAGGACACTCGGACAGAGCAGTGCCCGAATCACATGGGGATTCAGGTGGCTTGGCGGCCTGCTGCTCTGGCCAGTACCTTGGCCTGAGTGGAGGGGTGTGGGCTCTCAAGGTAGCCGACCAGGATTCTAATACCAGTTCTGCCACGGCGTATACTTGGGTTTCCATGTGCACCTACACGTGTGTGTGTGTGTGTGTGTGTGTGTGTGTGTGTGTGTATAAGTTCCCTCAACACTGAGAACTTAAAATGATGAAGATTCCTCTCAGAAGCTTTTGTTCTTTGGTCAGAAAGTCACTTTATTTAGTGCCTAGCACAGAGCTGTTTGCAGGAGGAGAAATACCCGAAAATCTCTTTTAAATTTCATTTTTATTTTTTACTTATTACTAGTATTGTTTTGAGCAGCCGATCCCTTTTAGTAACAAAATTAGTAACAAAATTTAGTAAACAAAATATTATTCAGCGCACTCATGTCTAAAGCCAAAGGAAGGAGTTGGTTACTCCAGGGGTAAGAGTGACCTCTCCCAACTGTAGATACCATCACATGTCACTTTCTCAGGGAGACCTCCTCTGACCTCACCCTACCTAAGCTCAAAGCCACCAACCTCTGGTATTCCCTTCCCCTTACTCTGTCCTGTTTTTTCTCCATAGGAGTTACCATATCTGCCATACTGTATATGTTGACCTATTTGGCTACTGGTCTGCCCCTCCCCAGCCTGAGTACCTGTCACATGAGAGCTGTGTTCTCTCCTGTATCTGTAGCAACAGGGTAGCCCTAGTATCCAGAACAAAGTAGGCCCACAGTGATTACCTGTTACAATGAATGGTGCGCGAGTAGTTGCCAATATTGTCACATACGGTTCCTGCTTTGCCACTCTAGGTTTGGGGAAGGACAGGTAACCAATGAAGTACGTGGTAAGTGTTTGCTGGGTGAAGTGTGGAATGGTGTGAGCACCCAAAGGAAGGCCTCTGACTCAGACATGCGCGGTCCAGGAAGGCTTCTTGGAGGAGGAAGCATGAGCACTTAAGAAACGGAGGCACATAAAGGATAAGTCACTGCCCCCAGGTCAGAGAGACTAAAAAGTGGCAGAGCTGATGCAGAGCAATGAAACGGCGCTGCCACAGGGGCCTTGGTGTCCCTTCTAAACGTGAGATATTTCGGTATAGCAGAGTCAGTGTCGGGACTTCGGTCATGCTGGGAGTCCAGGACAGCTGTGCCTCCATCACTGAGGACTGAGCAGACAGAATGACTTTCAGGAAGTAGGTCCAGGGAATGCCCACATCATTCTGGAGAGCAATAGACCGCATTGTTGAGGAAGTGGAGGTGAACTTAGGGATGTGCGTGATGCTCTGACAGTGATAGTAGCGGGGCTGGGGTTTTGTCAGGATCTGGTCCAGGAGAAGGTGCTCCCGAAACAAGCATTCCAGGTCCAGGCATGAAAACAGTATCTGTCTTATTTGCAGCAACCTGGATGGAGCTAGAGGGCATTATGCTAAGTGAAATCAGCCAGTCAGCGAAAGACAAATACCATATGATTGCACTCATATGAGGATTTCAAGGACAAAGCAAAAGAGCAAAGGGAAAGAAAAAGAGAGAGAGAGACAGAAGCACACCAAGAAATAGAGTTAACTATTGAGGGTTATCAGAGGGGAGGGCGGGGAGATGGGGGAAACGTGACAGGGATGAAGGAGTGCACCTGTCAGGAGCACCAGATGTTGTATGCAAGTTGAATCATTAAATTACACACCTGAAACTAACATTAACTGTATGTTAACTAACTGAACTGTAAATAAAAACTTAAAAAAGACTGTAAATAAAAACTGAAAAAAGAGTAAAAAAAACTTAAAAAAGATACAGAACTGTTCATAGAAATAAATAAATAAATAAATAAATAAATAAATAAATAAATAAAACAATGTCTATCTTAAATCCAAAAAAAAAAAATTTGATGTAGATACTTTAACCTTGAAATTCCAGTTCTAAGAATTTATCCTAAAATAACTTGTTCTAACATAATACTTAAATTATATGTATATGCATGGCACATGTTTATAATATAGACAGAACATGTTCATGTATTCTATATTAGTATTAATATATATACATACACACACACATATTCTCATATCATTGCAAGATAATTGGAGACTACCTAAATGTCCAACAAGAGGGGACTGAATAAATAAGATGGGCAATCCATACTGGAATATTATGCACTTTTTAAAAATGATGATTTGGAGGTATACTTATTGACATGGAAAGATAATTACTGTAAGTTGTGAAGCAAAAAACCTTACAGATTGTATGTAGCCTCATTTTATTTTCTAAAGAAAAGTGGGTTTGTGTATATATATCTGTATCAACATTTGTGTATATATTTCCATGGGATAAAATACAGAAAGAGATATGTCACTATATTAACAGTGTTTTTTTTAATTTAATTTTATTTTTTTTCAGTGTTCCAAGATTCATTATTTATGCACCACAACCCATGCTCCATGCGATACGGGCCCTCCTTAATACCCAGTGTTTCTTGATGCAACCGATAGATTGTTATTTCTATAGTAAGAATCAGTGGAAAGAGATACAATGACAATTAAACGCACCTCCCACCCCTTGAAGAAATGAGGAAGCCTAGAGGCTTCCTTCACCTTCTCTGGGGCTGCAGGGTGCTCCCCGCAGCAGGTGCACTTCTCCCGAAGGCTTCCACCCCCTCTCAGGGCAAGTCCTCCTGGAGCGCTCCTGTGAGCTGCTCATGGGAAAGGCTCGGCTGTCGAGACTGCCATTTGTCTCAGGGTTAGACCAGTGGAGGGTGCACCCAGCGGCGTCCGCTGGCCTTTGGCTGTCATGAAATATTACTGTTTTACACTCACAAATAAAAGTTAGCAGCATTTCATTGCTGTGCGGTGTGAAATTAGACCTCCTAACCAGCTGGATGCAACAGCCTGGTTCAGAAATGGTGGTGACGGCTAGTGTTCGTGGTTCAGTTCGATTAGGAATATTTTTTCCTCCTCTCTGGTGAAAAGGATAGTCTAGATGAATACCTCACAAACTTCTGAAATATGTACTTGTATAAAAGAACTATTAAAGTAGAGTAACATCTCTATGATCTTTGAACTGAGCCGTCATTCTGCCATTATTGATGTAGCTGCTTTAAGCCGTCTAATTAAAATCGGAGTGACAGATTTGTTATTGAAAATCTGAAACCCAGCTCACATCCCGTACAGCACATCTGAGCAGGGTATATATCTGCTGTTTTGATGGGCTCTCAAAATTGCTAAGCTGTGCCGGGTGCCAAAAGGAATTCAATAAATCTTTTATTTTCTTACTGAGCAGCTCTCATTAGTCTTTTCAATAATAGCACTAGTGGATATCAACTTCAGTTCTCCAAAATAAATTAAGTGTGTCCATTAGGCTTGTAATTATAGCATCAGATATGAGTTTATTCTGCTACAAAGAGATGGCCGGGCTGACAGAGCCCAGAGCTGTCCTCTCGGCCCTTACATTTCAAACATGGTTTTGTGCATTAAACGCAGATCTTATATCTGGGTTGGGGATGGATGGCCTATCAAGGTCTTTGTCATCCAAAATGACAGTCTCCCCACCCCAACCCTCGCCCTTGGAGTTCTGAGCACAAGGTAGCAAGTGGTGTGAATTCTGTGGATACAGAGCGAAAGCTGGTCACCAGCAAGCAGCCCGTGGTTCAGAGCCTGCGAAACACCGCAGACGCCTCGGAGTAGGAGAACATGACAGAAGGCTGCGTTATCTGAAAATTTAGCTAATTTTTTTTTTAAACTAGCAGGCGCCATCTGTCGTGGTTATTCAGATTCGAGGGCTAGATTGAACGGAAGGCATTGCTGAGTGATTAAACAAGTTCTCTCAAAATATTTTCATACCTTTCCCTCTTGTCAGAAGCTTTTTTTCTTCACCAAAGATGTCATCCAAGTATTGTTGTTTTTTTGCGGGTTGTTGTTTTTTTTTTTTCTCTTTCTTTCTTTTTTTGAGTTTCTGTCTTCCATGCCATGGGGAAACCTTGTTATTCTGTTGGTATTAAAGAACAGAGTGGCGTGCAAACAGATGTGAAGTCGATCCTGGGCTTTCTGGGTCTGTGGCCATAGAGCAATTCCCAGGCCTGACTGAGCTTCCTGGGTGTTCTAACTTAATCCGTAAGAGATTTCTGCAGAGGGGAGCAGAGAGGAACATGGAAGCAGAGCCCCTTCCCCTGGACTCCCCCCATGCCCAGAAAAGCAGGCAGCAAGTACTGGGTAGAAAAAGTGAGCAAGGGGCCAGAAGACTGTGTTTCTGGCAAGAATCTACCACTGTTTTCTTGTCATTCATTATTTTCCCATTTCCTCCTCAAATCTGAAAGTTTCTGTTATTTCCTGTGTTGTGAACAGTAACACAGATTTTAGAAGCTCTGTCCTCTTGAAGCGTGGAAATACGAAGTTTGAAAAGATATTTACATCTTCTAAAATATGTGTGCAAGGTAACCCCCATCCCCCCTTCTCACCTCCTCATTTCATTATTAAAAGAGAAGACTTCACGTGTTGATGTGAAGGCAACTGGGTGTCATTTCCCTTTAAATAGTACAAAACATATGGGGGCAGGCTTGCATTTGTCACAAATTGTCAAAATATTTTTTTTTAAGAAACCAAAATCTTCTAGGGATGGTTCCAAATGCGCCTCATTTCCCTGAGCAGTGAGCAGCACGACCTTTACATTAGCAGATATATTTATAAATACACATATGGCCTGCCAGGACCCGACTGGCTACTGATCCACTGAGCCGGAGACAGAATTACGAAGGCTCACCTACATGCGATTTCATTTTGTTGTTGTTGTTGTTACTGATCTACCTTAGCAGTTTCCACATACAGTCACCTAATTTATCTGTGCTTATTGCTAGCTGTAATTTGTTGACACAGGCTTGTGGAGGTTTGGAATGTCCTGGTGCTTTTTGTGGGGTCATCCCGTGATTATGGTCTTGTCTCCTGGTGAATCCATGAGGCTTGTCAAGATGGACAGCCACCAGGGACTAAGAGAAAGCCAAATGCGTTGATTTGGAAGAGTGTAGGCAAAACCTGAAATGTCACATGGATTCTAGTTTATTTTAGGCACTTGGAGAATTTTATAAAGTAAACACCTGTAAAGTGCTTTGAGCCTTTCAAAAAAGAGAAGCCCTGCAGATGCATAAACAAAACAGTATGTCCCACCCAGGGCTTAGCTAGGTTCCAGAAAGTACCACAGGTTGACTTTGTTCCAGAATGTCAAGTGCCCCCAAGGTTAACTTGACATTGCATTAAGTGCTTTTACGAAACAGGGTTCTAAAAGTGTTTGTGATATTTTTCAGGTTTTCAGTCTTTAAAAATGGAATGCCCTCTTTTGAAGAGCGTAAATCCAATCCCAGCCCTCTCCTTCCTTCCCGTGCACTCTGGGATGCACTTGTTTTATATTTCCTCCTCTGTCTGCTCACTCCCTCTCCTGTTGAGAATCTTCTTGGCTGCTAGGTTAGAACAGGCTTATCTCCACCAGCCAAGAAGATTTTATAGAGCTGGACTCACCAAGGTTTGTGTTACAAAAATGAAAGATATTTTTCTGTATTCAGAATGTAAGCTTATAATATCGAATGCCTTTTTTTAAAAGATTTTATTTTTTATTTATTTGACAGACAGAGATCACAAGTAGGCAGAGAGGCAGGCAGAGAGAGAGGAGGAAGCAGGCTCCCCACTGAGCAGAGAGCCCAATGCGGGGCTCAATCCCAGGACCCTGGATTCATGACCTGAGCCGAAGGCAGAGACTTTAACCCACTGAGCCACCCAGGTGCTCCTCTAATGCCCTTTTTCAAACTACACTGTAACCCCAGGACATTCTCACCTCCCCCGCCCCGGCCCCCCTACCACAGCTGAGGATCCCTGATTCAGGAGGCTTCCCTCCCGTTTTGCTTCTCCTCTTTCCTCATCCTCTATGGGCATCCTCATATTCTTTAAGCCTGTCATCTCTTCTTTCCCTTCCCTTCTTCTTTTTCATGGTAACATTCTGGCTGCTTTTTTGATTCCTGAATATTCACCTTTCTCTAGCAGATGACATTCGAAGACATTTTCCCCCACACGAAGGCAATGAAATTGCCTGAGCGAACTGTATACTTTTGCAACTGGGTTCATTTCCTTTTCAGCTTCACAGGCTCCGTGAAATGTGTCAATAGGGTCCTTAATTTCCCCTCAGCCGCAGTCTATAGTCTTTAACACTTGGAGGTGGAAGAAACATACGAGCACTGTTCTTTTAAACTTGTGATAGTTTCATTGTAAATTTCCTCTGCCCTTGGAAACTGAGAACCAGTGCTTTCTCTAAAGACACAGATGAAACTGCCTGACTTCTAGTGAGTAAGAGAGAGGCCACATGTGTTCATAGGGAGTTTTCCTAGCCCCACTCAGTGCCTCAACTGCATTAAAATCACAAAGAAAGAAAAGTTTCAAACGGAGCAGGGATTCTTTATGGAAGTAAATACTTCTTCATGTGTGTAGACAAGGTAATCCAGAAGCTTCGACTGAATAGAAACAGAACCCGGCTGTGGTTGGCCAAACATCAGGGGAGGGTTTGGATCTAGAAATGGATTAGTAAAGCAGAAAAAAACGTGAAATTAAACCATGGTCCCTTCATATTCATCAATTTGGTGAGTGTGGTAGAAATCATTCATTAATTTATTCAAACCCAGTTCTTGACCTGCCACTGCATATAATTCATAAAATTTCACATCGAGAAGGAAAAAAAATGTGTAAATCCAGAACTCTTTAGTCTGTTTTCATGTATGGCAGGGAAGGTCTTGAAGAGCTTTACACATCTCACTTGCAAAATAAAGTAGAAATGAGTGAGAATTTGTACCATATGTCCACTTATTTTTCGCACTTAAAGGAATCACAAGTGATCTGAGTTCATAAAATGTTGAGTTTTAAAAGAAGCTTCTCTTCTGTAAAGAAAACTTACCTAGAGGTCCATGAGGCTTGAGACGGATTACATCCAAAACCTTGGTTAGCTTTCAACAGAAAAGTAAACATGTAAAAGATTAAAAAGTAAATTAAAATACAAAATATTGGAAACTTTTGATGTTTCCTCTTCTTTGGGACGTAGTTGAAGGGGTGTATATTTTTCAAGTTGTTCTTCCATAACTCTTATTTTTAACTATTATGTGGAGGTCAGCTTCTTCTTTTGATATTCTCGCATTAGCAGAGATATTTATTGCTGGATATAACTTACTTCTCATTTTAAAATTTCCCAACAGTTTTGTGTAAAAACTATTCTCATAGTCAAGTGTAGTAAGAGAAAAGGTTAGGATTAGCATGGTCAATAAGAACAAGTAAATTAATTTGTGCAATAAAAAACTTGGCCTTGCCCAGTGAGAGATTTCCTTTGCCTTTGGGTTCTGGGAGGTAATATATGTCATACTTGATAGAAGTGTCTTTTTTAGAGTGGTAGGTGCACACATTGGACCTTAAGGTGGACTGGCCATGCCAAGAAGGCCAACCATGCAATTTAGGGTAAGGGCTTTGGGTCTTGTGATGTCATTCAGCATGGTGTCGGAGATCAACCACGAGAGCTGTCAGTCAATCGTGCCTACAGAATGGAGCCCCAGTAAGAGCTCTGGACACCAAAGCTCAGGAGACCAAAATGGTGGTGCTCCAACGCGGATTGTCTCATATCAGTGCAGGGAGGGTAATGAATGTATTCTGAGGACAGCAGAAGTTGTCATATTTGGAACCCTCCCAGGCTCTTCCCTATATATGTCTTTCCCTTGGCTGATTTTCATCTGTATTTACTTTCTGAATGATCCATAACCATGAGTATAATAGCTTTCAGTGAGTTCTCTAGGTCCATCCAGCAAATTATCAAACCTGAGGATGGTTCTTGAGAACCCTCTAAACTTGCAGGTAACACCAGAATTGAGGACCATCTGTGGACGACTGTGCCCTCAAATTTTACAGTTTGGTTGACGTTCATTTACTGTCAGAAGCAGGAATTCTCCAGAATGACCTGACTTACTGAAGCATGTGCTGTGGGAAGAATTATTACAATACAAAAATCAGAATCTCCTTTTCTAAAAGTGAAGTCTCTCTTAAATAATTTTTTAAGAAATATTTATTTATTTATTTTAGAGAGGGGATGGAGGGACAGAGGGATAGGGAAAGAGGGTCTCAAGCAGTCTCTGCTCTGAGCATGGAGCATTACAGGGGTTCCATCTCACAACCCTGAAATCATGACCTGAGCTGAAACCAAGAGTCAGACACTTAACTGACTGAGCCACCCAGGTGCCCCTCTCTTAAGTCATTTTTTTCATTATTTTTCTTTAAGATTTCTATTTATTTATTTGACAGAGAGAGTGAGAGGGAACACAAGCAGAGGGAGTGGGTGAGGGACAAGGAGGCTCCCTCCCCCTGAGCAAGGAGCCCAACACGGGGCTTGATCCCAGGACCCTAGGATCCTAACCTGAGTCGAAGGCAGATGCTTAAGGACTGAGCCCCCCCCCAACACAGGAGCCCCTTAAATCATTTTTGAAATGAGTTGAAGAATAAATAAATACAAATATACTCGTTATATGGGATTTACTAAAATATATTAGAAATACAAAGGGATGGGTGAAGCATATGTGGAAAAAAATTTTTTAAAAAATTTTATTTATTTATTTGACAGAGATCACAAATAGGCAGAGAGGCAGGCAGAGTGGGGGGCAGTGGGAAGCAGGCTCCCCACTGAGCAGAGAACCTAATGCAGGGCTCGATCCCAGGACCCTGGGATCATGACCTGAGCGGAAGGCAGAGGCTTTAATCCACTGAGCCACCAAGGTACCCCATATGGGGAAAATTTTAATAATTGTTGGTGAAAGTGATGGGCAGTTCATCTCCCTATTCTTTCTACTCTCATATATGTTTATATGTTTATGGTTTTTCATAATAAATTCTTTTCAAATATTTTTAAAAAATCAGATATAAGGTAGAAGTTTGCTGACCCCAAATATTGAGGAAGAAGTTCATGCTTCCTTGGGGAGCCCCCGTCATTATCTGTAACCCCAAAGAAGCTGACATGTCCTCCAGACCTGAGAACTCTATTCTGCCCGACTCATTCACAGGACCCAGAGATAACCAGTAACGAGGACATAGAGTAAGGGAAGTTAAGAGTTCCATTAGAGGAATGGAGAATTGGGGCCATTTGTTACATGCACAGATTTCATCCTAAAACAAAGAGGAACAGTCTTAAGCCCTCAAAGCCTTACTAGGGAGGGGAGAGAAAATGGAGCTGTATCCAGTTTCATCCTTCCCAAATCAGGCATTACTCCTCAAAACCCATTTCTTTCCTCCTTCCTTCCTCCCTCCTTTCCTTCGTCATTTCCTCCCTCCCTTCCTTCCTTCCTCCCTTTCCTCCTTCTCTCTCCCTCTCTCATAACTAATGGCCTCATTCAGTGTTCATAGGAGAGCACCCCTCTCACTCTAGTCTAGATAGGAACACTAGTGGAGATAGGAAATGTTACACCACTATACTATATTCTGTGAAAGTTAAGTGTCCTAACCCGCCTCTGTGAACCAAAGCCTCTACTGTACCACAGACAGCAGGAGGAGGTCTGCCTCTCAAGTGGGTTCCTGTCCGCAAACAGATGCCACTCAAAACAGAGGCTTCGGGAGCCCCCCAGTGCTGCCCCAGTGGCCAACACCGACCTGAGAGAGAAGGGTGAGACATGTGTGAGTCACCTTGTCTCCTTCCAACTCTGGGAAGGCAGCAGAATTCTAAAATGCAGTGGGATTTAACTGCTGGAGCTAAATCGTCAGTTAAATACAAGACCGTCCTTTTGGAACTGTTATTACAGGCTGAAATGTACATACACCTCATAGGAAAGTTGAGTGCGCCCATCAGATAACCGTATGCGGATCATGCTACTGTGTGTACTGCAAATTAATCTGTGTTCAGACCCAGCTTTGCATCCTGGCTGCCGTGGTGCCAGCAGGGTCCTGGTGTGTTGGTTGTGTCTGCGTCTTAATTGTGTGATAGATCTCTTTTCATTCCTCTTCCTCTCTTCTTCTCACAAACCTGTTATTAGTTTCCCCAAATGTCTTATTTAGAGTCGTCTCATTTCGGAAGAATGCTATTTTTAGGTGCAAACGATGACTGCATAGAAATCGGATAATGACTCCTTTTTTAAGTGCTGGGTCAATTTTATCATGAGCCAGTCTTGCTCTGTGTCAGTGGCACCATTAAAATACAAAATGGAATTCAGCCTCAAGCTCCTTCTGAGGTAGGTGATGTCAGACAGGAAGTGCTTAGTGTGGACCGGAAGGGTCTGAAATGAGCCCTTAAATGACCTCATTTTTTTTTTTTAAAGATTTTATTTATTTGACAGACAGAGATCACAAGTAGGCAGAGAGGCAGGCAGAGAGACAGGAGGAAGCAGGCTCCCTGTCGAGCAGAGAGCCCGATGTGGGGCTCGATCCCAGGACCCTGGGACCATGACCCAAGCTGAAGGCAGTGGCTTTAACCCACTGAGCCACCCAGGCGCCCCTTAAATGACCTCATTTTAAGAGGCTACTTTGCCATGGTACTTTTCAGTGAGGATGGAAACCATAAAGTTTTTTCCCTCCCCTCTCCTCTCCTCTTCTTTCCTTTTTTTTTTTTTTTTAATTTTACTGCAAAACACCGAGGCCAGATAGGCAAATACAGCCAACTTTGAACCCCTAAACCTGCTTTGAATTCATGTGCGTCTTCCCCCCAGCCCCGGCTTTCACTGCCAGCACTGTGCAGGAGGGTTTCCTCCAGAAGTGTTCTCAGAAGTTCACAAGAATTAAACTGTGTTGACTGGGATAGGGGTTTTTTTTGTGTGTGTGCATTTCCGTGACGAAAGCAATCTCATTTTCTGCTCCTACAAGTAGTTTTGGGGTTTTTTAAAAGATTTTATTTATTTATTGGACAGAGAGAGAGAGAGAGAGAGAGGGAATACTGGCAGGGGGAGTGGAGAGGGAGAGGCAGACTCCATGTGGAGCAGGGACCCCAATACCGGGCTCGATCCCTCATGACCTGAGCTAAAGGCAGACGCCCAATGACTGAGCCACCCAGATGCCCCTACAAATAGTCTATCACCACACTCTGGGACAGGGATTTCTCATCCCCAGTACTGCTGACATTTTGGGCTGGTTCCTTCTTAGGTTGGGGGTACTGTCCTGTGCATTACCGCATGCCTAGCCTCTCCCCACTTAGTGTGAGCTGTGCCCCCACTCCCTCCCACATCCACACACACTCTATTGTGCCATGTGTGTCCTCAGAGGTAAAATCGTCCCTGGTTAAGGATCATTGCTCTGGGATATATTGGTGGTCTCCTACTGCTGAAGTTTTTAAGAAAATGGCTACGGCAGGCTTTAAGGTTGATAAAACTGTGATTTTTTTTTTCCCCCAAATAATGCATTTGTTTTCCCAAGTTGACTAAGAAAGAGAAAAATTTGCATTTTGGACTCCATGTTCCATAAATTACCAGCATTTTCTGTCAAAGAGGAAACAAAACTATCTTCTTATAATATAAGGACTAGAAGATCAAATTACTTTTGTATTTTCACCGTTAAAATATCTCATTTGTGATCATTTTTGTCCCAAATCTTTACCAGCATCTGTGAAATGGCAAAGGTCTTATTTACTCTCTGCGTTAGGAAATCTCTGAGCTTACTAGAAGGATCTGGGCCAGGTACTTGGCGGTGATATATGTGTCTCAGCTCTGAAAACCACCCTTAATAATTGTTTTCAACTACCTGATGCACCAGCTTTCCATACTTGCGCAGAGAGGGAAACTGAACCCGAATTGCCGACTTCCTGATTGGGAGTGAAGGTGTGTCCAAGCAGTGCGTGTTATTCGTGGGGATGCAGACCCACTCAACAAGTCTAGCTAAAATATTCCATCCTAGGTAGCTTTTACCCACCAAGTCCTCAGGCATGTCTGGACACAGGAAATAACAGAGTCAATGTTAAGCCCCTCGCCTAGCTTCCTTACCCGAAAGTGGACTCAAAAAATGCCTTTTTTTGAATTTTACTCAATTTCTGGACAGAGGGGCTCATTGCCTGACTTTCCAGTCATGAGGAGTGACTCTGAAAGCGACCATTCGGGCTTCTAACAAAGCAGGCATGGAACTTAAAAACAAAGGGCCCGAGTTATTTTGGTTAATTCATACACAGCAAGCAGAGGAGTCTTTCATAGTCATTCTGTGTGGTGGGGAAGAGGAGTTCTCCAGAGTCCAAGCCTTCCAGAAGCTTCAGCACAGCTAAAAGAACAATCAGAGACATGCCCTCTAGCTCTTGAGATCTTTGCTTTCGTGGCATTGATTCTGATTGCCTTATGTCGATCCTGATCAAGTCAGCACATCCCTGTGCCTCTGGTAGGAGCAGGACCTACAGAGGATCTCCTGTGGCCACAGAAAAATCCTTTCCCCACACCTGTTCTTCTTTGGAGATATTTCTTGTCAGATATAGAAAGTAGGCAGGGTCTGTTCACTTTTGAACTTCTGCATTTCTAACCTGAATGTGGATTCTAAGCAGCCTTTTATTCAGAGAAAGAATAACAGATTGAACAAGAGATTGATATTCCGGGCTTCTGAGTCTTCACTTTGTGCTGACAAATTAATCGTCTGTTTTACCTCCTTTGAACAGTGAGGCTCTGTTCAGTGTGCCGGGTCACATGCGTTTCACGCACTATACCTTGGTGACAAAGGAAGCTTAGGGGTAAAAATGAACCTAGAGATGAGTCAAAAGTTTGGCTTGAATTGTGTGACTCAAACCTGAGCAAGTCATCGGTCTTGACAGCCTGTACTGTGACACAATGGAAAAGACCGGTGGTGAGCCACGTTGTTGGAGCCTTAACTCATTTTCCAGGGATGTTTTGTCTCTAGACTCTGTGCAGTCATTTTAAAATTTGCTCACTCACTCGTACTTAAATTTTACCCAGACAGCAGGCTGAATCCCGCCGGATGGAATAACTGCTTAAATGTGCCGAAGGTATTTGATAATTCAGACTTTCTTCCCCAAAATTAAAGATTCAGTCTCTTTTACAAATCACAATGAAGGGTTCTATTTCTTGACCTAGGTGGTGGTTACATGAGTGTGTTCAAGTCCAATAACCAATCGAGCTGTACACAGACCATTGGTGTGGCTTTCTGGGTGTAATATTCTGGATGTAATATTTTTAAAAGAGTCATGACAAAATTGACAAGAGTAACAAAAGCTTATAAAAGGGGGAAAAACTTAGCCATGAGCATCCATGTGCATTTGTGTTATTTAATCAAACATCTTTGCAAATGTACCTTTAATAATCATTTTTATAGGTCACTTATCACACAAACATGTATTTTTCATATATGTGTACATTCACAGTTTCATTTTGTGATGCCAAAAATGCTAGTTCCTTTTTTGAAAAAAATCTCCTTCGCTGTTCTACTGATAAGTTTTCTATCTAAATGAATTGGACAACAAGGAGTATTGAGACCAGGACTATTGGACTGTATGTCCTTTCATCTGCGTGCCTGAGTGAGTCTATGTATTGGCCCTATTTCCCTGCTCCATTGACTTAGGGAAACTTGGAGAGCCAATGAAGGTGAGGTTTTGTCTCAAACCTTGGTCTATTCTTGCTGCAGATCAAACCACATTTACCGACATCTTCATTCCCTTTCACCAGTGAGGTGAATTCGAAATCCAGTTCTGAAACCCAAGTTATAACCTAGAGGTCTCCACAGTCCACATAATAATTTAGCTCACACATTTGGTAAAACCATATTAATTTAGATTTATGCTGGGGAGGGAAGGAGGGAGAAGGAAACTAATCTGAAAACTGGAAAATAGTACCGTACCTTTCTTTCAAAGATAGTGTTTATGGGATTTTTTCTTTTCAAACAGCAAAACAATGTTTCCTCATTACAGTGGAAAAAGTTTTCCTCCCCTCCTACCCCCAGAAACACTCCCCCTTAAAGTAATAATTGTTAACAGTTCGGTGTGTGTCTGTCTACACATTCTTGATGGCTATAGAAACATACAAAAGTGCATACATACGATTTTTTTTCTTATTATAAAAATAGGATCATACCATACTTATTTCTCAGCACACTGCTTTTCTCTTTTGGCAGGATGTTATGGCCATGTCTCCAAGTCCGTTCATGTCACCCTAACACATCTCTCTTACTATCCACATTGCAGCCTTGGCACTGAGGCATTGTAACTAAGGATTCAGGCAATGTCCTGTTTTTTTGCACCTATAGCCCAGGAAGGGAAAAACACACTGGTACATTTATTCTTAAATACTAATACTGATATTTCAGTAGGTTAAAGAACTTTTAAGAGAAAAGTGGACTGAAAGAACTATGTTTAGGTGCATTGTAGTAACTGAAATTCAGCCAGGGCTGGCAGACGGAGATCGATCCTTAACCGGGCTTCTTTGCTAAATGCTCAGGAAGTATTGCACATACTGGATAAAGCAGGTATTGGGGCGCCTGGGTGGCTCAGTCAGTTGAGTGTCCGGCTCTTGATTTTGGCTCAGGTTAGGATCTCAGAATTCTGAGATCGAGCTCGGCATGGGGCTCCATGCCTGGCGTGGAGACTGCTTGAGATTCTCTCTCTCCCTCTCCTCCTCTCCCCGCTCTCTCTTTGTCAAATAAAGAAAATCTTCAAAAACAAAAAATGCGTACCCGATGGAAGAGTCCTCAAGATGATGCCCCTTTTTTGCAGAAAGTAGATTAGGGGTTGTCTGAGGCTGGGGTAGGAACAAAGACTGCCCACACATGAGCACAGAGATTTTCACTGGGATAGTAACAGTCTTCTAAAACGGGGTTATGGCAAGTTGCACAGCTCAGTAGATTTATTAAATTTCGTATACCAGAAACCTTTTAAATGGGTGAATTTTATGGTATGTAAGTTATACCTAGATAAAGTTGTTTAAAGGGGTAAATTTTTAAAGCAGTTCATAGGCCATTTTCTCCTTATATCATCATTAAGCATTATCTGAGGGGGAAAAAAAAACAACTTTGCTTTAATAGTCAATTTTAGTCCACTACCGCTGTTTAATTTACTATAATCCCAGAATTTTTAGAATATGCTTAATAAATATTTTTCTGCATTAAATTGAGCAAACTTTTTTGCTCCTACCAGTTGCAGTAGCCATCTCCCAGGGTGGTCTTGAACAAAGTCGGGGTCTTATGTAGACACATGAATTTTATCAGCCCTGACAAGACAGTCACTTAACAGTGGCACACTAAGCACCCAGTGTGCACCAGAGGCTGCTTCGAGTCCTTTGAGTCCTTCAGAATCTATATGTGTCCACAAAAGTCAGAGTTCCCTGCCCTCTTGGAGCTGATACTCTAGCTTAAAGTCTAAGGAAGGAGAGAAGACCACCGTTGCATGTTTGAAGCAGGGCTTCCCAAACAATTACCTGCATTTCTCCTAACGTGCAGATTCTGGTTCCATAGAAATAGGGTTGGGAATTCTGGATTTTTACCAAGCAGTCAGGCAATGCTGATGCCGCTGGTCTGAAGACCACACTTTGAGGAAGGTTCGAACATACAATAACACATACATACACGATGGTCACGGTTATATGAGGTTGTGATGTATTTCCTACAGGGTTCTTTGCAATTCCCTCCACTTCCTGGATCCAAATAAACAGCACAGATGGGAGTGGGAGGGTTGGTGGCCAGTAGCTCCTGGTCATTAGCTGGTACCTCTTCAGCATTTCCTTTGTTGGAGGAGAGCTGTGTTGTCTACTGCAAAGAGAAGGGACATCGGTGGTCTTGGAAGTAGTGTCTTCTGGCTACCCTTCCACTGAACTGGCCTTCCCATTCACGTGTTGGTCTGGAGGTTAGGAAGCTTGACTTTTTTTCTACATATTTTTATAATTCTTCCCTAGACTCTTGATGATTAAAAACATACCATGTGAGCAAAAGTTATGAACCAATGGATTATGGTGATTGAATTGGGAAAGGAAATTAATCTACATGTTTTTTATTGAAGAATAGTTGACCTACAATGCTGTATTAATTTCAGGTATATGTTACAGTGATTTGAGAATTCTGTATGTTACGCTATGCTCACCGCAATTAGTGTTGTTACCCTCTGTTAACATAGAACATTATTACCATATTACTGATTGTGTTCCCTATTCCGTACTTTTTATCCCTGTGACTTATTTATTTTATAACTGGAAGTTTGTACCTCTTAACCCTCTTCACCTGTATCGCCCAGCTACCTAACCTCCTTGCCTCTGGCAAATTACCAGTTTGTTTTCTGTGTTTATGATTCTGTTTCTGGTGTTTGTTTATTTGTTCATTATGTTTTTAGAATCTACATAATAGAATTAATAATAGAATACATAATAGAATGTAGAATTACCTGGTATTTTTCTTCCTCTGTCTGAGTTATTTCACTTAGCAGGATACCCTCTAGGTCCATCCATGTTGTCACAAGATTTCATCCCTTTTTATAGCTGAGTAAGATTCCCTTGCATGTGTGTGTGTGTGTCCATACATATGTATGTATGCAATGAATACACACACATACATACATATATATAGATAACCATTATCTATCCATTCATCTTTCAGGGGATACTTGGGTTGCTTCCATATCTTGGCTACTATGAGTAATGCTACAATAAGCATAAGGCCTTATCTTTTTGAATTACTATTTTTGTTTTCTTTGTTTAAATACCCACTACTGAAATTACTGGATCATATGTTTTTTCTGTTTTTAATTAAAAAAAAATTTTTTTTTTAATTTATTTGACAGACAGAGATCACAAGTAGGCAGAGAAGCAGGCAGAGAGAGAGGAGGAAGTAGGCTCCCCGCTGAGCAGAGAGCCCGATGCAGGGCTCGATCCCAGGACCCTGAGATTATGACCTGAGCCGAAGGCAGAGGCTTTAACCCACTGAGCCACCCAGGCGCCCCTGTTTTTAATTTTTTGAGGACCTTCCATACTGTTTTCCACAGTGTCTGCATCAGTTTGCATTCTTTTTTTTTTTTTAAAGATTTTATTTATTTATTTGACAGACAGAGATCACAAGTAGGCAGAGAAGCAGGCAGAGAGAGAGGGGGAAGCAGGCTCCCTGCCGAGCAGAGAGCCCGATGCGGGGCTCGATCCCAGGACCCTGAGATCATGACCTGAGCTGAAGGCAGAGGCTTTAACCCACTGAGCCACCCAGGCGCCCCTCAGTTTGTTCTTATCACCCGTGCACAAAGGGTCCCTTTTCTCCACATTCTGACTAACACTTGCTGTTTCTTGTCTTTTTGATACTAGCCATTCTGACAGGTAGGAGGTGATCTCTCATTGTGGTTTTGATTTACATTTCCCTGATGATTAGTGATGTTGGACATCTTTTCATATATTTGTTGCCATCTGTATGTCTTCTTTGGAAAAATGTCTGTCCAGGTCTTCTGCCCATTTTTAATTGGATTATTTGGTTTCTGGTGTTGAGTTATAGAAGTTCTTTATATATTTTAGATATTAACCTCTTATCAATTCTATCATTTGCAAATATCTTCTCCCATTCATAGGTTATCTTTCCATTTTGTTGACGGTTTCCTTTGCTGTGCAAAAGCTTTTTTATTTTGGTGTCATCTTAATAGTTTATTTTTGCTTTTATTGCCCTTGCCTGAGAAGATATATCTAGAAAGATATTGCTAAGGTTGATGTCCAAAGATTACTGCTTGTGTTTTCTTTTAGGATTTTTATGGTGTTAGGTCTCACACTTAATTGATTTTGACTTTATTTTTGTGTATGGTCTAAGAAAGTAGCTCAGTTTCATTCTTTTGCCTATAGCCTGTCCTGTTTTCCCAAAACCATTTATCGAAGACCCTTTTCCCCATTTTTTTTTCTTCACATTTGAAATGTTGTTTATTGAGGTAAATTTCACATAATATAAAATTAACCATTTTAAAGTGAACAATTCAGTGGCATCTAGAACATTTATAGTGCTGTGCAATCATCACACTTCTATTTAGTTCCAGAACATTTTCATCACTCTAACAGAAAACACTGTACCCATGAAGCAGTCTCTTGTTCCCTCCTCCTTCCAGCCCTGGCAACCACCTGTGTGTGATTAACCAGCTGGGGATTTTTTTTTTGTTTTTTAAAATCATTCTGCTCCACCAGAGTGATAGTACAGTTGACCCTTCAACAAGGGGTTTGAACTACATGGGTCCACTTATATGTGGACTTTTTTTTTTCTTTGAGAATAACAGTACAGAACTGTAAATATATTTTCTCTTCCTTATGATTTTCTTTTTTTTTTTAATTTCTTTTCAGCGTAACAGTATTCATTGTTTTTGCACCACACCCAGTGCTCCATGCAATATGTGCCCTCCCCAATACCCACCACCTGGCTCCCCCAACCTCCCACCCCCCGCCCCTTCAAAACCCTCAGGTTGGGGGCACCTGGGTGGCTCAGTGGGTTAAAGCCTCTGCCTTCGGCTCAGGTCATGATCTCAGGGTCCTGGGATCGAGCCCCGCATCGGGCTCTCTGCTCAGCGGGGAGCCTGCTTCCTCCTCTCTCTCTCTGCCTGCCTGTGATTTCTGACTGTTAAATAAATATATTAAAAAAAAAAAAAACCCTCAGGTTGTTTTTCAGAGTCCATGGTCTCTCATGGTTCACGTCCCCCTTCCAATTTCCCTCAACTCCCTTCTCCTCTCCATCTCCCCATGTCCTCCATGTTATTTGTTATGCTCCACGAATAAGTGAAACCATATGATAATTGACTCTCTCTGCTTGACTTATTTCACTCAGCATAATCTCTTCCAGTCCCATCCATGTTGCTACAAAAGTTGGGTATTCATCCTTTCTGATGGAGGCATAATACTCCATAGTGTATATGGACCACATCTTCCTTATCCATTCGTCCGTTGAAGGGCATTTTGGTTCTTTCCACAGTTTGGCAACCGTGGCCATTGCTGCTATAAACATTGGGGTACAGATGGTCCTTCTTTTCACTACATCTGTATCTTTGGGGTAAATACCCAGTAGTGCAATTGCAGGGTCATAGGGAAGCTCTGTTTTTAATTTCTTGAGGAATCTCCACACTGTTCTCCAAAGTGGCTGCACCAACTTGCATTCCCACCAACAGTGTAAGAGGGTTCCCCTTTCTCCACATCCCCTCCAACACATGTTGTTTCCTGTCATGCCAACTTTGGCCATTCTAGCTGGTGTAAGGTGATATCTCAATGTGGTTTTAATTTGAATCTCCCTGATGGCTAGTGATGATGAACATTTTTTCATGTGTCTGATAGCCATTTGTATGTCTTCATTGGAGAAGTGTCTGTTCATATCTTCTGCCCATTTTTTGATATGATTATCTGTTTTGTGTGTGTTGAGTTTAAGAAGTTCTTTATAGATCCTGGATATCAACCTTTTGTCTGTACTGTCATTTGCAAATATCTTCTCCCATTCCGTGGGTTGCCTCTTTGTTTTGTTGACTGTTTCCTTTGCTGTGCAGAAGCTTTTGATCTTGATGAAGTCCCAAAAGTTCATTTTCCCTTTTGTTTCCTTTGCCTTTGGAGACATATCTTGAAAGAAGTTGCTGTGGCTGATGTCAAAGAGGTTACTGCCTATGTCCTCCTCTAGGATTCTGATGGATTCCTGTCTCGTGTTGAGGTCTTTTACCCATTTCGAGTTTATCTTTGTGTACGGTGTAAGAGAATGGTCGAGTTTCATTCTTCTACATATAGCTGCCCAGTTTTCCCAGCACCATTTATTGAAGAGACTGTCTTTTTTCCACTGTATATTTTTTCCTGCTTTGTTGAAGATTATTTGACCATAGAGTTGATGGTCCATATCTGGGCTCTCTACTCTGTTCCACTGGTCTATTAATTGACCATATAAGCCTGGGTTTATTTCTAGGCTCTCTATCCTCTTCTGTTCATCTATGCATCTGTTTTTGTGCCAGTACCACACTCTCTTCATTACTACAGCTTTGTAGTATATCTTAAAATCTGGGATTGTGAAACTTTACAAAAGCGAGAAGAACACTACTTGTGTTCTTCTTGCTCAAGATTGCTCTGGCTTTTCACGGTCTTTTGTGGTTCCATACATGTTTTAGGATTATTCTAGTTTTGTGAAAAGTATTACTGGTATTTTGATAAGAATGTATCGAGTCTGTAGATTTCTTTGGGTAGTATAAACATTTTCACAGTATTAGCTCTTCTAGTCTATGAGCATGGTATATGTTTCCATTTTTGTGTAATTTTCAATTTATTTCATCTGTGTTTTATAATTTTCAGAGTACAGGACTTTTACCTCCTCGGTTAAATTTATTCCTAGGTATTTTATTCTTTTTGGCACATTTGTAAATGGGATTGTTTTCTTAATTTCTCTTTCTACTACTGTGTTGTAATGCAGTTGTAGAAATATGATAGATTTTGGTATATTAATTTTATATCCTGCAAGTTTAATGAATTCATTTATTACTTTTTTTTTTAGATTTTTTTAAAATTTATTTGTTTGACAGACAGAGATCACAAGTAGGCAGAGAGGCAGGCAGAGAGAGAGGAGGAAGCAGGCTCCCCACCGAGCTGAGAGCCCGATGCGGGGCTCGATCCCAGGACCACGGGACCTTGACCTGAGCTGAAGGCAGAGGCTTTAACCCACTGAGCCACCCAAGAGCCCCTCATTTATTACTTCTAATAGTTTTTTGGTGGAATCCTTAGGATTTGCTGTGTTATCATCTACAAATAGTGACAGTTTTGCTTCTTCCTTACCAATTTGGATGTCTTTTTTTTTTTCTCATCTACTTGTTGTAGCTATGACTTCTAGTAATGTGTTGAATAAAAGTGACGAGAGTGGACATCCTTGTCTTATTCCTGATCTTAGAGGAAAAGCTTCCAGTTTTTCATCATTGAATATAGTGTTAGCTGAATTTTTCATATATGACCTTTATTGTGTTGATATGTGAAGAAACTAACTTTTTTTAGTGTCTACTCTATACCACTAAGCATTCTGTGATGCTTAAAACTTAGGAGGGATTACTATTATTTTCCTTTTCAAGTGTGAAAACTGTTGCCTTCAAGAGTATTTGATGATTTTTTTAAGTCTGTTTAAGATCACACAAGAGACAGTAGGACTAAGATTAGGGGAACAAAATTATTTGTATCCGATTTCTAAATGAGAACAAAACCCTGAGCCTATTACCCTCCTGGAGAGTTCTTCGTTGAGGAAAATTTCCTGTCTCTTAAGATCTCCCTCAATTGTTACAACTTTTGAAGTTGAAGGACTATAATCCCCTTAAAAAAAAACATAACTTCACCCTCCTAACCCACGATCACCCTGAAACTCTGAAAATACCGGGGCCTTGACATTGTCTGTTTTAAATCATTTCACCTGATAACCTTTTGTGAAGACAAAATATGAAAAGATGCTATTCCTCTCTCTTGTTCTTGTCAAATATCCCAGCCTGACAGGAAAGATATGTTCTAGACATGTGCAACTTCAAAAATGTAGAAACATCATCTGTTGGAGAATAATTGATCCTTGTTACATGTCTGATAATATTTTTGGCCAGTCATCTTCAGAACATCAGATTTAATTAAACATGGTCACTAAAGTACAGAGTGTCTGAGTGAATTCCTGGGGATTAGAAAAAGAAAATTTCAGATAATAAGTAGAGTTCTCTTCCTATGTTCTCCCTGGGTTTGTGGGGTAGTTTTTTCTTCTTCTTCTTCTTCTTCTTTTTTTTTTTTTTAATTTCTGACCTTTTGTCAAATGCAGTGCAAAGAAAATGTAATTAATGCAAGTGTGTTTTGTATGCTCAGTAATAGATTTTTTCATTGAAACATAACCTTTATATGATGCTTCTGTTATTACTGGCTGTCAGGTGAGAATTAAATGAGCTCGCTCTGAGCTTTAGATTTATCTTTCTGTCTACAAAAGGCTATGTGAGAGTCTGAGGAGGTACGCAGCTTTTACTGATGATTCTGTGAATTAGTCCCATCAATCTGTGGTAAACACAATACATCCTCTCCTTGGAGCTAATGGCTGGGGCCGGCAGCGATACCTCACAGCTCAGCAGTCTCTCTGGGCCTTCTGCTTAGAAAACACCTCCGGCTACCAGAAGCTTCTACCAGTTAGCGCACTGATGCCGTGGTTGACTTAAGACGAGTCTGGCGGCTTGGAGCAGTCCATACACCTGCATGGACTGGAAAGAGTGCCCAGTGTACCAGTGGGATGTCATGTGCAGCTCATCGCAGCCTCGTGGCAGTCCGATTCAGCAATGAAACCCAAAACGGACTTAAGGGATACAGAAGGCCCTGGCAGGCACGGTCTCCAAAGGACGTGTGATTTTCTACTCTCTGTACTGCAAACATTGTCCTCCCAGCACTCCCCCCTGCCCCCAGCCAAAGCCCTACCACAATATTATCAGTCTGAGCTGGCAGAGATAACACCCTTTGCTTCCCTGCATTTCTCGAGCTGGGTCACAAAACAGAGCTTGGGTCTTAAATGACCCTTCCACTCTAGGGATGTGGAGCCAAGGACCAAGGAGAAAGCCCCCTTTAGTTAAAGCAGCCGGGGTTCTTCACATTCGATGTCTGTATCACAGGGTAGTCCCAAGCACAGAGTGGACTTGAACTCTGGCTGAGTCACCAAGGACTTGGAGATGGGATCAGGCTTGGCCCTCCACCAAGAAGTCTCTGGTTTCCTGCGATAACTCAGGCTTCACGGGGGGTGCAGAGCGTGACCTCACGGCTTCTGAGAACCAGCGGCACGTCTCCAGCGGGGCCAGCAAGACGGTGGGAGCCGTCCTTGCCCTGCTGTGCGGCCGTGCTGGCTGCCAGGGCTGTGCAGAGCTCCAGAAGCACAGGGGACGTGTGAACATGTCAAATTAATGAAAAACAAAGTGAAACATTTCAGAACCTGCAAAAGGGTTCAGTTCCAGAAATGAGCAAAGGTTTGGGAAGAGCCTAATTTTTTTTAGTGAGGTTTATTCATCCTCCATAGACACAAAAATAAGTCTTTCAAAGAACATGAATATTTGAGGCATTTGGCAATGTGCAGACTCTGGTAACCTCTCCTTATTTATGCCATGTAATTATACTTGCCTTTATATGTGTGTCCTTCCCATTATTGACCCTAACGTGGTCTCTTGTGAAATTCCAGTTATCGATTAGCCCTGGCAACTCTGAAATACGGCTTTTTATATATCAATAAATCTCTCTTTCTTCTCCTTTCTTCAATCACAGCAGATCTTGTTGGACATTTGGGAAGAAAACAACTTAAAATTCACATCCAGATCTTGGCTGCAAATTCAGGACTTTGTGACTCTGAGATTTGCCAAGATTTTAGCTTACTCCTCGCTGAAAATGCAGAGTCTGGGGGTGGGGGATCCCTGTTGCTAGAGTAAAAACGGAATGACATCATTAGAACTCAGCTAAATCTGCGGCTCCCATGGGATTCTGGCCTTCACGGCTCCCTCCGCCGCCTCGTTTTTGTCATTGCTTCCTCCTTCACTGCTCCTTACCCGGTCCTCCAGGCGGCTCTCAACCTGAAAGCAAACAAAAAACTGCTCAGAGGCAGTTTCGACATCAGTGACATCAGTACCCAACTACCGGCCTATCCAATTTGTTTGAATAAATATAAATAAACAGCCAAAGTCTTGGCTCTTTTTCAAGACCTTTAATCCCTTCGCCAGTTGTACACTTGCAGTGTGAATTTTCATTAGGGAACTGGTGCCCATTTTAAAAGGAGGGAGTTAATATTTCGGGGGAAGAAGCCATGAGGCATGAGCGGGAGGACCAGGTATTTGCAGCTCCCCTTTGTGATGGACAAAAGTCTGACTCACAGCGCGACCAAGAAAACTTCGCAGCAGCCGGTGACTCTCAACTCGGTTGTACTGAGGCTTGAATCTCCTTAAGGAGAAAAGACAGAGGTTCTCAGACAATGTCGTTTTCCTGTTGCACGTTTGCATCAAGAGGCGCTGAGATGCTCACCTGCCCAGGAAGGCTGCATGGGCTCCCGTAGTTAGCAGTGCGCTCGAGCCGGAAAGAGTTAAGGCAGCCTTCACGCTGCCCGCTTTGCAGTCTGCAGACCTCCTCGGGTGGCTTTGAAATTAATAGACTTGTTGTTACCTTTGTCTGATTGTGCAGAGATTTGCATGTAGACCCACAAAACCTGCCAACTCTGGCAAATGGTTAGTAACTAGTCTCAATCTGGGTGAGCCCACAAAGTACCGCTTCAGAGCAGAATGCTATTTCCTCACGGCAAGTCTCCTTCTCTCTGTTGAATGTTGGCAACCTTGATTTTGGAATATTTTTGCATTTACAATCAAGAAACTTTCAAAGAATGTTATTCTGACTGGCTTATTACGGATCCGTGATTTATGGCGTGTTTAATTCCACCTGACTTCCGTCGGGTGGTTGCATGGAGAGAACATGGAATGCGCTCGGGTTTTGCTCAAGCCCAAGCATAGCATAGTTTTGGTCACATCTCGGATTCGAGCCTGTGTTCCAAGCATTTATTCATTTTTCTTGTTTATTTATATGTATAGATCTAGATACAGATTTTATAGTACCAAAGTGACTACTACGCGGATTTTGAGACCTGGTCCATTATGGGGTAGTTTCCACATCTTCCGGGGTCAAAAGGCCACGAAAGGCATACAGCAAGAACACAGCGAGTTCTGCTGAACCGTTTACTTTCTTGTAATGCAAGAGCCTGTTTAGGGTGATCCTTGTGCTGCTGTCAGAGCAATGAGGGTCAGCAGTTGTGGTGACAAATTAGTTTTGACAAGCTTAATGACCCCAGAGAAGAAAAGTCTGTGGCTCTGATAGCAACTGGGGAATAATTGGTGAGCTCAGCCAAATGCGGAATGTGTTAAAATTCCCCAATTCTCTATGGCAGGCCAATTACACCATTCAGCAAAGGGGTGGAAGGTTGCCATCCACTTCTCCAGCCTTACAAAAGCATCAGCAGGCTATATTTCAATCAATTGAATTTGGTTTGGCGGGACATCAGGACATTGAAAGAAACAACTGGATCTTTCAAACTATGTTCGTACAAAAAACTTGGGCAAAGAGCAAAATGAGAATTTTTGTAAGGCACCAGTGGGTGATGCTGATCTCACCATTGGCAGGTTCTGCGGGGGCACCACAGGCTAGCCCTCCCGCATCTGCCCGGAGTGGGGAGGCCCCGCAAACATGCATAGGTTCAGTACAGTGTGTGATACACAGACTGTCGGTCACAGCCTACCCAAGCACAATCTTTTCATGAACTTACTGTTAATTTATTGTGACCCTCCTGTGTTCCGGGAATAAGATGAGCAAAGCAAGAAAAGACCCCTGCCTGCACAGAGACAACATTTTAATAGATAGATACAGGGATAGAAAAAATAAATAAACCCTATGATTCCACAAGATGGCGGCAAGTACTATGGAGGAAATTCGTAGGGACCGGGGCAGATGTAGTCGTTTGCGAGGACTGCCATAGCAAAGTGCCACCAACGGAATGTCTTAAATAACAGAAATTTGTTGTCTCCCATTTCTGGAGGGTAGGAGTCTGAAGGCATCAGCAGGGTTAACTGCTTTTGAGAGCTGTGGGGGAAGAAAATGTTCCGGGCTTCTCGCCTTAACTTACAGCCGTCCTCTCCCGGTATTTTCACTTTGTCTTCCCTGCATGTGAGTCTCTCTGTCCAGATTCCCCCTTTCTATGAGGAGATCAGTCATACTGGATCAGCCTCCTCTCTTACTGCCCCCCCACAGTGTCCTCATGCTGATTGATTACCTGTGTAAAGACCCCATCTTCAGACAAAGTCACATTCTGTGGAATGGAGGGGTCAGGATTCCCACGTGGAATTCTGAGGGGTGCACAATTCAGTTCACTGCAGCTGTTAAGCCACTGAAGAGAAAGTGGCCAGGGAGTGTATCCTAGAATGAGCAATAATGGAGTCGAGGCCTGAGAAGAAGAAACCACCCCTGGGAAGAGGTAAAGGACGGTGTTTGGGCAGAAGAAATGGCGTGGAGAGCCCATGAGGTGGACGGGGCCTTCTGTGTCTTTGGGAGAGCAGCTGCCGTGCTTCTGAGGACATTAGGCCTGAGACATGTCAGCCACCAGATCGCACGGCCTCGCTGGCTGGCTGACTGCAGAGAGAACTTGGCTCTTATTTTGAGGACGGTAGGAAGCCAGTGGAGCGTTTTAGTCAGAGAAGATGTGTGTTCTGCTTTTCATGTTCAAACCAGGATTTATAGAGTGCCTGCTGAAAACAAAGCACTGTACCCGGTGCAGAGTGGGGCTCGAGCTATCCTGCAGCCTTGACCACAGCCTGTCCCAGGCCTCCTACTCTGCCTTGAACCAGCGTGGGCCTCCTGCCGCTCTCTCACAGCCCGCTCCCACAGCTCGTTAGCTGTTCCCCAGCTCTAGTCGGTGGCCTTCCTTCTGCCTGGGTCTCCCTAAATACCTACTGCGCACGCTGAACTCTTAGCCATATGTTGGCACCCATCTCAAAGTGCCTTCCTGTGTGGGATCCTCCCAGATGCACACAGTCCGTGTTTGTCTTTAACTCTGTGCCATTTTGTTGCATCTGTTTGTTCACGTGGCCTCCTAACCAAATGCTGGGCGAGCTCTTTGAGGGCAAGGACTCCAGCCCCATTGGAGAGCCTGTGCGGAGGCCTACAATACCCAGCCCATAGTCAGAGCCTCCCCCTGCTTGTGGGATGAGTGACTGAATGACACGGAAGCCAGGACCCTGCACGGAAGAAGACAAGGGATGGAAAGAACGAGGGGCTCTGCAGGCACATCCGCGTCAGACTCACGGTGATCCCAACCAGTGTTACTTCTGGGCATCACTGCTTCACTTCTTAGAGCCTCCACTCGTTCACGTGTAAAAGGGCCCAACAGGTCATGACCTTTTAAAAATAGAATTAATTTAGGAAACCTTTGTGACTGCACCAGACCCATGGCCTGGCACCAACCAGCTGCTCAATAAAATGACACTTTCTTTCTCTTCCCCTCATCTTCAGAAAGCCTTCTTATGGCATCACTTGTGGAGGTTGGTGACCTCTGAACTGGACATTTGTTCACTTGAGAGCTTGGCGGTTGCAGATATTTACCTGCAAAAGCTATTTTCCGGGGGCTGAGAGGGCGGAAGGGAGCGTTGTCACAACGTCCTGGTGGAAAAGCAGGATCTGTGGGAGTGGAGCCGTCGCAGCTTTACGTTACCAATCAGCTCTTTATGAAGAACTTCAGGAGAATGACATTTACTGCCACGGAACATTCCAGCACTGAAGGTCTGGTTCAGTAACCATGACAGTAGCTTTCTTTGGGGCTTCATTTCCCCCTCCCCATAGGGGCCTTTGTGACATGCACGTCTCAGGCAGTACACCGTGCACTGTCTTATGACACCCATAGTGCGAGTCTGTGCGTGGACCCGAGCCTGCGACGTAAGTGCTTCGTGTTTAAGACAAAAAGGCAACGCACGGAGAAGCTCTTGCCTTTATGCCTGTGAGGCAGACTAGAGATGAGGATTAAAGAAACTTCACCAAGAGTTCTGTCGATGCTGAGATTTCTTGGTCTGTTTTCCAGAATGGTGGCGCATACATCCATGTGCCTAATAGCAACGTTTTAAATATGGCTTCTGGGGACGCCTGGGTGGCTCAGTTGGTTAAGCAGCTGCCTTCGGCTCAGGTCATGATCCCAGCATCCTGGGATCGAGTCCCACATCGGGCTCCTTGCTCATCAGGGAGCCTGCTTCTCCCTCTGCCTCTGCCTGCCATTCTGTCTGCCTGTGCTCGCTCTCTCTCCCTCTCTCTCTCTGACAAATAAATAAATAAAATCTTTAAAAAAAAATAAATAAATAATAAATAAATAAATAAATATGGCTTCTGTTTAAAATCCCTGTTCTCTTGTGTTGCCTCTGGGGTGAGGATCCCGTTTTCTGTGGGTGCTACACTAGCGGTATCCCCCAGAGCAGCTAGATCGTCTCTCCCAGTTGAAATCTCCCATACGCACTTTTCATCTCCACGCTCACCTTGAGCTCCCTGTGGTTTGGGCCTTTGTTCCTCGTGCGGACAGACCCAGTGCCACCTCAATAGCAATTTTTATAGTCTGCTTTTTCAAGGTGCTAATTATGAAGGGGAAAGCAGAGACATTAATTGGCTAGGCCGCCAAAGCGGAGAAGTGTGATTCTGTCCAAATACCCTGATGGCTGCAGAAACAGGAGGAGATTGCTGCGTAGGCAGAGTCCCAGACTCCCAGGCCGGCGCTCCAGACCCACTGCTGGAGAATGGTTTGAGCTTGCTTTTCCGTCTGAGGCCCGTAGGCCACACCTTCAAAGCAAGAACAGATATACAGATAAGGAGCCTCTTTGAGATTTTCTTCCCATTCTGAGCCCGGTGGGAGTTAGGTGGCTTAGAGGCCTAGGGAAGATTTTGCAGGTTTTAGCTCCAACTGCGTGTGCCATGCTGTGAGTTCCAGGGAGAGTTCTCGGGATGGCGCTTTTAGACGCTTTGCTGGGGAAGATGCAGGGGCTTAATCAGCCTGCGCCTGCCCCGTGTAGATTGATGTGCCTGAGAGACGAGGCAGAAATGTCCCCTTTGTGGGGAGCTCTTGAGGTTTCAGCGATGCTGCTGAAGAAAGAGCCAGTCAGAGTCCAAATATCCAGAGTTGTTAAAGCACACTGACAGCCCCCTTGTGCGCAAGACTGCTTCTGTACCGGGATGACACTCTGGGGTTGATTCGGAGTTGGCCGAAGGAAGAAGCCAGTTTGGTAATGAAAGCAAAAAAAAAATGTAACTGATCCATGGGATGAAAGGAAGGAAGGAAGGAAGGAAAAGGAGGGAGGGAGGGAAGAAAGAAAGAGAAAAGGAAAGAAAGAAAGAAAGAAAGAAAGAAAGAAAGAAAGAAAGAAAGGGAAAGAAAGAAAAAAGAAAAAGAACAGAAAACCTCCATGTAATGTTTTTTGGTGCACCCTAAAGATAGAAGTTAGATCCTGCTTGTTAAGTTACTTAAGAATGGGCTGAGAATCCGAATGATGTCTCCAAGCCCTCTGGCTTTCTGGGAAAGGCCTTTATTTGATGGGCCAAAAATATTCCGCTTGAGGGTTGGGTCTCTACAGAATTAGACAAAGGGCATCAAAGCCTGTTCCATGGTGATCTGAAGGCTTCTGTCCAGGACATTTCTGTTGATGTGGATACCAACTATAGTCTCAAACCCAGGGCACTTGCTTGTAACATTTTAATAGTTAGCCTGGATTTTTGGCAGGCTTTTGTTTAGTTTATTTTTCTCTAAGCTCAAGACTTAAGGAATTTAAATTTTGAGAGCTTTGCTGTGTCTTAGAACTTAAAAAATAAAATTTAAAAAGCTATGGGAGGTGATTTTTTTTTCTTTCAACTGCTGCATTGAAGAATATAATTTAACTTCTATAAATGACCATTAGGTAACGTTACCACAATATTTTTTTCCCAATGGATGGTATAAGCAGGTAGATTGACCAGAGGTGAAGAAGTCTTTTCTTCCTCCTTCTTCTTCCTCATCTTCCTCTTCTTCATTTTTTTTTTTTCTTTTTTTTGGCTAAACCACAGAGACTATAGATTGTAGCGGGACCTATTCATGAGGGGAGCAGACCATGGAGTGGCCCTAACCACTGGCTTGTGTGTTTGCTCTACTCCAATCAAGTTCTGCCTCTTTCCCATAGCTGCAGTTAGAGGGAAACATTAACTTCTCTCTGCTGATTATATTGGTCCTTTCCTTTTCCTACATTTTCCTTTTTCTTTTTTTTTAAAGTAAGCTTTACACCCAACATGGGGCTTGAACTCACAAACCCAAGATCAAGAGTCATAATAAGTTCCCCCACTGAGCCATCCAGGTGCCCCTAGATTTTGCTTTTTACCTGCTCTACCTCTTAAGCAACCAAGCTCAACATGGGGATTTTTGAAGAATAGACCTGTTATTCAGTCCCCAGGTGTCCTGAAATATAATTTATCAATTATTTTTTCCAATGGCTTTTGAATCCCTAAATTTTGGGAGTTAAAATGATCGGAGTTAAGTGTACAAATCCTCACAACTGTGTTGGACAAGAATCTGTTCTGAGATCCCAGAAGCATCTTGGATAGTTCCTGTTCTTCAGTGCCAAGCACAGCCCCTGCCCATGAGCCCTCTTCCATTGCTGTGATGCTTTTAACTTTGTAAAATATCGTATGTATGTTTTCTCTCTGAGGCCCTTCTCAGTGGCAAAACTGCTTCTCAGGCACCCTGACACCCATATCTCTGTGTCTCCTGTGGAATTCAAGTGCGGGCTTTTACGGACAAACTTCGGTTGAACTGCCTGCTTTTTTTCTTTTCTTTTCTTTTCTTTCTTTCTTTCTTTCTTTCTTTCTTTCTTTCTTTCTTTTTTTTTTTTTTTAGCACAAAATGATCTTTACCTTTCCTGTTCAATCCTGAAAAAGACAGAACACCACGTGTCTGCCTGAGTATCATGGTCTAGGATAGAAGGACCTGACTTCCACTCACGATGTTCCCTTGCTGCCCCCCTGACTGGGGTGGGATTCACCCCTTGAGTCAGCCCTCCCGTGTCTACAGTCCTTCCTGGGTCATCTTCATCTGACACAGCTGCTGGCTTCGGCCCTTTGTGCTCGATCTCCCCAGCCTGTCCCCTTGTCCCCTCTGTATCCGGAATTCTTTTGCTTTTGTAGAACTTCTGCTCCCCAGGTGGGTCCTTTTGAGCTTCCACATCTCTCTTTTATTTATTTATTTTTACCCACAGGCTTATGCCATGTGTGCCATTGTTTGAATTGTCATGAATTTTGGATTTAATTCCAGAGAGTCAAAGGCATGTTTTCAGCTGAACAAACCAAATGAAGTAAAAAGCTTCATCCTCCTTTTGCTTTATTCTCATTACCCATCCCGGTGGGGAGGATGAGTAAAGAATGCGTCCTCTAGATCCTGAAAGAATTTCTGATATTCATTCTTTTTCCATAAGATACAGAGCTTAATCCTTTCTTTAGACATTTTCTTTTTTCTAAATAAACAGGGCCTAATTGGAAAAAGCTGAGAGAGCAAAGCAGAAAAGAATAGAAAACATTTACTGAGCTTGGAAGTGCATATTGAATACTGCACGAAATTTGCATATGGATTACTCGGTGAAAAAATAGAAACATTCTCAGCCCATTAGTTACTGTGATGGACTCCCACTGACTAAAATCCAAGTACTTTCGCCTTGTTTTCTCCAACTGTTCTTTTCTGTAATCATTTCTCTTTAGCCACAGGGCTGCTATTCTGTTACCGCACTTTGTACTAGGGAGAAGAAAAACCAAGGAGCATAGCTGTGCCTAGAATATGGGCAGGCTGCCTCTGGTTTAATCCTGGAACATTGTACCATTATTTCTAAGCTTCAGGGGAGGGTTGTCCCTTTATCAGAAGGGGCTTCTGAGTCACAGTTTCAGCTCCATAGTTGTGTTAAGTAACAAGCCTTGGCTTCCTCCTTGGTGCCTCAGTTTCTCCAAATGCAAAACAGAGGGTAAGGCGGCACTAATGGAGTTAGGGTGGGGGGAGAATCAATGAATATTTATAAAAGTAAATTGAGTCCCTGGAATATCAGATCTCACAGAAATTCAAAGCATAATTAAGGTAGGGAGAACAGATTAGTGTTAAATGTATGTGTGAAACACATTTTACATTTCCTTCCAACAAAGACTGAATTTAATTTACTCCAAGTGAGGAGGAGAAAAAAGGAAAAAAATGGTATTGTGAATTAGGATTCTAAATTTGGATTTTGATATGTTGATTGGTGTACTACTGACATAAAACCACATGTTGACTTTTTCAGCAATTGCGTGCACGCGTGCATGTGCACGTGCCTGTGAGCGTATGTGTCTGTGTGTGTGCATGTTTGTGGTGTGTCTGTGTGTGTCTGTTGGAGGTGGAGGAGGCACATACATAATGAACAAATTTAATTACCATTGGAAGTATTCTTCCAGGAGAGCCACATCAAGTACTAGCAGAAGAACTGTTATCAAAAACATATTTAAGGGCCCCTGGGTGGCTCAGTGGGTTAAGCCTCTGCCTTCGACTCAGGTCATGATCTCAGGGTCCTGGGATCGAGTCCCATGTCGGGCTCTCTGCTCATCAGGGAGTCTGCTTCCCCCTCTCTCTCTGCCTGCCTCTCTGCCTACTTGGGATCTCTGTCTGTCAAATAAATAAATAAAATCTTAAAAAAAACATATTTAAAACTATTTACCTTTAATCCATAGGAAAATAATTAAATATGTATCAGCTTTTTGTTTTGTGGTGTGAGGCAAGCCCACATTTACAAAGAGACGTTGAGATAGTGCCTGCAGAACAGTCTACGCTATTAAGTGACTGAAAAAACCCCTCAAACTCTGTCCCTCTATGAAGGAATCATTGAATGTTAATCGACATGGAAGTTGGTGTGAAAGATCAAAATACCAGTAACCATCAGCCCATTTCAGGCTCTCACAATGGCTTGGAAACTTGAAAAAAAAAATCTGTGTGACACTGATCACAGAAATGGAAAGAAATCCTAATAAAGAGGACCCTCTGTGTTTTATAAACACCTACATCCTACATATCCACTAATTTCTTTGAAGAGCTGAAGAAAGACAAATATTCTTGAAGTATTTGATCATAAAGAATGCCCTGTAGAAAATCCACAATTATCCCTGCCCCCCCTCCTCCGGCCAAATTCCCTTGACACAAGTGAAACTTTCACTGGGATGATGAAGACATGGCTAAATTTTCTGCTGGGATACAGAATCCACCAGAGAATATACCTAGTAGGGATCCCAAGTCCCAGAGAAAACCAAGAAATGGTGATCTTTCTCCCCTTCCAAGCAGACACAGGTGTGAGTATCTAAACCAGGAACCACCCAGACAAGATCACATTGTGGGGTTTTCTTGGAGCAAAATAAGGAAGATTCCCATGGAGGAAGAGCTGTGTTTTGGTTGTCAATTGGGCCTCCTGGGACCTTCCCATATAAAGCGTGGCCTGAGGAGCAGCATCAGGGTGGGTTTGGAGTTTTCTAGAAAAGTGGACTCTCAGGCCCCAATGCAGACCTCTCCAGTCAGAGCTGGGGTTATAACGAATTCCTCAGGAGATTTCTGTGCAGTTTAAGTCTGAGAGGCATTGTCCCAGCCCCTTGGCATATGATCGCTTCAGGCCCTATGCATTGTCTCCGCAAAATTATGTGATAATTTCAGATAATTGGGTTTTGGTCGTTCACTAAGTGATGGTAGAGTGCAGCTTTGACATTTGGATAATGGGACTTAACATTACACATCAGTCCCACATTTTGTCGTTTTCCTTCTCTGAAGGCCTGGCAGGTTCCAGGCACTGTGCTAGACTCTGGGAGATAGCTGTTGCACAGATGATTCCTGAAACTCTTACTTAATGGCATGTGAGTAAATAATATGAAGGAGATACATAGTGTGGAAAGAAACCTCAAATTGGGTAAGCCTGCTTGGGTCCAGAAGATCAGAGAGTACCATGGGACCCCCTGCACTTTGGGATCCCCCCAAAGGCTGCTGCCATTTGGAGATTCTGGTTCCTGTGGGTCTCGACCCCGTGGGCCCCAAACCGGCAGAAGAGCAGCGAGGCCCGCTACCACGTCCCCGCAGTCAGGTGGCTAGTAAAGAAGGAAGCCAGTGCTGTTAAGCTAACTTTTTTTCCCCTTGAATAAACATTTTTATTGGCCATATGATTTTATTTTTTGAGGTGCCAAAAGCTTACATGGTTTGCTCAAATTGGAAAAATAATAAATACCACAAGTTCAGAGAGCACGCAAGCGAGAGCTCTAAATGGGGCAGGAGTTACACATCTGCCTTGTTGATTGTCATTCTCCAAATTCTCTCCCTGCGGGCGGACCTGTCCTCTCGCCGTCGAGGTTGTCTGAACGGGCTCAGCAGCATCCTCACCTGTCTTCGCCTGACCCCTTGTCCAGAAGGACGCAGGTGTGGCCTTCACGCTGCTTCTTCTCCTTCTCTCCCTCTTTCTCTTTCCTGTTGAGGTTGCTTTTCCAGCTCAGTCATTTCAAGTTGGAATTTGATTTGCATATCTAAACTGCTAATTATACCAATTACTTGGCTTCTGTGTTCCAAAAAGAAGTCTGAAACTGACCCCTTTCATTAAAGTCAGTATCACTTTGCCCCAAAATTAGGAACTATGGAGACAAATCCTTTTTTTTTTTCCTTTTTCCTTCTTCTTTTTTTTTAATCTTATAAATATATTTTTTAAAGGCCAGCTGCCAACGACTGTATTTTCCAGGTCCCAAATGCTCATGTTTCTGGTCATGTTTTTCTGTAGTACAGCATACATTCTTTAACTAAATACTACTTTGGAAGATCAAAAGGAGTACTCCGTGCTTTCGTTTTGTTCTTGGCTGTAGCTTGTGGATGTCTTTTTTTTCTCTCTCTCTCTTCTTCTTCTTCTTGTTCTTCTTCTTCTTATTAATTTACGAAATGCTTTCTTTCCTTCAGAAGAAAAAGAAGTTGGCTCTGCGGATCATAAAGAGATCGTTAGCGTTTACTAATACAGTCTGTTCTTAAGTTGCTTTACCACCACGTCTTTTCAGTATTATTTACTGAGCAGCTGAAATCATTGGGCTTTGAATTTTCAGATTATTATAAGGCAAGACCTATTGTCACTTATTGCTGGGTATAATTGCACCATATGTATTTAGTGGAGCTATTTATTCATCTCCCTGGTGAATAACTTTGTCAAAATGAGTTGAGATATTTCTGTGTGTGCAGTTGGAATCTAGAAAACATTTGCATTTCATATATCACTTAGAAATTACAGAGGGCTTCACAAATATTTTTTCTTTCTCCAGACCTGAAGGTCTGTTAAGTCCTACTCATCTTTTATTATTCCCCATTGTTGGTTAGAACGAGCACTGGTCTTAGGAGTATACAGTTTTTCTGAGTAGATTTTAAGCCCTAGAAACATAATTGTGAAAAGAGAAAGGAAGGGAGGGAGGGAGAGAAAGATAGCATTATAATGTAAATAATTTGCATTTTAATATAGAATAACTTGTTTGCCCATTATTCAACAAATTTGCATTGAGAACTTATTGTGCACGCTAGTACACATGGTGAAGAGGCCGCCTCGCCCCTGTCCTGAAGGAGCTCACATCCCATGATGACGTTCTCTAAGGGGGAGAGTAAACCCAAGCTTGGGGACAGAGAATGCTTTCCTGAAAAAGGGGTATTTCATCTAAGCTGTAAACGATGAGGAGGATTTAACCAGGTAAATAGGAAGAAAACATTTTCTGGGCAAAGGAAATAACATGTGTAAATGCCCTGGGGTGAGAAAGCTCATGGTACCTTGGAGCCGCTGAAAGACCAGTGTGGCTGAAGTGGAGGGGTGAGAGGGCAGGAGGGCGTGGCGAAGAAGATGAGGTTGGAGGGTGAGCGGGAGCCAGAGCAAGTGCGACCTTGTAAGCCATGACTAGGCTTTGGTCCTTCTCTGACACCTGTGGGAAACCTTTGAAGAATGTACCGCAGGAGAGTGATAAGATCAGATTTCCAGTTTTCCAACGATAACTCTGGTGGCACCGTGGAGACTAGATGGCAGGTGCGGACAGGAGTGGGCCAAGAGACCTGCTGGGCGTCTATTGAAGTGTAGCCCGGGTCGGAGGGGATGCTTTAGAGCAGGGAGGTCAGATGTTGCTGGAGAGAAAGAGGCATGTTTGAGAGACACTTCTGAGGACTTGAAGAGTGGATGGACATGGGTATGGGGAAAAGGGAGCTGTCAAGGGTTACATGCAGACCCTGGGCTTACACTGCTGGGTGACGAGGGAGCAGGAAGTGAAGATGCTGTTTTAGGGGAAAGGTCCTTGCTAAGTGTTGGAATATTTACTTGGAGGCATCTGTGAGCCATCATTGCAGAGATACCGAATAGGCAGTAGGCCTGGAGCTCAGACGAGGGGTGGAGGCCAAGGTTTAAACATTGATAGCCATGTGTCTTCTAATGTGACACAGGTTGGATTCTTCCATCCCACAAAGGAAAATAGCAGAGTGAACTGTTTTCTCTTTCTTGAAGAATTTTGCTTCAGTTGGAGTTAGAAGTGCTACAACAAACGTTTGTCACCATTGATAAACTGATAGTAAGTACAGGGTCCCCTTCATTTGATGAAATGAGTCAGCGTTCGTGCCGTGAAGTATTTGATTGTTGGCATCCTTGAGGCCTCCTAGAATGCTCAGGTAGATTATTTCATGCCAGGTCTCATAAAAGAAGATTAGAACCAAGAACATGAGGCTTACAATACTTTTTAGTCATCACTAATGAATTTATTCAATGCTCAGAGTTTGTGAGAATGATTGGTATAATTTAGCATGGTTGACCCTACTCAGGACAGGAAATTTAAACTACTAATATTTTTCACTTTGTAAAGAAACAAAAGAAAAAATGTGTTTGGATTCCTTACAAGACATGTTTCTTTCTTTATCTCTTTGACCTTTTGAGAACTAACATTCCCTTGGAGTTGCATGGAGGGCAAACTTGTTTAAATAATTGGGCCAGAAGGTGGTATTCTAACTGCAGCTCTGCCCCTTACCAACTGTGTGACTTTGGCAAGTTCCTGAACCTTTCTAGGCCTTAAAGTCCCTTCACTTGTAAAATAAGGAGAATATACTAGAAAATTTGGGGTGCCTGGGTGGCTTAGTTGATTAAGCTTCTGACTCTTGATTTTGGCTCAGGTCATGATCTTTGGGTCTTAGGATCAAGCCCCACATTGGGCTTAGCACTCAGCGCCGAGTCTGCTTAAGATTCTCTTTCTCTCTCTCTCTCTCCCCCTGCCCCTCCCCTCTCCAAAAAGAAAACATTTGAACACATAAAAGATGATATAGATAATGGCTAATTTTTATTTGAGAATTTCCTGTGTGCTAAGTACTTTCATGTCAGGATTATTGGCTTTATAAGATGACCAAAGAGGTAACATAAAGGAAGAAATGTGTCTTAGAAACAACATGTTTTACTCATTTTTCTTTTTATTTCCTTGGAGAATAAGAAACAATAGAAGTTTAAATTCAGTGAAAAAACTAACTGTTCTGCATAAAAGACCAATATTCTCATCAAATTAAAACATCTGAGATGAGCCACATCTACCCCAAGCTTCATGGTTTTAGGTATAGAATTTTGTGTAGACCTATCATTCTTGTGATTGGTGGAGTCAAGTTCCAAAGAGAGGAGGTAGAAGTTGCATGAAGTAGAATAGTCAAGGGAATTGAGATGATAATTCTTAGCCAAAGTATTTTCTTAAGAACTATAAGGATCTTAAAACTCAGTGTGTGCCTATAGTGATTGAATGTCCTGTGGGTCACAAAAACCAAACAGTCCTAATTGAAAAGGGTTCATGGATTTCGCTTTTTGCCCATGAGGGAACCACAGGATCATAGGAAGAAGAGGCAAAAAGGGACAGTGGCTTTCTCAACGACCAAGAAGGAAGAAGGCTCTGAGTTGGGCTAGGTAGTTGGCCGTCAGAACAAGGAAGGTGGAGAGCAAGCAGAGGAAAGAGAGGGTCCTCTGAGCACCTGCTGTGTACCGTTCAGGTGTGCGCTGGAAAGTCCGTGTGGGAAAGCTCAGCTGGGAAAGGCAGAAGACTGGGTGTGATGCGTTTTGGAAGCAACCAAGTGAGTGGCTTTGATGAGGCAGTGTGGGCTGTCACAGAAGATCGTCAGTCCTTCAACCGTGGGGCGGCCACGCGCGACCTGTGGAGCTCATGCCTCTGTAAGGTCTGCGGGCCTAATGCAAGGTTTGAGTTCCATGATTTTCGTATCTGCTTCTTTTTTTAAGCAGCCAGACACAGATGACTTTTAGCAAGAACAGAATTTATATTTAAGCAGCGCATAATGAAAATCGACGGCTTTTTGTTGAGAAAAGCACAGTGTCAGGAAAATATCCCTATCACTCTCTTTCTCCCTGTCACAGTGGTGGAAATTTTACATTTGAAAGTGAAAAGGCTTAAGATATAATTTTTTAATCCCATCTTTCCTGCCCACTTGCATCTCTTCCAAAGCTTGTCAGGGCCAGATCTAGAATAGTAAGAGCCATTAAAAATTTGGCATCTTGCACTCTGTTTTTTGGAATAAACTCAGTGTGGGCCAATTTATGGTAAATTATTCTCTTCGTGTGTGAATTTCCTTTTCTCTCTTGGCAAATTCATGCTTGCCTCTACACCCCTGCACACGGATCTTAAACACACACATTTATTACAGAATCTGTGTGGGCTCTGTGTGTAAGTGTTAAAGTGTGTGCCCATGGCTGTACCCACAAGTGCATATGCACATATTTGCACCTATGTGCTTATATGATAGCAAATTGACTTAAACAGTTTGTCTTGGAGGTTTGTGTTGCTGTATGTATGTTAGCATACATTCTGTTGCAACCCGCAAACAGTTTCTCAGTCAAAAGATGACAGAATTCAGCAATCATTTTGGGAAACACCATAGTAAATAAATATATTGCTTAGCTCTGTTAAACCAAGCATGCCAATTCTTAATAAAACCGAAGGCAAGCGGTGGCATTTCTCATCTTTGCAGTCAGAGGCAGTTACTGGGTAGCAGTCCACTGCCAAAGGGAAAGGAAGAGCCAAGGCCTTGCTACAGCCCCCATACTCTGAGCACAGAAAGTTCTGGAACGAGGTATGGCTGTAGTGTGGGATCATATGGGATGCTCATGTCTGCTCCCATCCAAAGAGTCTGGGTATAAGATGTGGGCAGAGGCGTGGCATCGTAAGAATTGCTTGATCTGCTCTTTGGGGATATTTGACTCGGGGCGATGAAGGGCAGGGTCCCAACGAGCTTTTTTCTTTGCATGAGAAGCTCTGATGAGAGGCTCTTTCCTGGCATGCTGGAGAGAATATTAGCTCAGCGTTTAAAGGGCAATTTAAAACAGTTTCTTTTCCTTTATGTATGAAGAAGGCATACATTTATTTGCCTTGAATTATTGCTAATAACATGTTCCAAATGGGTCTGTGTATGTTTAGCTCAAGTTTAGAAGAGGGTATGTTAGGAAAACTGCTCGCTCCCTTCACCAGGGTTGGCACATCTTTCTCAGAACATCAATAGAGAGGTCAATGTATCGCATCCACCAAAAAACAAAACAAAACAAATAAACAAAAAAGACCCCACACCCATATGTTGGTATTACTATTGTTTTCCCACATAGTTAGATGTTAAAATAATTAAATATATCTCTTACAGTAGTTCTATAGAACATTCAAATCCGGCAAAGCCCATAAATACATTTTTATAGCTTTTGCCATGTTGACCATTTGATGTCATCACGAGTGCTAACTCGCCCGACCTAATTAAAAGGCCTTAATGAGTTTACTCCACAAGGAAGTCTAGGAAATCAATATGCTCTTTTACAAAGGGTTCATTCTCTCCGTTTCGCTTAGCATTTATTTAGCAAATAATCTGCAGTCACTTGAGTACATGCCAAGGACTGTACCCAGTGCCGGTAATAAAAAGATTAATAAGACTCAGTCCCTTGTCCTCATAAAGCTCACAGCCTAGTGGGGGAAACAAACAATCCAATTAGTGTACCTCCGCGTGTTAGCAAGGCTGTGGGCGAGGCACGGTGGGCATGTGGGGAGTGACCTATTGTGCCTTGTGAAAGCAGAAAGGAAGGCGTCACAGAGGAGGTGACACCAAGTAGAGGGGTCAGTCATATGTCACCAGGCGCAGGGAACAGCGCGTGCAGAGGCAGAGGCAAAAAGGAGTTTGCTGCTTCATTAGGGGACTGCAGCTGAACTGGCCTGCAGCCCGGGGTGCGGGGAGGAGCGGGGAGGCTGGAAGGGGGCAGGCTGACCACGGGTGCGCTCAGCCTCTCTTCTGCCTACAGTCTTCTCTCTGTTTCTGTTTCCCCTGCTTCCTTTGGCTTACTCTGTTGTGTTTTACTTTAGCTATCCCTCTTTGTCTCAAAAGACCTGAAACTGGAAAGATCTTTTAGAAAAATTAGAGTTGTAGGGAATGTCTCTGACCTTTTAAAAAAAAGAAGGTGAAAAATAATGCCTAAAATCCAAAGGCCAATTCCTCCCACTGCTGTCAGCTTTCTCACTTGAGTATATAAAAAACAATTCAGGGGTATTGAAGCGGGCTGGGTCGGATTCCAGATTTATTGTGCTCTGTGTCTATCTCCTGGGATGTTCTGTGAATGCAGAGAAAGTAGGATGGGGCCTGATGTTACTTTTGTATCGTCCGCAGGGCCTAATCGAATGCTGAATGTGTAAGAAACTCTATAGTCCCTGGTCCCTTTGTGGATCAGGGACTTGGTCTCTTGGTGTATACACCAGGACTGAAGGAATTAGAACAGTTGTCTTCTCTAACAGAGAGTAGCAAAACATCTGCAAGTCGCTTTTCTGTGTACCCTTTACAGAGAGTTCCTAAAAGTATGGCACTTACGTAGGCACACTCATTCGGAGTTATATATGACATGTCGTGATCAGAAACACAGATACAAAGAAAATTAAGAAATTTGATTTCTTTTAGGTGTATTTATGTGGGACCAATTACAGGCCTTAAATACGTTTGCTCTATGACGTGTAATCAGACGGCCTCCACTGAGCTCTAACGGCCATGCGTGCTCGAGTGGTTGCATATTTGCAGGTTGCATGAAATCGATGTGAATAGTAACAGCAGAATCGGGCAACTTACTTATTGTTATGTTTAAACAACCTTTTTCATTATTTGCCCACTCACAGAATAATTATTTGCTTGAGATAATAGTTTTCTGGAGTTGTATTGACACATCATGAATAATATATGATACCTTATATTTGCGGACTAGCTGGAGAGGGCCATAGGATCTGACTTAAATACCAGTGTTTCACTGGGGGTATGCACTTTCCGGGTGTACACACAGTGCCCACAATGAGGTTCCATTTGTCCCCAGCAAGTGTCAGTTGTTATAAACCAGACACTTGATAATTTCCATAAAAATGTAATATGGTTCAAATGTTGGCACAGAAATAACATATTTCTCTCTACATTGTCATGTGGCTTCTCAAAAACACTCTTTTCCATTTTGTTTCTTAAGTGGTACCCTCGTTTACTTTGCCACCTCATGTAGAGTAAGGACCCTTTTACAGATCAACCACTACCCGTAACCCACAATGTTAAGAAGCAACGAATGGCCTTAAGCTGGTAAGAAATGCATACATACTGCCGATGTAGGTAAACTTTGTTTTATACAGATTTCTTAATCAAAAGCAAAAAGCACAACAAGCCAAGAAGTTGCATTTATGAGCTATTTAATAGATTCATCGTGTACACTAGAATAACAGGGAAAAACATAGTAACTGGGATTTCTTTATTATGGGTTAGGAAAACATTACGGAAAGGGTTTTATATTAATTCTACAAAATTTTTAATGGTTCCAGAAGATCTGGATAAATGAGTACGATCGCCCACTTCAAAACACCAGATGAGTGGTGTGCACCGACAGGCCGACTCATGAGCCCCGAGTGTCTCAGTCTCTTTTCCCCTTGAGCTGTGCAGCCAGACGGATGGGCTGGGAAACGCCGAGGGCTAGCGTAGGAAATGCAAGTGCAAATCTATTTAGTTATTTGCGATCTTTGGAAAATCAGTCCCATTGGCGGGGTGGGGGGGTTGCACTGATTTCTCTGAAGTTAAAAGAATTCTAAAATTTGCAGGAGTAACTGTACCAAGACTTGAAATAATATCCCAGCGAGGCTACTATTCCTTTGGGTTGAACCTTTGAAATACTATTATCACATATTATTACCTTTTAGGAAGCCAGAGGAAACATAGAAATCCCTTTTCTGTCAGTCCATTGTTCAGATAAGAAGGTGGTTAGTCTGAAAACATGAGGAATATCACAGAGTGAGAGCACGTGGGAACCTCTTCATGGCCCTTGCCGTGGAATTCAGCATCAGAATGAGACACGGAGAGGAACGCATTCCATCCTAACTCAGTGTCATGAATTCCTGAACCAGATACTCTTGAAAAGCCTCAAAACACTGGAATTCTTTTCTTTTTCTCCTTTTATGTAACACTTTTTACAAACCGGTGTGGTAAATACTAAGAACTTAACGCGAACATCCAGTACTAGTAAGAAGTCACCAGGAACGGAAACCGCAGGGTGGCACGAGATGGGCCAGATGTCCCAATGTGACAGGAGGAGAAGCGAAATCAGGTGGCCCCAGGGGCGTCCGCAGACTTTCTCTTTTTGCATCTTTGTCCTTTTTTTTTTTTTTAACTTTTCTTCTGCGTTTCTTCCCCCCAGACAACACTTTCTGTTATCTCCCAGCCAACATTTTAAATTTAGATTTTACTCATCCGCACTTTGAAGGATGAAGCCGCCACAGTTTGGTTCATCAAATGCAATCCCTGCTCTAGTTCTTTTGTTTATTTTCTCTCTTCTTTAAAAAAAAAAATCCCGTTAAATTGTGTATTATCAACCTCAGGGTAGTTTAATGATCCCTAGAACTTTATTTCTCAAAGGATAATCTTTGAACACTCAGCATTTTTAGAAGTGTCACCTAGGAGCCCATTAGGAATGCACTGCCTCAGGCCTCCCTCCACACCTATTGAATCAGAATCTGCATTTTAACAAGATGCCCGGGTGACTTTGGGGGACTCGTGACACCTCAAGCTGGGAGCACTGTCTCAGAAGGAAACTTGGAAAGCAAGGCTGAAACCTCGAGGCAGATTTCTCACCTCCTCTGAGGTGTGCGAGGTGGCCCCGGCCCTCAGCTCCTGGCCCTCTCCCTCATTTACGCCTCTGGCAGGTATTTCCGTGATTCAAGTGGGCCTGAACTCTTGGTCTTATTGTGGAAGTCACCTTGACTGTATCCACACCTTGGAAATATCTGCCAATCTTTCCACCCGTGTGCATTTCCTGTTGTCTTTGAGCCATAAGAAGACGATATCAGCCCCCTATAATTCACCAGTCCATTCCCCAAGTGGCTGGCCAACTGCACCCATGGCCACGCTAATGGGATTAATTGGTCTTGACCAATGAAATTGTAAAAGTGTATACCTCCAAGGGTCATAAACACTGACGCTTAATTGAAATCAAATGTATATTTTTAAAAAAGCCTGTCCGGCATCCTAGACTCCTTTCTGTTTGGGTTTTGTTGACATTAGTGATGGTACAGAAACCTGATCAGGAAAGGTTTGCTGTTACTACTGCTTTGAACACCAAGTGTGCTTTTCGGTACATTAAGTAGCTGATTAGGGGAGGGAAGTAATATTCTACTTGATTATTGGTTACACATATGGAATAAATCCTATTTTAATGGTGTCTAATGAGCCTTTCATTTTCAGAACCTTACACAAAAGCCTCTAATAGAAAGGGAAAGTAATATTTCAAAGGTCATCTTAATACCACTTAATGTCAACAATCTGTAATCAAGCCAGTATATATGCATGGTGATTACAGTCCGGTTGTGATCCTTTAAATATGAAGTAATCTCCTAAATTAGCAAATGGTGTAAGCTAAGGTTCTCTGGGTTTGAGGCAATTTATACTTTTTAATTAAAGTTTGTTACTTGCAAACAGCCTGGGAGTTAGAGATCATTCTCAGAGTGAGGCTTCCCGTAATGCAGCATTTCCACCCCCCCCCCCGAGATTTAAAGTTCTGTCACTTAAAATTTCATGCATTGTTCTTGTGTGTTCTGTAAAGTTGCTGAAATGTGCAAATGAAAAGCTAGGGCCCCCCTTCTGTGCTTTTTCTCTGCAGGGGAATGTACTGGGCGCTAGAAACATGGGGTGTGTTGCTGGTCTGGAGGCCACTGAGGTAGCCTGTGGGCAATGGCTCTTTCAGAACCATCTCTGCCGGATGGCCAGTTACAAAGTAAGGAGTATTCCAGACTCTCGAGTGCAAGACTGGCTGAAACATTGTGCCATTCGCTGCGTGAATGGAGATGACCCCCCACCCCCACCCCTGGCCAGCATCGGGAGAGGTTCCTTTTCGAGCAGCGCTGCTGCTCGTTCACATAGCTCTTGCAGCAAATAGAAGTGGGTGAATCCCGCAGGACTCTTTACCCATGTCAGGAGAGTTCTCTGGAGTAAATCAACAGTGGCTACAGTATGAATGGCTTTCAGGGATATAACATCTGAATCTCCTGGTGGGCTTGTCGGCACCCGGATCGCTGGGTCCCCACCCAAGAGTTCCACTCTGTTCTTCTGGGAGGGACCAGGGGTTTGTATACCTGACAGATGCCCAGGGCCCTGGGATGCTGCTGGTTCCTGCAGTGCCTCTTTGAGAAGCCCTGCTCCCGCTGCATCAGTATGGACACTGGCCCACCATACACCTGACCTTGCGTCCGTCTCCCCCTGAGGAAAGCTTGAGTGTCATTCATTGTGTTGCTCCCAGAGCCTAACACACATAGTAGCCATGCTCGGGGGCTTACTGCGTACTTGCTGGGGACCAAAAACACCAATGTTGTTTACGTGAAATTACTAGCCTACATCAGACACCTCCCTCCACCATCACTCCCTCCCACATTACTGTCCTGTATTTGTCTTTCTTTGGCATTCTGTGTTTCCTCCTTCCGCTGTCCCCTTAGAGTCTGAGAGTTTGTTTTTCTCTTGTCTCTTTCCATATGACCTGTGTTTGAACCACAGGCAACCTGGGGCCTGGTGGTCTACTTCTACTGGTCCTTGGTGTGTGGGTCTACAGCCAGTCGGGGAAGGAGAGCACCTGAGAGGAGCCTGTTGGTCCAGTATTGCTTAAGGCCAGGTTGGTGACTGTGGCACAAAGCAGTCAGGTGACACTTTGGACTTTAGATCTCAGGATGGACCTTGCACGATAGGAACCTCATGAGAAAGCCTTTGGCTAAACCCAAGGAAATGCTCTTTCTGTGGTTCTTGTTTTCCTAGGTTTTAGATGTTCATTCGCAAGGCGGAACTCACTCATTAAAGATCTGGAAAACATGAAAAAAACATTAATACAGAAAAAAGCATCCATTTGCCCAGACGCCCAAAGCAGCCGGTTTGGGAGTATTTTGTAACAGTCTTTTATACTTCTATCTCAATGTTAGTTTATTTTTAATGCATTTGCATTTAACTGAATTTATAAATCTAGGGGTAAAATTGCCCTGAGGGAAAGGAAATTCTTGTGTTGAATTACAGGGTTTTTCTCGTAATGAATGATAATGATTCATTACACAATTGTTTGCTTTTAAGTTTCATCCAGACACCATTAGAAAAATGAATAGCACCTCCTTCCTCTTCTCGCAGAATTGTCAGTGTGGCGAGTTCAGTCAGGTGTGGTGCTCTCCAGACCGCCCAGGGGTGTTGGGTGCAGGGCCCCCCATGGAGCCCTGTGTCAATTCCTCAGTGGCTGACTTTCCTGGTTTGGGGCTCTTGGTTTCAAGTGAATTTCTCCAACAAGAGTGACTGGGTGGTATATATTATGAGCCCCTGAGTCCAAGAAATTGCCTTTCTCTTGCTTTTATATATACAACCCAGTGGGGTCAAACCCCTTCACTCTTAGTCTCTGCCCCTGACAATTGGGCAAGTGCGAGCCCTACAGACCCTGTCACCTTCCAGCCTTTCCCGCTGCAAAGGAGACCTGTGACATCAGCTGGATTTTCGTGATTTTTACAGATAATCTTTTGATTGTCTTTTTCAGTCTGGGAGCTCATGTTTTCCTCCCATCTTTGCTCTTTAAAAACAGTCAGGATGTTCTGAGATGTAATTCACTTTGCACTGATTTCAATGTGTTGCAGCAAGCCTTTTGGTCTTTGATCACTGTTTCTGCTAATAGTAATAATAGCAATTAATTGACTTGAACTGTACATTTTACTGGACATTTATATAGACGCTGAACAGGAGAGAGCATGGAAATGCCAGTCTTCCTTTCAATTTATGTCTGATCAAGTGGATGGGTTCAATTAGTTCAAGGATGTGCGTGTCCCTATAGTCCCTCTGTGGCAGATCTGGGGGTCTTGGTTGTGTGGCGCTCACAGAAACCTCATCGTCTATTCTAAAGTGGGTCTCCTCTCCCGTGTTGGTACCTACACAAGGCAGCCTTCTCTCTGACCAGCACCTGGGATGACTTGTATGAGAGAGGGGAGGCTGGGACCTCCTCAGGTCTGGGTCTGTACCCTGGAGTTGGCCCCAGCACGACATCTGTCCCACCAAAGAGGCTTGCTAGGAGCCAGACTATGGGCTTGAGGGGGCCGAAACCACAAGCTCATTTCAGACCTAAGTGTGATCCACCAGGAGACTCTAGGTCAAATCAGCCGAGCTCCGGCAGTTCGCTCCCAGTGGTCCTTCCCGAGAACCTTAAAACCAGGGGTTTGGTCGGCAGAGGCTTCTTAGTCATGAATTGGGGGTTGACAGTGAGCCCCTTTCTTCTCAGATTTGAGACCCCCTCAAAAACCTGCAGAAACAAGCCACTCAACCCCTCTCTCCCTCGAGCGGTGTATCATTATATGCCTTTCACTGGGTTGAAAAAGTAGTGGCTTTGTCAGCAATCATCTTCTGTTCAGGCTAAATTTATTTTTATGTGAAATAGAAATCAGGAAAACACCAAAATTATTTTAAGCAAAATATCAAAATTGAAATAAACCAACATATGTCTGCAAAACATGTATAACTCTCAATCAAAAATAAGTGCAACTTTCATAAATTTCTTAAAATACTCCAGCATGTGAAATCTGGATGACTTAAATAGATGGCGTTATGACACGGTTGGTTATTCTTTCTCCTCGGTCCATCCGTTCCCTAAACCTGGCCAGCTCTGGACCATCCCTTCACCAACGATGCACTCTGTCCTCCACCATCTATTGTAGTAAGTGAGAGAACCGAGGGATGTTATCAAATGTCTTGTAGTAAGGTTGAATAACATTGCTGATTTGGAATGGAAACCATCTTGAGTTTACCTTCTTTCCTTCTATTTTATCCTCCTCTCTGCCCCCCACATTCCTCCCTAAGAAGTGAGGTGGTTCTTTTTCTTTTTTTCTTGTTTTAAACACCATTTCCATATTCCCAAATCTCCTGTGCAGTGGGAACTCAAATGGGATGAAAACTGTCAAAGTGACATCAGTATTCTGGGGCTCACTACCAAAAGGACAGAGTCCCAGGATAAATGCCCATCTCACATTTTAACTCATGCACAGGCTTTCTGTAACACATTTTCTTTATTAGATTGTCACTTCCAGGATTGGAACCATTGTGAGCCTCTAATATAGTTGCTGGTATTTTACCCACAAGACATGTAGTAAAGAGTCCCATCAATAAATATTATTGACCAACCAATAAAGCATTTCTTGAAACCTTCGGTCTCTCATTTTCAATTCCTCTTTTCATGAACGAGGTAACAACATTCCTTAGAAAAACAAAAATAGGTGAAACTATCACTTCATTTGGAAAACATTCTCAGCAGTACATGAATTATGTTCCAGTTCCTTTTTTTAAAAGCACGTTAAAAGCTTTTATCTCATTAGGTTTGGCATCAGTGTGTACGCCAGCAGAGTCGCTCTTTGGCAGCTGAAAAACTCCTCGAGATAGTTCAGGAAGTTTCTGGTCGTGACGACCCCACGGACACGTGCCTTTTGCATCCTGGACCCTTGGTCTTCAGAAGCCCACCTTGACTCTTGTCCATCACTTCGATTTTTTGTTGTTGTTGTTCTTAGTTTATTAGTTGTGAAAAGTTTCTTCCTTCCTGGTTTCTTCCATTTAGTCCAATTTGGAAATGGAAAAGTGTGTTAATTTTTTAATAAATCTTTAAGACACGCATTACTGTATTTTTATTAACTGAGCCAGATGGCTCACAGCAAATTTTCTCTGACACAAGTAATCACAGAAATCAGTTTGGGACCCAGATCTGGTAGGGAAAGTGGCATGTATATTAGTGGAAAAATGCAGTTCACATCAATACATGGGTATTTTTAGAAGTCACATTTGTTACTATTTGGATTTCATCTTATTTTTTTGTTTTGTCTTTTACGTTTTAGACTAAATACTTGCTAAGGACATTTTTCCCCCCTGTCCCCCAGACCCAAACATTCAAGTTCCTTCTCAACAGCTAAAACTTGTTTTCTTTTTCTTTTCTTTCTTTCTTTTTTTTTTTTTTTTTTTCCAGTTTGAAGGTTGCAAGAAGGCCTTTTCCAGGCTTGAGAATCTCAAGATTCACTTGCGGAGCCACACAGGCGAGAAGCCGTATCTCTGCCAGCACCCGGGCTGTCAGAAGGCCTTCAGTAACTCCAGCGACCGTGCCAAGCACCAGAGGACGCATCTGGACACTGTAAGAAGGGCAGGAGCTTTCCAACTTCCAGCCCCAAGTCCTGGGGTGAGGGAGTGCCCGTTTGATGGTGGGCTGGTGGAGGGACTTGCTTTATGGTCTGCAGGTTAGAGGGACAATGCCAAGGGCAGCAGTGGAAACTTGGGGAAGGTCCAGAGGGGCCTGTAGTGACAAGTTATTAGAAATCTCCCACCTGCCTGAGACCAAGAGGTTCCTTGGTGACCTCTGTGTACAAAGCAAAGATGGGTCAGGGGCACGTAGGAGACTGGAGGACAGAGAACCACCAGGTACTGGGCATGAAAATAAGTATTTAAATACCAAGACATGCGTGAATAGATACTATACGCTATTGCTTGGAATAAGAGGTGGTTTGGTTTTTGTTGGTTTTACTACCTGCCATCGCCCGGCCACCCCAGCCCTTACTCTGGTTCTTTTCCTTCTGATGTAAGAACTCTGAGGCTGGCACGGTCACCGAGTATGAGTCTGGCCTTTTGCTTTAGAAACCACCTGGCATTTTCACCTTCAGGCAATCTGAAAATAATCAGCAGATCTCTCCCCAGGATTCAGCTTCATTATGCCTCCTGTGCGTTAACAGCCGCACATCCACTGACATAACCTGTGTGAGAACCCCTGGTTTTCATCATTTCGCCTTAACTCTCTTCGTGCAGTAACATTTTGTTCCTTTCCTGAGCCTCTTCTGTTTTCTGTCCTGTTGATCATCCTCCTTTGCATTTCTAGAGTTTTGAGACCATTTTCCTTCCACGACGCCCGGGAGAGAGTGTGCACTTTCTCTCCACTTAACAAAGCCATCAGGACAAATGTATTATACACACCACAGATCTCTTATCCCACGTTCTCGCAAATAATGTATTCATGACAGTACTTTTTCAGTGTTAACATTCTGATGTCTATTATTAAACTACACCAGAATTTGAATTTTGAAAAGATATCGTTATTTCTACACACCTTCTCATACATATTTAAGATTCTTCTGATGTTAGAGTTGACATATTTATTAAATTTTATATTAGTCTCTATTAGTCATATTGATAGAAGTCATTTTAGCTATATGTCACATAACCTTTATAAACAGAATTATCTCCTAATATCCATAAACGTGATGGTTTGCCTAGTAAATAGCTAGAATATAATTAGAGCACTATGGGCAGAGGAGAGCGCCTTTCTGCTCTAGCTGAAATAAATTCAGTGATTTTAGGACCAACAGAATAGAATATGAAATGAATAAATTTGGTGAATAGCAGGATTTTTTAAAAGGTAGAAATAGGAAAAAGAATAAATTATGTTAAAATGCCCTATGTTGTATGTCTAAAACTGTCCTGGTAGAATCTAATAAATTTTCCAATTTGTCATTAAACTTTATCATGGAAGAATGAACATTCACGAGACAAGATTGTCTTGAGAAATTGCCTCTACTCTAGCTAGTTATCTGTAGTTTGAAAGAACTATTGTGAGCCGAAGTGTTATGGCTCCACAGTACCCTTCTTCACTCGGAGCTAATTTTAGCTAATCAGACTATGAGCATTTTCTGAAATCGTTATGGATTTTTTTTTTTTTAAATCACTTTTTAAAACTTTTGAGGAAAGCTACCACAGATAATAATTTCATGATTTGGTTCAATGCAGTAGCTTTTAAAACCCAACTACTTTTATTTTTTTTTTAAACACTGCTCTATTAAATATTTTAAAACCATCATCCTTCCTTTAAGGTGCAGACCTGCCCTCCTGTTTAAATTTTTATTGCATTAGATGAATTGGTAAACTCTTTTAAAATCACGTAAAAATTAAACATTTGTCTTAAAAAGCAAACTGTAGCTGCTTGAAGAATGTGTTATTTAAATTCAGGCCCCCATTTCCTTTCATTAAGCACTCCTTATGCTAATGCTGTCAGAATTTTGGATGAAGTATCTTTCTTCAACTCAATGGATTCTTTACTTCTTGGAAAATTATTTGCTCCGCAAGGATTACGGAGTTCATAATTCTAACCCTGAAAAGTGTTATTGACTTATTTCTCTATCAGCATCTTAATATCGAGACAGGGGGAATGATTTTACAGTACATGTGGAAACTATAGTTTGATAAAGTGTAGCATGCCACTTAGAGCTTCGGTAACCTGAGGTAAAATGACCATATACTGGTCCAGTAGCTCTTGGACCAGCACCAGACATTGCTCACTTGGCACATGAATCTCAGGGGGCTGACAGCAGGGGAGAGAGGGAAGCCACCTGGGAGGAGTGGTGAGTATTCACGCCTTCTCCAAGAACATCTCAAAATCAAGTACAAAAATCACATTACCCATTTCTTGTCTTTCCAACCCAAATAGTAGCGACTGTGGTAATAATACTGATATTGATTTATATAACATGTTAATATTCCTAAAGTTTTTTACATGCCACATCTCCTGGAGGGCTCGAAATGTGAGTTTATGTGGTCACAACATGACTGCCGATACAGATATCATCGAGATCTCCCCTAAAGCCAGGGCAGGGTAAGGAAGGCCAGTGTGAGAATACCGTGTGAACTCAGGAGAGAGAACTGTTGTTTACCCAGTGGAAACTCATGGGCAAGGGTCTTCCACCCATATTGGCTGACTGTTTGGAAAACCTGAGATATCGAGAGCCTTGTTCATCCACTGTTTATGGTCAGACTTCTCATATGTCGTAACACGGTGCCCAGCACCCCACAAAACCACAAGACCTGTTGGGTGATTGAGTCAATCAGTCAGTCAGGGAACAGATACATTGCACTTAGAATTCATATTGGGTGTGTCAAAATAAATTATATATTCATGACTTCACCTTGTGGTTGGAATCAAAAGTGGCAAAAATAAAAACAAATCATAAAGATGGCTTTCAGCAGGGCAAATAATGTAACCCATGTCTGTGTTGGCGCACAAAATGACAAGCATGCACGAGAGAACAGGAACAAAACATAAAGAGAAAAATATCTGAATTTTTTTTCCTGGTTTTTTATTTTGATTTGATAGGGGGTTTTTGGTCTGTTTTGGTCTGTTTTGTTAATGACATAGCAGGCTCCTCAAGCGAGAATCCTCTTTTAGAGACAGGCTTCCTTTTTTCCTCCTTACATTTAAAATCATGTTGGCAGGGCACCTGGGTAGCTCAGTGGGCTAAAGCCTCTGCCTTCGGCTCAGGTCATGATCTCAGGGTCCTGGGATAGAGCCCCGCATCGGGCTCTCTGCTCAGCAGGGAGCCTGCTTCCCCCGTCTCTCTGCCTGCCTCTCTGCCTACTTGTGATCTCTGTCTGTCAAATAAATAAATAAAATCTTTAAAAAAAAAAAATACAATAAAATCCTGTCGGCACAACTCTAAGTAGTCTCACCTACAGAGGTCCAGGGTAGATGAGGGACTGTAAGTTGTGACTTACGAACACAGTTTATCTTGTGATTTTTTTCAGTGTAGTTCTTCGATTAGACAGAAAGATTTGCTTTATTTCATAGCTTAAAAGCCATACTCTCCAGCCCTTGGAGCATTTTGTTATTACCATAAGTATAGCTGCTACATTTTGAATCAATGTGCAATGCTCCCATTCATTCATTCCTAATCATTATAGACCAATCACCAGGGACCCATAAATTAATAAGATTCTAGACTCAGCCTTAGGCTCCACACCTCACATCTCTCAGGAGCATGGGGGACTTGAGGTAGCTAAAACTGGTGTTTTCAATGCATGCCGTCAAGGGCTCGGGCATATAACCCAGGCTGAGTACCGGGACTCCTCTAATCCTGTAATCCCTATAATAATATTAATGTTCCTCTGGCTGAGTTTTCATTTGTCTGTTGTTTGAAAGACCTATTGTCTCTCACTCACCTTCCACTAATATTCCCTTTTAATTCTCTCCTTCTTTCTTTCTGAATCAGGTTTCCTCTGAAACATTCCCAGTCTTTTCTGGACTTTCCTGCAGCTTCCTTATACCTGAACTCTTAAAGAATGTGTGTTTCCTAGTTTCTGACAGTACCAAAGATTGTTTTCAGGGGAGTATAACTGTAAGTATGACTAGAGATGCTTACTAATAATTTCCACATCCAAAAATGCCGCAAGAGCTTTTGTGGGAAGAGTGAACCTCTAAAGATGTCTCCTTGTTTCTTGAAAGTTTGCCTTCCACTTGGCCTTCGTGCATTGGCTTTCGAATTAAAAGGCACAAATGTAAAAAAATAAAAATAAAAAAAAATAAAAGGCACAAATGTTACCCAGCATTTCATTGCATTGGCTTTCGAATTAAAAGGCACAAATGTAAAAAAATAAAAATAAAAAAAAATAAAAGGCACAAATGTTACCCAGCATTTCACCTCAGTCACTTGGTAATAGTTCATGCTCTGAAGTCAGTAGTCTGAGTCAATCTTCCCCAGTTACCTTTATGATTTAACTACAGTTGGTTTCTTTTTTTCTTTCTTATTTAGAAACCTTATGCTTGTCAAATTCCAGGATGCACCAAACGCTATACAGACCCCAGTTCCCTCCGAAAGCATGTGAAGGCGCATTCTTCCAAAGATCAACAAGCAAGGAAAAAGGTAATTTTGGAAGAGCGTTTACCCAGCCAGGAAAGGCACATTTAAATTACTTCTGCAGTAGTGGGACCACGTGCGGGGCAATGAATTCTTACACTTCTCCAGTTGTTACATGCATTAGACGCTTTGGGGAGAGGGACAGCTTCATGAAGTAATAGCAATGTGGTGGGTTGCACAGCTGATATAACCAGCTGTGAATTTCTGGGGAGGGCTCGTATAATAAGAATCAGAGAAAATTAGCAAAAGTCCCCTAAACTAGAGAATGACAAAAGGCTTTTATGGAAATTATGTCCACATAGCTAAAGAAAATTGAACTGGGAAAAACAGCACAACAAAAACCCTTTCTGGAGATAAGTGCTTTTTCATAAAATATCAATTGGCTGAAGCCATTTTAGCTCTGAGGGGGAAGGTAGGTATATCTCTAGGATAAGTAGAGAGCATCCCTGCTTTAAACTTAGGAGAAAACACGTTTCTTAATACGTACGATGTACAGAAATTCGAGAAAGGAATTGAACCTAAAATTACTTTGACATTACTGAGGAATTAATGCATCTTTCAGAGTACACAGAAAGCATAGCATCTTGGATTTGGAAGAAATATTAAAGATCATCTAGCCAACCCACCTGACGCTCTCTCTCTCTTGACCTCGTAAAATCTCTAGCAGGCGGTTGGTCATGTCGTGCTCCCACACCTTGAGATCTGAGGAGCTTACTACCTTTCACCGCATTTCCCAATAACTGAGTTTGTAAGTTTTGGGGCCAACGAGTACCTTCTGACCATGGGAGAAAAACACAGACACACTGAGCTGACCTTAGCTTTTTGAGTGTTTCCTTTGTGTCAAGATGGTACTGATTCATGGAAGGGCACTTCGTGACAAGTGTAAGGGAGATTTAAGATTTAACTTATGTCAAGTGATTTAAACCCATGATGTGATCAAACCCTGTGGCTGTGGTTTCAGGTCATCAGTGCTTCTACTCAACTAGAAACGTGCATTCTTTCATGGTTTATGGGGATTTAACACTTTTATGTTGGGAAATGCTGGGTAGTCTTTTTCTTTTTTTTTTTTACTTGAGCTTTTTCTTCCTTGAGAGGTGTTAACACAATGCCAGTTGAGGGCTCATATATGGAAAGAATTTGACCTCTTCCTTGTGAATGAGAAAAATGCCTAGTCGGAAGGATTGGAAAATCTTGCATATAAACCCACTCTTGTAAGTCAATTGTTAAAATCACTTTTTTCCTCTATAAATACAATGAAGTCTCTTTTATTGGAACACAGTAAACTGATAGCAGATGATCATTATCAACAGAGGATAACAGATGATGAACTAAATATATCCTGTATTGAACAAGTGCAAAGGAACTGCTATGTGAGTTAATGATCTAAACAAAGTTGTAAGGAGGATACTTCATCTTTTTCAAGTAACACCAACCTCGCATCCTGTTCGCTATGTCGGCAGGACCACTGCCTACTGGCTTTTGTCATTATCTGTGTGTGTGTGTGTCTTAGGAACTTGATGTAAGTTGTCTTTGTTTAAGAATCAAAACCAAAACAAACCAGAATCACAACTCTTGAGAGATTTTTTTCTCCTAAATCTGACCATTCACCCCTAAGTTGTCTGAAATGCATGAGGTTTTACCGTAATACCAAATCCATCATAAGATTGGAGAGCGCCTTCCCTGAGAAAAACAGCGGCCTGGAACCGGAGAGAATGCAGGTCTCACATCCAGTCGAATAAGCCCCAGTGCGATAGTCTACGTGAGAAGGTGACCTGGGTTGACAGTATGTATGGAAACAGAATAAGATATTTTCAGGAATTGTTAATTAATTGATTTCCATTGTTCAAATGTGGTGTGTCTCAGCCTCTATGTAAAGGAGGGATAGTTCTGATTGTGTAAAAGATTCTTGAAGCCCTAATTTAAAAAAAGAAAATCAGACCCTGAGACTACAAAATAGAAATGTAAAGACAATTTACAGACAGACTTCAACAGTCAGGCGGTTAGGTAACAAGGATATACTTTCGAGGAGCAATATTATAACTGAATATCAAATATTTCAACATTTTCTGAATCTCGTCTTCCAGAAAATGAGATACTATGTCTGCAGTGATCAGCTTTTGATGCTGCGCACCCTGTTCCTTGCAAACGGGTGAGCTGGCTGTGGCTGCCTTTTAGTGCCCAGAATTTAGGAACCGGTTTACCATGTTTACTCTCCAAATTTTAATCTGTTTCTTTAATCTGAAGATTTTAAAAATCGTTACGAATCAGTGATAAATTAATCTGTGGAAATTAAAACGAGGAAAGTTGCTCCATCCAATAAAAAGAGGAAGTGCCACTCCCCAGAGAAGCTGTGTGAATGAACCCCAAATCAGGCAATCCACATTCTCAGACTTCGTGCCGGTGTACTGGCGTGGAATATTTCCATGGTACGATGTTGTTACTAGACCTTGGAGAGATTCTAATTGCTAACTCACTTCAGTGCTTGGTATTTGAAATATTTCCTGGCAGCAATAATAAAAAAAAAAGAAGAAGAAGAAGAAGAAGTAAGAAACAATAAACCTTTTAAGGCAGAATTAAGATTATTTATGACTTTAATTAAAAATTGAAAACTGGCATCATTTCAAAAAAGCCTTTACAAAAATGTGAATTCATCAAAAATAACCATAAAAATTCCAAGGTGATAAAGGCACAGTGGAGTAATGGTCCCAGCCCTAGGGAACTGTTTTGTTGAAAAGAATAAAACCCTTTTCTGTCACACCCTGTTAGTCATGGACTTGTTTAATATACCCTGCCTGCCTGCTTTCCTCTAATCCTCTTTTTAACCTCCCCCTGGACACTAAATGACATTATTTGGGTCTTAACATTGCCGGCTTTCTGAGGCCCCACTCTGAAACCCAGGCCAGTGACAAGGCACCCTCAGCCAGCCGTCAGACAGACGTTTACTGGGGGAGGCAGAGTCCTCGCGAGTGATGACCTGGCCGTGGGCACGTGGTCCTCCCCACACCTGTTGGAGCCTAGTGAAAAACCAAAGACCTGAAAGCTTAGCTAAATACTATTCGAGCTACAAAAAGAAAGAAGAAGGGGGGAAGCTCTTCTGCAAAGGAATTGGGATAATTTGGCTCATTGCATGCAGAAAGTAACTTTATCTCTGCCTAATGTGTGCACACCCACACATTCCATCAGCTGATGTACAGACTTCTCCATGAATGCGCCTTGCAGATCTCGAGCTCTTTAAAGAGCGGGCTACATGGATAAGTGAGTCGCGAGATACTCAGGTCACCAGCTGTGGTCTCTGGCGAGAATAGAATGTAGCCCGCAGAGCAGAAGGCAAAATCTGTCCTTCAATTCGGCCTGATAATGAGTGGCAAAATAAGAGAAAACTAAGGCAATGAGCCGCTTGAAATTTCCCTCAAGGCTGTGAGCTTTATCAGAAATTTTCATTTGCACCTTGGAAGTGCCCGTAAGCGGGGTGATGGTGGTGATGGGGGGGGGCGGGGGGGCGGTCCTTTCAACTCTGGCTTGTTATCAAAATGGACTTTAGAAAGCAAATGCAAAAGAATGCTGGGCCAAAAGTTAGAGACAGCACACATCTTTCGTCCATTTCACAGCTCCACGAAGGTGCCAGACTCTGGCTATGATTTGCGAAACGTTTAGTTAACATCACCTCTGACCCTCCCTCGTTGATGACTTGGACATTCGCAGCCTCAAACAGGCTGTGATAAACCCCGAACAGCATTCCCAACCTGCAGGAATGCAGCCTGCACTTCTCTTTCGTGCTCAGGGGGACGCCATGGGTCGCTGTCTGGCTCAGACGGAGCAACGTACGCGTCGCACCTCTTCGGGTAGACCTGGGGGTTCTGTGGGCTCTGCTCGGAGCCACCACCATTTCACTTAGTGAGACAATTTCATTAAGCGCCGCAGAGCTCACCTTGCTTTGTGCCCTTGTTGGGATCTTCAAAAGCTACATGAAAACATCCAGTTCCCTACATGGAGGCATCCATTAGAGGAGCTGGTGAGGCTCTCGCTTTCCTCCCGTTTGGGCCTAGTATCATCGGTGCAGCAGGGGTGTGCACAAGGGCACATAATCAGAGGCCTTCCCAGATGGCGACTTTCCTTTTTCTCTTGTTCTCCCTCCCTCCCTCCCTCTCCTCTCCCCTCATCTTCTCTCAATCTCTTAGTGGAATGTCAGTCATAGGCACAGATCATGGACGTAGGATTTCAAGATGAACTAGCTGCCCCCTTACTCCCACGTGTAGCAAATCACATGGGAAATCCTATTGGATGAGTGATGCTTCTGTGATGTTGAAATGTCACTAAAATGTTTTGTCGTTGTTGTTGTTATTGTTGTTGATGCTTGGTAAGTGAGTCATTCACTAACCTTAAAGATTGTTGGTGGCAAATTGCTTCTCTCTCTCTTCAAAACAATGGTGGGCCTTACCCTCCTGCCTGAATGTCCTGATGCCTCAGTGGAGGGTAACTGATTCTGGGAAAGGCCCTGGATATGCCTTTATAAGGCAAATAACTGTGGCCCAAAGTAGTGATGTTAATTAATTCAATTTAAGTGATAAAAAGAAGTCATCTTGGTTTAACACTCGACTCATCGCACTGATTTGAAGTTGAGACCAGCCGCGTGGAAGCCTGCAGCTTAGGAAAGTGACTCTGGCTCTGCTTTGGAGAGCGCTGTTGTCACCACGTGGTGCTGGTGGGGTGAGGAGGGACCCGAGAATCCCTGTTGGGTGTGGGAAGTGGAGAGGCGGGTCAGCTGTCCATGGAAGAAGCAGTTAGTGAGGAAAAGCTTCTCTTTCTTTCTAGAGAGAGCAGAAAAGCTGTCTTCAGCCTTGTAAATGCTGAAAAAGACTTACTAGCTAGTGTCTGTGGGCCTAGAGGCCCAGCCAGGGACTTTTTGTAAGACTTAAAGCAGTGTTGCCCAAAGTGTGTTTTTGGAACTCATCCCACAGAATGTTATGAGATACTCCTTTTAACAAGTTTGTTCTTGTCATATATGTTTGGGAAATGCCGAGCTAAAGAATATTCAGGGTTTTCTTCTTGCGAGAATTCTCAGAACCAGAGATGAATGATACCCCAACGGAAAGAGAACTTGAAGCATTGGTCAGAATTACTCAGCCAACAACATCATCTTTTTCCTCTAGAGCATCTCATCAAACTCTTCTAGTAAATTCCTAGAGAAATAATCTCAAATAAGTTAATAAGTTCATTTCCTTCATCTAACAATTATTTACTAAGCACCCCACGGGGTGCCAGGCACTGGCTTAGACTCAGACGTGCACGCGGGTACGAGACAGATGTGTGTTCTCTGTCTCCATAGAGCCCCATTGTCTTGAGGAAACCTGACAATAAAAAGGTTAACAAAAAGTGAGCAGCATAAATGCAGGCAGGGACACAGCGTGGGGGTTGATATGGAGGTCACAGAGAAGGACCTACTGAAGGGAGATGGTCAGGAGCACATTTGAATAACCACAGTGGAAATGAGAAAAATGCATCAGCTGCACAGTTTTTTAAAAAGCACCAAGTAAGTCAAAATACTGGGCCTTCTTGGGGTGGGGGCCGGGCACCTCACTGGTTCAGTTGGTAGAGGCAGGCGACTCCTGTTCTCGGGGTCATGAGTTCAAGCCCACACTGGGCATGAGGACTACTTAAAAAAAAACACCTTCCTATTTGAAGTTCTTTTAGAAGAGCCTGCTACAGAAAGGGCTTGTTGTCCTTGCGTTGTTTGGCAGCGTGTCCTCAGTCACAGTGGCATTAGAAGGACTGGGGGCTAGACAGAGAAATGGATAGCTTTCCTCTCCCACCCACGAAAATGACGCCCGACGGTCAGCATTTGTGATTCCCCGAACCGTCAGCACGGGGGGCCCCGCCACAGCTCTGAGTTTAGAAACGAGACCTGAACTTGCCCTCCCAAAGATTACATTCCAACAAGACACACGACTCATGTGCTTTCAGTACAATCGGAGAAATGCCATGGTCAAGTCTCATAGAGAATGCTTCTGGAACGTGGAGTCTGAGAGTTCCTTTGGAACGATAGACATTCTTAAGGATTGAAGTCTTCTGGGTTTTTATATTGTCCTCAATGACTTTACAATACTTTGTCATATATGGCAAAGTAGTTTTACCTCTCCTTGAAAATTCTGATTTAGGGCAAAAAATGAGGGTGTTTGGTCCAGCTCTGACCAACCACGTGAGGCACATGGACCCTCCAGCAGGTGCTTTAGTAAGCAGTTGGGCTGTATGGTGCCCAGCACGGCTACCGGATGGAGATGGTTCCTAGGTAATTGCTTTTTTGATTGATTGACAGAAGCTTTCTAAGCTTCTCATTCCCTTTCTCCTACTAGATTTTGTGAATTCTTGATGAAAATGGTTTTGGAATGAAAGCATTTAGCTCAGACTCTCTGCTGCCTAAATATATGTCCTAAAATATCATGGCAGAGCTCACCACGGATATCCTCAGGCTCCATGTTTCATCTGTGGTCTCGAAGCCCGCGCATCCTTGAGAAGTCACCACCCCCTCCGCTCGCGCGCTCGTCTTCCCGCTTCAGCTTCAGCTGTGCTTTGCCTTTGACATCCTCGGGCAGTATTTTCCCATTTTGTTTGTATCTTGGCTCTCTGAGCTGTGAATATTTATTTCCAGGGCGACTTCACGGGAAAGGCAGATGCAGGGCCTCAGAGGTGAAGGGGGCCCTATTTCAGCAGAAGGCATCGTTCTGTCACATCACCTGCAATCCAGGGCAGTATATTATAAAGGACAATGGGACGACAGCGTCCTTGCAGATATTTTCCTTCCCTGAGAACTGAATCTTCTTGCAGGGGGAGTCACGGTTCCGTGACTACGATAGCCTGTCCTTCTGGATCATGTGGATGCTTGGATGATGGTGCAAGAAAGACCCAAACAAGGAAATGGAAGCTGAGACCTAAACCAGAGGGAATTAAAGACAAACTTGAACTTGTGATATTTGGTTCTGTTCACGGGTTATCAACCTGGGCTCCATGGACTATAAAGGTGTGAGAGGTTCCGCAGCTGAATGGATTTCAGGAAACTCATGAAATACCAGAAATTATGTGCAACATGTATTTTCTAAGTAAAGGCTCTAGAGATTTCACTGGCTCTCCAAAATTAAGAGCCTCCCATGACAAAAAAATAATGTAAAAAAAAAAAAAAACCCAAAACCCCAAACCCAAAACCAAACAACCCCACAACAGGACCCAAGGAAACTCTGGAAGGTGCTGTACGTATCTGTTATGTTGACTATGGTAATCGTCTCGTGGATGTGTGCGTCTGTCCAAATCAACTTGTATATGTTAAATACACGCAGGTCTTTGTATATCAAGTACAAATCAATATAAAAGAAAAGAAGTTTAAGAAAGGAAAGAAGAAATATTATCTGAGCCAAAAGAAATGCAGGACCCCTAGTGACTGTTTCACATGGCTTTCATGACAATACCCAAAAGACTCTGCCCAACTAAGAAGAATCACGGCTTCATGTGCCCCGGTCGATTGCCTTCAACTTACCTGACATTCACCATGTATCTGATATTCTGCTAAGTGCTGGAGTGTTAAAAAAAAAAAAAAAATGGCAAGACATATTCCTCTCCCTTGAGGCATCCAGAGATGTCAAAGCTAGATTTTGACGAGGGCTGGGCTGATCAGACAGAGAGCAAGCAGAAATGTGGAGTAGGAACAGACAGGAAGCACATGGACCAGTTCAGAGGGGGATGTACTTGGACGAGACGTAATGGAGGCCTGGACGAGGGTTAGCGGGTGGTTGGGATGAACATGAGTGAACAGGAAGTAACGGTGGATTGAACGCCAGGGGTGAGGGGAAGGGAAGAGTCAAGATGGTGCCAGAGTTCCTAGCTTAGGGATTGGGGGACAGTCCCCAGGTGGAGTGTCTTCTTCCTCAGGGACACCTCAGTCCTGCTCTTATTGATTGGATCAGGCCCAGCCGGATCATCAAGGATAATCTCCTTTCCTTAAAAATCAGCTGATCACCAGCACTAACCGTGTCTGAGAAATACCCTCACAGCAACACCCAGATCAGTGTCTTACTGTGCAGCGGGATGAGAGGATAGCCAAGTGGACACAGAAAAATAACCATCACACCCACAAACTCGAGTCCTTTATGTTACGATTCAGCTGAGCTTACTTCATTTGAAGGTGACACTAACCACATGAAAACGGGGTATAGCACACCTCAGGGTGTGGTTAATGTTAGTGCAGATTGATGGCTCACTAGGAAAACAGAAGGAAGTTAATTATTGGATGTACCTGGTCCTACCCCTTTGTATTTACCCTTCAATTGTTCAAAGCAAATATGTTCGTGCCAACTAATGTACAGACACTGCTAACAGGGTAAAAGAGGATTATATTTCAAGCAAATAAGCAGATACTTTTTACAAACATTTTGCATTACATATCAGAGAATTTACAGGACCATGTAAGTTGATCATAATATGTTAACTTTTAAATCAGTCATTATTGTCCTAATTTTATATCAGGCAATGTTTGTTAATACAGTGTGTTTAGGTCATACTAAATGAAATAATGACTGAAAAGCACTTAGCGTGCTGCCTGCCACATTATACAATAAAGATTCGTATTAGTACAAGAATTACATCATGTTGTCTATTCATAGTTTGTAAGAGCGGCACCTGGGTAGCTCAATCGGTTAAGCAGCTGACTCTTAATTTTGTGTCAGGTCATGATCTCGGGGTCCTGGAATCCAGCTCGGCCTCCAGCAGAAAGTCTACTTGAGAATTCTCTGGCCCACCCGCACACTCTCTCTCTCTCTCTCTTTTTTCCTCTATCTCCCCCTCTCAGCCCCTCCCCAAATAAGTAAATCTTCTAAGAAAAAGTTTCTAAGAGACAAGACAGGTGATTAATGAAGTTTTAGTAAGTCAGTTTTCTCTACTCCAGACTCCTCCATTAATTTATTTTTCCCTCAAAGAGATTTTAGTCTTTTAAAAATGATACCTAGACACTGAGGTCATGACGTAACTGTAAATTGTTTATATTATCTACCTTGCTTTTTCCTCACAAAGAAACACATTTATAGTCAGGTGTACATGTTTTAAAATCTTGATCAGACAAGCTGACTGACCTGATGTCTATTTTCATCCAGAGAATTCGTATCTCTGGGTTGGAAATCTCTACTGTTGGTCAGCCCACCCATAGATATCGTTACATGAGTGAGAAAGGGAGGGTTAGAGATTTCAGCCGAGGAGTTTTGCTTTCATGCCCATTTCAACCTTGGTTGTTTCCTGACTGCCTTTTCTAGATTGACAGAAGACTCCTCATTATTTCCTTATTCTTATAACGATTTACTGTTCTATTTCCTCTCGTGTGAGTTACCTGTGCATTTCTCCTGTCCATGCACGGACTTCTGCATCCTGGACCTGGATTCAAAGCCAGACGTCACCAGGTTTCATGAATGAGTTACTTAACGTCCCTGAGCTTCACGCTCTCCTTGGCGACTTAGAGACAGTAGCAGCAAGCTCATAGGTTTGTCGGAGTTATTCGTGAGAGCGCGTAAGCTCAGGGCTTGTTGCAGTCCTAAACGTAGACAGAGCTCAGCCCCAGGAGGAGGGAGCTGTGGCCACAGAGGTGGGAGGTGATAGTAAAAGGTGTTACAGTACAGAGGAAACTGGCCTGTCTTCCACTGCTGCTGAGGAACCTGGCTTGAGGAGTGGGGTCAAGCAGTGAGAGTCCGAAAATCGGAAGAATTCTCTGGGTGGAGCAGAGGTTTTTCCTGCCCCTCTTGGTTGAATTACCATCTGGCCTGGAAGTTAGGGAGCCTGACAAGCCCATGTGTGAGCCTTCCTCGAGGCTCCACATGAGGGGTTTACCAGGCGGAATCCAATCTCTGTAATTTGGATGGTTTAATGGTGACTGTGGTCATAGGGATAAGAAAGAAAGGGTCTTATTTTGCCACCTTTCATGCTTTGACATTTCAGAGCCATTTGGTATACATTACCCCATTTTATTTCTTTGGCCTTTAGAATCGGGATACGTTTTTTATTACTACTTGTACTCTCTTCAGTTGGTTTCTGAGAAACGAGAAAGTTTAGAAGTGGAGAGGGAGCCAAGTATGATGCCAAAAGGTGGTATGCTGTTTTTCTACAAGGCCAAAGACCTACAGAAATGTGCACCCAGGTTCATTAATATGACCTAATGCCTAACTGTCTGATAAGTCTTGACATACTGTTTGCAATCTTGGCATTCCACAGAACCTTCTGGCAAAAGATTATTCTCCCACCCAACAATCCGGGGCCCTCTTTATAAACTGTAGCAAAGTGTCGTGTGACATCTTAAATGCTCACGCTTTCCGCTGTTTGTCGAGTACAGAAAAACCCTTGAGTTAACTGTTAGGAGGCTGCACTCTGTCGGGCTGCCTTTTTTAACTGGAATAGAAAGATGTTTTCCCTGAGTGGCTTTTTGGGACGGGTGCTTGCTACACTGCCGCTCCCTGGGTCCAGCTGTGGGCACAGCTGTAGTCCATCAGAATTATAAGCATCTTTAAATGTAATCACATCCTCCAGCATGGGGAATCACATTTAGAAAGTCCCAAAAGATATTCATAAAGCCTCTTCATGAAATCTTAAGCTTTCTGATGATGAAGACAGTCTCTTCTTTTGTTATTTAATTAGCCTCGTATGCCCGAACATTCTCTCTCTCTCCCCACTCCATATATATATATATTTTTTGTTTGTTTGTTTGTTTGTTTTCCCCCCCGTAGCTCAAAAACTCACCTTCGCCCTGGAACACCCACACGTAAGCCCTAATCTGTCTTCCCAGGAGGCCTCTTTTCCATTTCTGACCTCGCTGATGTCTGGAGAGATTCTGTTCTAGGATCTTTAGTTCACTACAATTTTTTCTTAATATCCAGCTTCCAGATTTTTTAGCATGTGGATTGCATTCTCCCCTCTTCGTTCTGTTTTGTTCATGCCATGGAATAGTGTCAGTGAGGGTCACGTGAGAACCGCATGTCCTTTATTGGCTGTTGAGGCAAGCCATCGAGGTTGAGAAAGTTGACAAGGAAACTGACCTCAACGGGCCTTCCAAGCCATGCTAAGATGTTTAAACATAGACTGTGGTCGGATCCATGATTTAGAAAGATAATCATGGTGGTCACGTGGGGGGTGAATTGGGAATTTAGGGTGAAAGGAGACAAGGCTGTTTAGGCTGGCGTATTCCCATTCATCGATATTCTTTAGATACACTGGCTCCTCCAGTGATGACTGCATCCCGCTGGGCTGTCGTCAGCTCCAGGATTCTCAGTCTTGTCCAAAATGCTACCATGGGAGATTTTGCTACTTAGCCTCTTGAACGCTAGCTTCCTTATACATGCTGCTTTCACATAATGGCATCAAAAAAGGAGATAAGGATTCTCTGGTAGTTCTCAATATTCCTATCCTGGCTCCTACAGACATCCCTCCTTCTGAACTGCTCACCAACCTATAATTCTTTCTACAATCTTTCCAAGCATGATTTTAAGGATTCTGATGCTCAGTGGTATTTCTAGTCTCTTTTTTCTCTCTTTTTTCTTTTCTTGTCCTTCCTTCCTTTTCTTTCTTTCTTCCTTCCTTCCTTCCTTTCTTTCTTTCTTTCTTTCTTTCTTTCTTTCTTTCTTTCTTTCTTTTTTTCCCTGTTGAAATTTGAGGTACAGATTCCTCTCTCTCCGTTTTTGGGGACTTATCTCTTGGTACCTTCTCAAAGCTTACTTTTATAACCACATTGATAAGTGTTTTGGGAGCAGAGTTTCCAATAACCTTAGAACTTTGCATTCCCTGACTAGCTAGCTGAGCTCTCTGGCTACTTCCTCTCCTGTGTGAGGCTTTACTCCTCTCCCACCCTACTTCCAGCAATTATTTTTCTAGTATTTCCCATTTGGCATTCTCACTTATGGGAAGCATAAAAGCCATGTAGTAGCGGAGTTGTGATAGACATGCCTAACACCAATGCATATCTTTCCATATAGTTTTCTATCACATATAAACATATTATGGGGCCTCTCTGTTTTTATTCTTTTTACTCAGTGGCGTATGGTAACAACCATTGATATGAGGAGTTTTGCTTACACAGTATTTGCAGGGACATCACTGGGCTCTGAAAAAGGAAGGTCAGTAAGGAAAACAGGTCAACAGGTGGCAGAACATGTTAGACGAGCAGCTCTGTATCATAGTAGCTCTGGGCTAACCTAGCCCATAATCACTGGCTATAGGAATTTGGGTAATATTTACTCACTGTCGACTTTGAATAAATTCTATTTTGAGATGGCAGTGCAAAGGACATCCTTGACATTTCCTCATCTATACATAAGCAAATACAAAAATCATTTCATTTCTGTGTATTCAGAATAGCAATCAGGGATTCCTTCCTTTTTAAGGTAATCTTGTTCTTTTATATGAAAAGATATGTACAAGTTCCCCAATTTCCAGGTCTTAAAGACTCAGACCTACTAAGGTGCTCTAAATCATGGCCGAGGAAACTCATGCTTCCTGTTTTCCCCACCTCCCGTATCCACCCCGATTATGAGCCCCTTCCCCTATCAGGATGTTAAGATTGAAACTGACCAGAGACCTTAACACAGCCAAACACTCACAAACTCAGTACTAGTTCTAGCTTTTCAACTGTCAGCGATAGCAAGAAGCAGCATGCTAGCACTTAAAACACGCCTGGGAATTTTTATGGCTGTTCACCTCTTGAATCTTCCCAGCAGCTCCACAATTACTATTGTAACCCCATTTGAGAGATGAAAGACCTAAGGTTCCAAGAAGCTGAATGACTTTACGAAGCACCCTCAGGCGACAGGAGTACTACATCCCAGCTGAGATTTTCTGACTCTACTTCCAGTGCTCCTTTGATGCTACTGTTTTTAGTCTGGGCTGTCTGAGTTTCCACCATGGGAAATTTTGTAACTCGTCAAGTTGTTGGTGGGAGGATCATCTTCGGAAGGTCTAGACCGGCCAGCCCTCTGTTAGATGGCGGTCTGGCCCCCTGACAGAGACCCTGCCCCTAGAGGGCCCCCATGTTTGGCACTATCTGCCTCAAAATTCTCTACACCTTCCTTTCAGTGGCTGGAGCTAACAGGGCCATCCAGGTGGGCAACCCTGAGCCCACACGGGTACCCTCCATTTCTATCCTTGAGGGCTCCCTTTCATCCCGTCCCCTGTATGTGGGATCGCCTATGTGCCCTAATGAGCCATGGAACACATGGCTATGGGATCATTCTAGAGCCCTGTAGGCAGGCCCTAATTCCAGGAGAGTGCCCGGTGAGCAGATGGCTAGAACACTCTTTAAGTGAATCACTTGAGATTGGACCTGTAGTGTGATGTGGACATGCTGACTTGGAGTGACTCACATTGATGATAGAGACAGGAAAGAACCCTGCAAAAGCATTTGGTCCAGTGCCCTGCACAGCTAGAGATGGTTCTGTAGGTGGCAGGCACCATAAGGGGTCTGAGATTTGACCCTGCGTGTGCGTTAGTAAGTTAGCCAACTCCAGCTTTGTGGATGCTGGTGGAAGACAAAAGGAAAACTTATTCCTCATAGCAATAGCAGTAGCCAGAATATTCTCATTTTCTTGTGCCAGTTTCTCTAAGTGACACAGAGAGTGCCAGGCAGCATTTGTACGCTCAGTGGACTGTGTGACACGAGGGAAATTCTGAGCACAGGGAACCCAAATCCTTTATAATGAATGAAAGCACTCCTGACCTTTGGTTTGGGAAAAGATGATCCCGGTCAGTCTTCCAAAGCTGTTTAGTGTGGAAACATCCGAGAAAGAGAGCCTGGAGAGGCAGTCGGTGCCTCTGCTCCCAAGATGCGGAGACCTGAGAGCCTCAGGGGGCCGTGCCTCTCAGCAGTAAGCTCCGCTCGCCCCCTCTTGACTGCAGGCGGGCAAGAAGAGTAGGACCCTGGCATGGCCATGCATCGTCAGGATTGTCCCCCAAGCACAAGTGGCTTCTCAAAGAAAAGAATGAAGCCAGGAAAGAAGGAACATGGGTGTTGGGAAAGACACGCTTCTGTACCTTGTGGGTCTGCATGTAACTCTCTCCGTTTCCATTCAAGTTCAATTCAGAAATTGCAGTCCTGTCCACGGGCAGTACCGTTTGTCTCATGGTTTGCTATGGGAGCTGCTCACCTGTACTTACAGTACTCCTTCTTCTAGCCTGTATTATAGGGCTCAGAGTGTCACCATCACAATGGTTCTACTTGGGGGATTGTCTTCAGAAGACCCCTGTATGATTTTGTTTTGTTAAATGGCAAAGGTGATGCGCAGTCCCTTCACTCCCATTGATATGTCGAGATGGCTCGAATGACAGGATTTCAAGTAGCATCTCTGTCCGTCCTCTGTGGATCATGGCTCAGAGGAAGTGAGAAATGACGAGGATATCCAGACCTCGGGGAGATAGTTTCAATAGGCTGTTTGAAACTACTGGATGTCAGGGATGAGAAAAACCAAGCATCAAGAAAAAAAAAATGGATGAGGAAGGGTGGTGTATTCGAAGTCATTCCATAGCTTATCCTGGAGCCCATCCTGCTATTGGACTTGAAGAATAGAATCTTAAAATGGAGTTTTACTATTCCATCTCCTTCATTTTCCTTGGCTTTGTAAAGGAATGTAGGCAGTATATTCTAAAATGAATGTCAGGGGAGTGTTTTTAAAGGAGCAACTCACACACACTTGTGTTTGCTCTCTTGTCACTGTCACCCTCCTGGACGCTCAGCTCAGCCTCCGCTCTGTGCACCATCCACGCCAACGCCTTCAGCCCTAGGGGCTCGTGCTACTCGTGGCCGTCGCCTCTGTGGCCACGCTCCTCTGTAGATGCTGCCGCCACGACCACCAGTGACTTGGCTACGGAGCAAGGATATTTACGCCCACTGTGCCTAACTGAACTTCGTGGTAGTTAAAAGCCCCGGTTTTTCATTTCCTGGCTGGTGTTTGCAATGTGGAATTGCAACACCACATCTACGTGCATTTTTGCCTTTTAAATGTTCTGTGGTGTTGCAACATTTAAGAAACTCCCAGGGATCCTTCCACTTCCTACACGCCCTGGTTTGGAAAGTCAGGTCGGACTCACTGTGTCAGAGTCGCCTTCCCGCGCCCCTGCCGGCGTAATTCCGATTTCGCACCGCGCGGCTTGACATGGTCCCTGTGCTGTTTTGCAGCTCAGGCTTCACTCTTGAGGATACCCATACAAAGACAAAGAAAAGACTTTTTTTTTTTTTTTAATGTTAGCTTCTTCTTCCAAGAGCAATTGAACTGAAACTACTCTCCCTATTGTTTTCTGTGAAGTCTCATTTAAAATATTTTATTAATGCAAAGACGTGCGCATTCAGGGCTAAGGACCAGTGAACAGTAGCCATAGCAACCGGGAAGCCATTCGGGAGGAGAAAAAAATGCAGTAAAGAGTAAGTGTTTTAATCCTTAACTTTAATCCCTTTACTTCCTGTTCTCAAAATGAAATATAAATCAGGCACCATGGAGTGCTGCGATTTTTCTCTGAAAGGGATGTTGGCCAAAGAGGATTAGGAATGGACAGACGTGTTTAAGGAATTTAATCACACAATTTGTTGTCAAACTTTTGAGACCACGAGTGACCAGTTCCTTTGAGTGGCGTCAATGAGAACCAACAAAACATACTTTGAAACTGATTAGAGCGTTGTCGCAGGGGGACAGCCCTGTTTGCTGTTCCTGTTACAGCATTTTAGTCCAGAGTCATGCCATGAGAAACCAAGGAATTTGCTTAGTCCCCCAGTGGGGAGCTTGAGGACTGTGTCAGGTCAGTCGAATAGAGATATTCTTTTGATCTTGGAAATACTAGGGAAAAATGAAGTCGCCGGTATCGCGCATACTGCTTTTTCTTGGTGTCTGATTACTGTGGGAGTCTTCCATTGTCTACAGACTTTTGGGTCGTTGCTGAACAGCACAGGCTTTAGTTTCCATGGACAGTAAAACAGAATTCTCAGAAGAGTAGACAAGTATTATTTCTCAATCATATGTTCCTAAGATTTTCTTTTATATGAACTACCGCAGACTTGTTAATTTTGGATTAAAAATAAAATTCAATTTTCTGTCTTTAAAGTCAGACCAAAACCATGCCCCCCAACATGGGCTAAAAATATTTGTTGTTTGACTCTACAACATATCTGTCCTTCCTAGTTCTACTGGGGAGGATTATTGGGGACTAAGGGAAGACATGTTTTTAACGGCACTTTTCCTTCCCTGGGCATATATATGAGTATATCTTTGATAAATTTATTTCTAGTGGACTAAGAGTTACCAATTCACAAGGCCCTTTGCAGAGATCTGAAGTAGCTATAACTTGGGCTAGCTTCCTGCAGTGTCAGAATGTGAAATTACTTCCAAGAATAGCGTCTTCCCAAGGGGGCGCTAATCATGAAGACAGGCGAGCGACGGGAGGCCTAGAGAATGTGCGTGGAGCTAGACATGGCGGACCACCGGGTCTGAAGTTCCTTGCAGTCCTTGAGAACGACAGTATCCACGGGGAGGCCTGCAGATGGCAGGGCATCTGGGGAAGAGAAAGAACATCGGTCTCTCGGCTTAGAGGACAGCGTGCGACATTGACAACACCTGTTTCCGCTTCCTCGTCTCGGGCCAGTGTTCTTTCTCCCCATGCGATCAGAAACAGCAGGACTGATATAGCCTAGGACAGAGCATCTGACATGTGGTCCGGGCACCATGAGTGGCTGCCGGCCGCCCTCATCGTCCTCCCATGCTTCCCTTGGACTTCTGGCTTTCCAGTCTGGGTTTCTGGGACAGGGTTGTTTTTGAGAGGAGTTGGAGTTCATTGCAGGGGCTGGATGGTAAGAAAGATAAAGGATTGTCCATTCCCAAGGAGGAATGGTAGATTCTGAACATGGAAATCGCTTTGGCAGAGGCTGTAGAGACTACAGGAACCTTCCAGAGGAGTACAGTCACTGTTCCGGGCCTAACCCTAAAGACCTTTCTGAGCCAGACATGCTTCTCATGACCAAAGAGAAGAGCTTCATTTCCCCTGCGGATCAGAGGTCCTGTGATTCATACATCACTCTGAAGCATACAGTCCTCGGACAGGAGTGGGGACATTACTTTCAGTACATGCTTCTCTGCACTGATGGAAAGAAGACCATGGGCCAGCCCTTATGTTGGTGGCATCACCCCAGGGGGACAAGGCTCTGGAGGAATATCCAGCAGTATGTGAAGCAGTCATGGGGGAACCAGGGCCGGGGCTGGTCATCTGGTCACCCGGTGTCAGAAGATGCAAGTCCTTGTCTTGGCTGTGTAGGTTGTCTCAAAGGGGGCTAGAGTATGCCATTTCAGGCCCACTCGGCTCAAAATTTCTGTGTTCTCCTTACCAAATATATGTTAGATGTTGAGTCTTTAAAAGCAAGGTAGAAATTGGGATGTGTTCCCAGCCCTTCCAGATGAATGAGAGATGGGAAGTATAAATGTAACAAATTAGCATTTCCTATTGGAAGGATTGCTCATTTGCACATTCCGAGAGGCAATATATAAATGTGAATAGTATTATCTAGTGAGATTTGGCATGAACAGGGACTGAGTATTATAAGGAAATAAACTTTCCAAGTGTCTATTTTTTTTAACTTCTGTTAAGATTCCACTTGGCTAGTTCCTGTCTTATTCTTAGCGGACAATCTCGGCGCGCTCTCCTTGCTTCGCTCCTCTTCCCCACACAGTGCAGGAAGACATGACTTTATCTGTCTTTAGGGGTGGCTTTTAGGGATAAGCATGGATTAATGAGTCCTTAGCAACTATTGATTCATTTTTATTCATTCATTGTTCATGAATTTCCCCCCCCACATTTATGGAGGACCTTTCATATAAAAAGAAGCACTGTTTTAGCTTACATGATCAAACAGACATGGTTTCTGTTTACAAGGAGCTTTTTTGTCTTCTGTGACACACACACAGACTTTATTAATAAGTACGACACTGTGTAGAAAACCACGGGTCCCCTCAGGGTGATAAAAATTGCCATTACTGGGTGCCTGGGTGGCTCAGTGAGTTAAGCATCTGCCTTTGGCTCAGGTTATGATCTTGGGGTCCTGGGTTCAAGCCCTGCATCGGGTTCCCTGATAGTGGGGAGTCTGCTTCTCTTTCTGCCTCTGCTGCTCCCCCTGCTTGTGTTCTCTATCTCACATAAAAATAAACAAATAAAAGCTTAAAAAAAAAAAAAGAAAAAGAAACTGCCATTGCTATTTAAAAAGGAAGGAATGACTCTGGAATAGGAAGACCTGGAAACTTCAGGGAAGAGATGACATTGAACAGGGCCTGGGAGAGTATGAAGAGTGTGTGGTAAATATGCAGGGACTAGACGTAAGGGGACCCCAGGTGCAAGAGGCTTGTGACCAGAAGAGCAACGGGAAACCTGAACAAGCAGCATGGAGGGGACTGTCTGGGCTCTGTGTGGCTCGGAGGCATGGGACATGTGGCCACACAGCTAGAAGACAGCCAGCCTGGTAAAGCTGGGAGTCGGGGCTGCGGGTGATGCTTGCTGGAGAGTCACTAGAGGGCTTTGCAGGTGGGGAAGTGGCCTTGTCAGCCGTGCGTGTTGGGGAAACTAAACTGAGCAGAGAGCATGGGATGGATGCAAGAACAGAAAGCAAGGGCTCTCCATCGAAATGATGGCCTTCAACTTCTCCAAGGAGGCATTTTAAAAAATTGTCCAAACACTCGTGCGTGTTAAAATCAGCCTTAAATCTTTTTCAGACAATCTGTTTTAATTAAAAGAAAGGAAAGAAAAAATGAGTTCTGCTGTTGGTCTCTCCCCCCATTTGTTACACTGTAGCACCGGCTGGGGCTCTAGTCAGAGATCAATTCAAAGGGAGACAATGAGGATCTGGTAAGATGGACGGGAGCGCGCGGTGGGGGGGTAGTAATTGCGAGATAGCTGGCTGGTTTAATTAAACTTTGAGAATACTTGAATAGGAGGAAAAATGCTACACTTGACTGGATGGGCTGGAGTGCGTGTGGTCACATTAGTGCGCTGAGCCGCGGGCAGGAGGGATTTATGAAGCCGAGAGTAGAAGGAAACCCTTATCGTGCACGGTCTTCACAGCCTCGTAACCCAGCCCCAAAGGGTGAAGGAGGATGGTTTTTTGTGACAAAGTGAAATGCCTTATTAATATTTCTCTAATTGTCTTAAACATAACATCCACCCTTCGGTTTCCCGTTCTGCTTTTGCGATGTTCCTCCAGATGTAGTCTACATCTGCCTTTGACTGTGTCCGTTTGAGTATTGTTTTTCACTCGGGAAAAACAAAAACAAAAACCCTGTAAGATTCTTGGTGTCAGTTTTAGAACACTATTGACTTAGGAAGAAAATGGTGTTTTTACAGATATAGCAATACAGAAAAACCAAAGCTGCATGCCTTTGTGATTTCAACATCCTTTCAAAACTCAACCCCACGTCTCTCCAAGATGGCTAGATAGTGGTACCGACTTGGGTAAGTGGGTCATGGAGATGAAGTACTCACATCTCACAAGTGTTCTGAAAAGGTTTTGTGGTTGGCTTTGATTTCTGATCTATTTTGGACTTTTCTAAGAGAATGAAAGCTAGCTACATTCTTCTGAGATAGAATAATTTCATGGTGATGGTCATGTGTGAAAACTACGCTAACGTCTTGATCCAGATACCATTTATCTGGCCCTAGACTCTATCTTCTGAGGATAAATAAGACCCCAGGGGATTCTTACTGGTATCCCTCCTAACAACCATAATCGTTTCTGCTGAGACAAATGAATTTAACTCTGTACCTCACAAGCCAGTCTCCTCAGGTCCTGTCAAGTGATACTATAATAACCCCACAGAGTTGGTGTTTTCACCCCCATTCTGCAGAGGACACTACTGAAGCCTTTCAAGACTGAGTTAGCATCATGCCAAAGGCTACCTCTTAGTAGGTGGCAGAACCGAAATTTGGACTTTTGAATTTGAATTTGAATTTGATCCATTGACCCCAAAGTTTCCATTCTCATCTCTTTGTTGTATTGCCACACTGTGGTGTGCAAAAGGAAGAGGTTGATACAAAAGGAGATACAATAGATTGGAGAAAAAGAAAATCCAAGTACACCTTATACGGTGTTATGGAGCCTCCACACTGAATAGTAATAAAAAAAAAGTAAGGATAGAAATAGTAGTTGGCATTGATTGAATGCAGTATACCAGGCATGAGGGGCTGTCTCAGGTTCCCTACCACTAACAACAACCTTGGACCACAACAGCAACATTGTCCACATTGTACAGAGAAAATTGAACTAAGGAGATATTAACAAATCCTTTATCATTGTCTAATATTTCCAGCAAGTAAGGAGATGAAAGCTCAAATCCAGGTGTTTTGGGTCCAGAGCCTACCCTCTTTCCTTTCGTGACCACAGTTAAGCTGCTCTTGAAGTGCTTGTGAACGGCTGACAGTCAGATTACCCCATGTTAAGTGGGTATAGAGAGAACTCTGTATAGAGAGAATGCACTCACCCGCAGGGATGGGATATCACCTCTGGAGCCAGAGAATATTTTGGTCAAGTTTGCCTATGGCACTGAAGTAGAAAATGAAGTCTTAGCCAGCCAGCGATAGAGTCAACTGATAGGCAGCCGAGAGATTCTGTACCGCCCAACAGCACAGCCTTCAGGAGTTTGCCTCCCAAGGTAGGGGGCCTTCAGGAGTGCAGAGCTTCCCCTGTAAAAGAAGACCTCGGGGTGTCCTTACTGGCGAGTTTCATCTGAGCCACTCTCTCAGCTCCACGGGACACGGAACTCAGTTGTCCTGTACACTGCTCTACCTCCTCGGCCTCACCAAGTTTTAGACACATGGTAAGGGCTCATGTGTCCAGATTGAATGAATGAATGAATGCAGTAGATTGAATGAATGAATGCAGTAGATTGAATGAATGAATGGACAAAAAGAAAAGAAAGAGAGAGAGAAAGAGGGAAAGAAAGAGAGAAAAACAGAAGCAAAATGTAACATGAATTTTAAAAATGCTACTAATTCTTTTAGGCTGCATGGATAGAAGTAGAGCATCTTGAACAAGTGGTGAGTTTGTCCTGGCCAGACCCTAGTTCAGTCTATTAGCACTGGGTTATATTTCCACATTTGCACACCCAGTGAGGTCCAGTGTCTAGAGGAGTTGGAGGGGTGAGTTAGAATAGTATGCTTACATGGGAGAGCAGGGGCTGATGGTTTAGGTAAGTGACTTCTGTGTGTCAGGCATTAGTAAATGCTTTCTAAATCTACATTACTTCTCAAAACAAGAAGGATAGCTCCTTGCTGTCATCCTGATTTTATAGAAGGGGGACTACAGGCAGGCTAGTGAACATACCTGCCCAGGATCACACAGTCACTGAACCAGTCTGTTCAACTAAAACGCCCATACTCCTCCTGCTTCACTATCCTGTCATCTACGTAAAATCTGTAGATGTTCAGTCTGGACGGAAAACTGCTACAGGAGGGCCGACACACTAAAGCACGGCCCCTCTCAGGGCTAAAATTCGCTGGTTATTACAGCATTTTGAGGCTTCTCAAATACAAAGAAAGCCATAACGTCGACTATGAGCAAAGTTACTCCATGTGGTCTGCGGAAGAAGGAGAAGAGAAACCCCCCATGCGTGGAAATCTCGGGGAGGCCGATTACAGCTGAGGTTGAGGCAGAACGTTCTAAGGATCAGACATATTGAACGATGGCGGACACCATGTTGTAGGGAAATGAGTCGTCCAAGATGTTTAGGCAAAGCCTAAGCTGCCACCAGGATATGCAGTAATGGGGGGCAGCTCAACAGCACTCATTTAAATTTAAATTAATTAAAATTCAATTAAGTTACATTACAAGTGGTTTCCTCAGTTGCACTAGCTACATTTCAAGCTCTCATTAATCGCACGTGACTGGTGGCTGCTAATTAGTACAGAACAGAACTTGTGCGATGGAAGAAGGTTCCGTTGGACAGCACTGCCATAGAGCGGGCCCATGGGAAGATTGTTCGTTTTTACTCTGAAATTCTGTTTCTGTGAACAGTTCCCCTCAGTCATCAATTTTGATGGGATAACCAGCACTTTTGTTGTGTCCATTATACTAGAATGGATGTTTCCCGCCTCGTACTGAGATACACCCCAGCGCAGTGTTTCTGCGCCAATATTTTGGCATGTTCATTCATCAGCTATGGGCAAAAAAATGTTTGACCTTTGGAATCCTTGCTAACTAGATCGGTATCCCCTATTATAGAAATTCAGGTGCCAAACTGGCCAGTACCTCATGTTCCCAACGAGGCTTCTCCCAGTTCTGTTTGTCTAAGTCTTCATTATCATTTCTTTTTCTTTTTGTAAGTTGGTCACTCCCAAAGGAAATGAATCTGATAGCAGATTGTTGGAGATTAATTACCTGTGATGTGCCAAAGCCACTTTATAAATGTCAGTGCTGCGGAATCCCCAGAGAGGGAATTTTTAGATTCAACTGGAAATTAATTGTAATTAATAGAATAGGTTAATTCATTGTAATTATTTTTAAGGCTTTCGGCAATGAGTCAATTCCCCAAGATCCACATTGCTCCAAGTGTCATAGAGAACGCTTGATGAGAATGTTCTGGTACTAAACCTCAACCCTCTGGAAAAAAATAATAAAATCCTACTTGTCTTTCCTTCTGGCTGAGTTTCTTCAGAAACATATTTTGGTGGCATTTGATTTCTGGAGAACAAAGGAATCCCTATAAGGTGGTGCATGAACACACACAGCCCAGATAGACTCTGCTTATTGGAGAAAGGGAAAACAAAAGGCTTTTGATTGTGCCTCATTTTCTTTGGAAGTATGTCTCACTCAGACTAACAGAATGCCTTTGCTCTTGGAAGAAAATGTAATGGAACTGAAAATTGAAGAATCTGGGCCTTTTTCCCTTTCCTAATTATTTCCACTTGACTCACTTAATCTTGGACGATTATTCAATCATATCTGAAATGAGAAAATGACGGGAGTAGAATTTCCGTCTCTTGTTTCGAGAGCTTATAAACATTAACAGAATAGTCTTGAACAAAAAACAAATACAAATCGCAATTGACGGTGCCTTGTTTTTATATATTAGGAAAAATCCCTGCATTGTTGGGGAAGCAGCTCAAGTTTCCAAATGTAGGAACCTTGTTGAGCCTTGATGGGTGATTTCATTATTAACGTTGAAAAACTATCATTTGGAACAAATATTTTAGAATGGGAGAGCGTACAGAAGCTAAGGAGCCAATGTGTTTACTTGCACCTGGATGGGCTGAGAAACTAAGCCCGAAAATGTGTTATGGAAGCCCGGGATCATTAACACTCCAAGACTCGTGGATTGGTTTTGGAGACTCGGAGATGTCTCATTTCCTCCTAGCTCGTCTCTGAGCCTTACTGCATTGTTGTGAACACAAGGATATATGCAGCCCTAAAAATCGCTAAGAGCTAGGTCGGGGCTCCGTGTGCAGTAATACTTCCTGACAATCGGGTCTGTCTGAACTTGAAGCCTCCTGCCAAGGTGAAGAAGCAAGTGGCCCGTGACTATAAGGAATCCAGCCCAGGCTGAGAGCCACTTACTGGGGTTGCTGCGGGGAAGTCATGCGGAAGATGAAGCTTTGGCCCCAATGGTACCTGAGGCCCCTTCGAATGCTGATTATTCCTGTAAATTTGGGTTTTGTGTTTAACTTGGACTCCACAGTTAGGCTTTTAGCTTTATCCATAATCGCCTAGACCACCGCACTTCCAGTGATCATGTTTACCGTGCCCTGGTGTCGGGGAGGAGCGGGTCCCGGAGGAAACTGTGCATCTGAGCATCTCGTGAGCCCTGTTGACGGGCTCTGTGCATTCCTGAGCCACATCTGCAGGATGTTTCCTCAGTTGTGTGCTCCTGGAAGCAGGCCATGAGCCAAGGTTGGGGTGCGTGTGAGTTATGAAAGAAGTGTTCCCAGGAGAATCTGGGAGAGGAAGGAGGGAAGGGGAAGAAGAAGCTGGGCGGAGCGACCCCATGGTGGGGGGTGGGGGGACCATGAAACACATCTCAGAGTCTGTCCCACTTAGAGGCAGAGGAGCATAAGAGACTGGTTCCATGTGTGTTCAAGGTGGGGAGTGGTCTGCTGGCTGTTGGCCGTCAAGTACACAGAAGCCAAAGGATGGAAACACCAAGGCTTAGGGGGTCAGCACAGAGCGCATCGAAGTGATCAGAGGGGATTTGGGCAGAATAGCAGCAGCCTTTCTGCCCTAGTTCCAATGATCTGTACCTTCTTAAAATCTCCTTGTGTAGGGGTCCTTAAAACATGCCCGCATTGTATTTTTTAGACACAGCCACACACCACTAGAGATTGGAACCTCCTGTAAATAGAGCATCATGTCTCATTCTTATGGACCTCGTGGGAGGTGGATGCTGTACCCCCTTGCTGGCCGCGCCCAGCCAGGGGCCACAGAATTTTGGAAGTTTGAAGGGCAGTCAGTTAGCAGGTCCTCGTGGGCTTTACAACACAGTTGTGTAGACTCAGCTCGTAACAGGAAACAAGGCTCCCTGTACCATGGAGGCCAGTGGGGGCTGGCCTGGTCGGAAAAGGTTCCACTCATCCAGGCCCTACACAGGGTCTTGGAGAAGCTACATTGGGAGAACATGGGCCATCCCAGGCAGGAGGAGTGTGCAGCCATGATAAATGGGATGTTTGCAGACAGCAAGGCAGTGCTCCGGGAACTCTCTTTCTAGAACTCTCTTCCTCTCAATAGGCACTTAGCTAATTTCCCCAGCTCCTTTGCTCAACTATATCTTTCCAGTGAGGCCACAGTTCTCCCCTGTATTCCTGGACCAGCGACCCCTTATCTTTTTCTCGTTTTTTCTATAGCAGTCACTACTTTCTAGGAAATTTACTTATCTGGCTAGTTTGTTTCACTGCATCTAGAGTGTGAGCTCCTCAGGAGGCATGTTTGTCTGCTCTGATTGCTGGTGTGTGTCGGGCCACTAGAACACTGCCTGGCATATGGCTGAGGCCCAGGAAGTGGTTTTGCAGTGGCTGGGTGAGAAGGATAAAGAAGACAGTGTTACACTGGTGCTCACGGGGCTCGGTTAGGGCCACAGAGTTGGTACAAGTCAGGATCCCTGGGGCTGGGCAACACAGCAGCCAGGCCTTTCAAACAGGCGAATTGATGATTAGTGGGTTAAAATGTCGCTTCTTTCTATAAAGACTAGTAAAGTTTCTTTCCATAAAGGGCCAGTTCTTTGCTATCTCCTAAGGGCAGGTGATTAGACGGTATTGAAAAATTTTTAACTCTTTTTAATCCTGTGAAAGGAGACAAAAATCCAAGTTGTTTTAAGACACGAATCTCATATAACTGTTTCTTGTGGTGAGGTCTACAAGGAGACATAATAAGAAATGGTTACATGAGGTTCATGTCTTAAAGACAATTTGGTCTTTATAATTCTGAATTTCTACAAGGCATTTCCTGTTCCCGGAACCAGAACCATCTCAACTCTCCTCATCAGGATTCGAAGAGAACAGTGGCTCTGAAAGTGCTGTCCCTAGACCAACAGCGTCATCCTCACCTGGGACTTTATTAGATATGCAGCCCAGATGATTGGGTCAGAGGCCCTGCAGCAGGGCCCCAAGTGACTCTGCCACATGCCCAGTCTGGAGAACCATAGTTAGAGATCATCCCCTATTGGGAAAATTTCTTTCTATCTTCTTTACATTCCTAGCAGTTAAGAAGATGTTGAAACATACATTATGTAATTTGTTGTATATAAATAGTTGGGTTTCTTACTCCAGATATAAAACTATTATATGGAAGGACATCCCTCCCAGGAGATCCTTCTATATCTCCTTGCCTCGCCCTTTAGATAATTCCTGGACTTGAGAATGTTTAAGAGCCGTAAATGTTCTGGAAGTCCCTTTCCTAGTCTAATAATCTGGGCCGGAGAGGATAATACTGAACTTACACATCATTACTGCATTTTTATGCATATGGCCTGCCTTTGGAAATTATGCATAAGGTCCCCAAGGCTTGTTTGATTTAAGAAGCACTTTCTAGAACCATGCCTAATCCCAGAGAAAACCAAATTAACGCTCCCCACAAAGTCGTATGGAATCACCGTCTTAGGAGCCATGAATAGTTGTTGAAGCTAAGGAATAGTTGTCTGCTTTTGACTCTGAGAGTGTCCATGGCCATGAAATTCCTTGGAAAGACAGCATCGGTACTGATAACTATAAAACCCTAGAGTAATAGAAAGCAGAGAGACATTCATGTCTATGCTCAATAGAACATATGGGCCCCAGATCACATTGTAACAACGAAATATAAATTAAAAGTGATCACCAGAACTCATTCAAAGCCTTGATTTTTTTCCAGTTTTTCTTACGCGGCATGTGTTAGGTTAGTACCAAAATAACAAACATACCTTCCAAAAGCCCTGAGAGGGTTAGCCATTAATTCAGATGGTCTTGGTCAGAGATCGCAATGTGGCAAAGCTGAGGAAATTATAATGTAATTACGGCTAGTTCATGAACATGTGTTAAATGCTCTTTCTCTAATGCTTGGGGTCACTATGCTGTTTTCGTATTCTTGGACTAAGACCTGGACATGTGTTTGTCTCTTTACGGAGCTTGTTGGGATCCAAGAAATGCTAAAGTTATGGAGTAGTAGCTTACTGGTGTTGTGTGTGCGTCTTGTTTTCTCTGTGATCAGAGGGTGGGTCACAGTCATTCTCTGTACAGTGCCGGTGTAGTTAACCACTGGCTCTCCAGATGAAAAAAGCCCAATTTGTAGCATTTGCCAGTCTCTGAGGCGGAAATATTCTCATCATGACCAATTTCAAGCTCTCAGTTTGACATCATTGCGTGGGGAATTTGGGAAAGATACATGCGGATGGCACTCTTGGATTGGTGCAAGCCAGCTCCAACACATCATTGGAATGTAGAAAATATGGAAAGCAGAGGAAAGGATTTAAAAAAAAAAAAAAACATAATGTTGCTGCTGGGAACAAAAATGAGTTTTAAAATTGGATTTTAGGGCGCCTGGGTGGCTCAGTGGGTTAAGCCTCTGCCTTTGGCTCAGGTCATGATCTCAGGGTCCTGGGATCGAGCCCCACATCAGGCTCTCTGCTCAGCGAGGAGCCTGCTTCCTCCTCTCTCTCTCTCTCTGCCTGCCTCTCTACCCACTTGTGATCTCTCTCGGTCAAATAAATAAATAAATAATCTTTTAAAAAAATAAATAAGTAAATAAAATTGGTTTCTGTACTTCCTTACCATATTTTGTCTATGTGCTTTATGAAATGATCATTTCATATATATATATATATATATATATATATATATATATATAAATTTGTGTTTTCCTTTTATCTCCATGGGCTTCAATTTAATGGTTGACTAAGAGTCCATCAAATTGGTGTAAGATCATTTATTAGCCTTAGTTGGGGACATTTAAATAATGTTCCCTAATTATGAATATTGCTACAAATAATGCTGTGTATTATTAAAAAATCGGATATAAATCTTCCTTCACCTCTCTGGCTGTTTCCTTAAGACAGATTCTAAGATTAAATGATCTCAGTTATGCTTCTTAAAAAAGTATTTCCAGATACCATCTAGAAAGTTTGTGCTAGAAAGTATACTCCTTCCAACAACTTTTATGAACGTCTCTCTCACTGTACCTTCACTACCACTCCTTCTTTTTTAAAAGTTTTATTATTAGTTTGGTAAGGTTTTTTAAAGTTTTGACATTGCATTTCCTTGCAATCGTGCTGAACATCCTTTATGCTCATTTATATTTCTCCTTTTAAAAATCTTTTTTCTTGGGGACGCCTGGGTGGCTCAGTGGGTTAAGCCGCTGCCTTCGGCTCAGGTCATGATCTCAGAGTCCTGGGATCGAGCCCCGCATCGGGCTCTCTGCTCTCTAGGGGAGCCTGCTTCCTCCTCTCTCTCTGCCTGCCTCTCTGCCTGCTTGTGCCA
>NW_019154117.1:6333284-6467959 GCF_002288905.1 Enhydra lutris kenyoni
CTTGGGGACGCCTGGGTGGCTCAGTGGGTTAAGCCGCTGCCTTCGGCTCAGGTCATGATCTCAGAGTCCTGGGATCGAGCCCCGCATCGGGCTCTCTGCTCTCTAGGGGAGCCTGCTTCCTCCTCTCTCTCTGCCTGCCTCTCTGCCTGCTTGTGATCTCTCTGTCAAATAAATAAATAAAATCTTTAAAAAAAAAAAAAAATCTTTTTTCTTCGTATCAAGGGCTACACAGTGAGGCAGTCCCACCTCCCTCACTGGGTCATTTCCGGGCTTCTAAGAGCCTGTAGTGATCTAGTCCACCCTTTCCTGGTTCTAAGGAACATACACCGCCCCCCCCACATCGATGCTTCCATCTTGTTTCTCTTCTCCAGGCCCCAGGCTTGGCCCACTCTAGTCTTATTTCTTCTCTGACCATCCAGGTACACTGTGGGACTGGTGGGCTCTTGCCCCACGAATCTGCAGGACTCCTGTCCTCCCTCCTTTCCAAGCTCTTTACAAGAGCCCTCTCCAAGAGGCTTCCCCAGCCCCTCCACCTAAGGTTGTTTTCCCTCCTCTTGCACTCGTCTCCCTGCCCTGCTCTGTGCTTCCCCACAGTGTCAGCTGCCCCCGATATGGGGTACTATAGGTGCTCACGGGCTCCCTCCCCTCTAGAGTAGACATTCTGTACCACACTGGTCCTAGAGCCTGGAGGAGCATCTGACGCTCCATGAGTACTCGTTGGGTGAGTCAGTGTACACCAGCCATGCAGCTGAAGGTTCAGATTTGTCTGGATAAAAGCAAAATCAATTCATATGCTCTCTTGAAATACTGAAGATGCTAACTATTTGCAGTATCCATAACAGTGGTATTGTTCTATATTTTTAAGGTATTATGTTTTTATGGAAGCAGAAGGTTGATATTATTCTACACCTAAACCTCTCATTATGATTTTTCCCCATTCAAATTACACTCACAATTCTTTTTCATAAGGAAATCAGATAAATTTGGCCTATTCTTTATTACATTTTTACGGCTTGATTTTTTTTTCTTACATGAAACTCTTTAATATATAAAGAATTATTTTGTTACTGTGATAAAATGAAGATCTAAATTAGGTCGGGCTTTTTTTTTTTTCCCATGTAACTTACTGTTGGGTTTTTGTTGCTGCTAATGACATGAGTTTTGCTTTTAATTATGCTCTGTTGTATTTAAAAAGTTAACCTATGTATTTTCCTCTCATGTACAATCTATAGGCACCAGATCTCAATGGATATTTCTCAGTTATCTCCAAGATATCTTCCTGGTCCTATGTCTGTATTTTAAATGCACCTTCAGGGGCGCCTGCATGGCTCAGTGGGTTAAGCCGCTGCCTTCGGCTCAGGTCATGATCTCAGGGTCCTGGGATCGAGTCCCGCATCAGGCTCTCTCCTCAACAGGGAGCCTGCTTCCCCTCTCTCTCTGGCTGCCTCTCTGCCTACTTGTGATCTCTGTCTATCAAATAAATAAATAAAATCTTAAAAAAAAAAAAAAGCACCTTCGAATCTGGACCGAATATTCTTGAATTTCTTTTTGTTATCACTACAAGTTCCGATTAGATACAGAGCAAATAAAAGGAAGCATAATAGGAAACTGGGTTCCCAGAAGTAGAAACTTCAAAGACTGGAGTCCAGTCCTTCTCCAGCTGTGTTTTCCAGAATCCCTGCCAGGTGTTATCAGGGTTGGCAAAGTAACCATCATTGACTCTCTGTGAGGCCCAATGCCTGACCCACCACTGTTGCTTAATAAATACTTGTGAATTGCATTGCATTGAACCTTAGGACATGATGCCTTTCCCCAGAAGTACTCTGAGGGACAGCTTTCCTTTCTCACGTGTCTTCTGTTTTCTCTCTTAGTTGCGGTCCAGCGCAGAACTCCATCCCGACCTGCTCTCGGACTGCCTCACCGTGCAGCCCCTGCAGTCGGCCCCCTCCCCGCACGACACTGCTGCTGATGGGGCGGTGGGATGCTCCCCCGGGCCGGGGCCTGACCTCTATCCAGGTAACCACAGCAGAGGCCGCGTCAGCTGTCCCCTCCCAGGCCCTTCGCTCTGGCTCAAGGGAACACTCACATGAGAATAGTTCTCCTAAGATCATCTGTAGTTTGCTTTCTCAACGAGCTACAAGTTGCCCCCTCCCCACTTCCCATCTGATTGCTGAGCTGAGTTGGCAGAAGACTGTTTTTTCTCCTAAGAGACACAGTAAAATAATACATTAGCTCTTGTAGTTCTGGGCTTCTGCCAAAAGTCCAGTGTGCCCGGCTCTCCCAGGTATCTTAAATTTATTAACTTGATTGAGACCCAAAGGAAGTGTTTCCCCCTTACTCAAGTAACAGGCTGCATGTGGGTTTCTTAATGGAACAGTTATTGTCATGTTTGCATTTCAAAAGGAAGCCCCAGGTCTCTAAGAAAAGTCTCACATCAGTCAGCCACCTTGTAAGAAGGGCTTGTCAGCTACTGGGTGGGGTGAGGGGAAGGCACTCCCAGACCAGTGTCCTTCTGCCCATGTTTGAAGAACAGGTGACTCTATATTTGGAAATTTTCACCTATGTAATGAAAACTAGGAAAGGATTAATACGCAATAAGAAAGTTGTTTGTTTTTTTTTTTGTTTACTCTGTTAGCCCAGATTTTGGTCCATTTTCCACTCTCTATAATGATTCTGTACTTGTGCAAACATAATTGGTTGTCATCCTCACATATGGAAAGCTCTTACTGTCATGCTATGAATATGAAAGCAAAAGTCCCACCAGCTCCACACTCCAGACGATGGGGATTTTCGATTATCTGTGGATCGCAGGTCCCCCTGCCACCCCCATCTGATTCCCAGGGTTTTGGCAGCAAACTGGGCTTTTTCCCCTCTTTTTAAAGGTACTAATAAGCCATAGAGAATTAAGAAGTTATTGATGCATAACACCAGAATAGAAAAAGCCATGCTTCTGTAACTTTCTTAACTTTCCAGTTCTCAGCTGATCTGAAAGCAGGGGAAAGGGCTGTAAGCAAATATTTTGAGAGGGTCTGTCCAAGACATCCTTGATGTTGTCCCACTGGTGAGTTGCTCCAGGTACCTTCTCTCAGAGAAAAGCAAGCCTCTGCCCTTTGAAACCCTAGGAGAAGGGCAGACCACATCATACAGAGGTTGGGGTGCAGGTACATACACATGAGATCTACCAAAGCACAATGTTATCAACTCACGTAAATATTTTGTATTAGATATATACATGAGAAAGCGTGACTCGTTTTTGTTTGCACATATGTCTGTTTGATTTGCCAAATATGTGATATGTGAACACTTATTCTCGCACATTTAATTAACAATCGGTTTACAGCAGTGTATACAGCATTTCCCTAGTTACTTCAGTCCAGAAATCCGTGATCTTCCTAAGGACCTGGTACCCGGCGGTTAAGAGTCCAAGCTAACCAGACTTGATTGAAAAACAGCCCGGCGTCTAATGTAGGTGGTTTCTCGCAATGGGCTAGTCTCGCTGCACTCCCACTTGGAAATGGGTTTGGGAAGCGTGGCTGTCTCTCTCTGTGGAAAACGTTAGTACCTTCGCCGTGTGTGTAGCTGACTTTCAGAACTTAGGAGTCACACTTCTCCTGGTGCGTGCTTCGTACGGCTGGCAGTGTTGTTCCCTTTTTTTTTTTTTTTTAACGTTGAACCAGCTTTGTCAGTCCAGACAGATTTCCTTTTTTTGTTCACGACACTTTTTTTTCTGTATTGGGTCTTCAAAACGATGATGGGCTCTTAGCTTCGCACCGCCAGCCGCCGCAGGCAAGCTGCCACAGTGGGCGAGGAGCCTGCATTGTCGCAGTGTCCACAGAGCGTCTTCAGAGTGCCTGGAATTTTCTGTGATTCTGGGAACATTTGAAGCAGGCAGGTGGCCATGCTCTTGAACTCTGTTCTTGGAATTTTACTTCTTGGGTCAGTGTGTAGCTGAAAGTTTATCTTGCCTACTTCTCTCTTCTTTCCTTTCTCCCTCGGGTCCTATTTCACTTTCTTTGTTCTTGCCTTTTTTGAAAAATTGATTAAGTCCTCTGTTTTGCTGAATACACAGCAAACCCAGAGCAGAACCAAGCAGGAGGAAAAACTACAAAACAAAAATGTGTTAAACCTTCCTTCCAAAGTTCTAGAAATGCACGTGCCGGGAGTGCATGTTTCTACAGGTTTCCGACCTGTACCAAAGACCTATGGAAAGAAGTCAAACAGTGAAAAATGCCAAAGGAAAATGAAGCTGTTCCTCAGTTAGTTAAATGTGAACTCTGAGGTGTTAAGGCAATTTGACAAAGATGAAGAGTTGTTTGAATGTAGGGGTGCTTGGAGCCATTCCTTTTACCTGCTGCCACACAAAGTCAAGAAAATATTTGTTTAATGATTGTCAAGCACTTATACTTCTAAGTGCTAGTAAATTGATTTATCATAAAAATATTTGGTCGGAAACCCTTTGAGTCTGTGTGGTTGTAGGATCAGAAGCAGGTTCACAGTGGGCACTAAGACATTTTAGAAACCACACGACTGAAGACTCGTGGTTCGAAGAAGTCACAGTTTTGAAATGGACATTTTTAGTGGGTTGGTAAACAACAGTTTGTGAGATTCCGAGAGACGGAGAGTTTGCAGAGCACTAGGAAGAACAGGGAAGGTGTCATTTCTGACACATACAAATCTTACAAGTCTCCTGCCATACTGACTTCCCTTACGGAGACCGTTTTCAGTTGATGAGACAGAATTTGATTAGGAAGGGTTGCCGGAAAAGACTTGCATTTCTGTGGAAGGAAAACAGGGCTCCGGGTTCAAGCAGCTAAAATATCACTTGAGGCTGTGCTGAGGGCTACTTTACACTGAGGCGTTTACTTGCCTACTATTCTGAAAATCCCAGGGCTCCCCAGACCTGATCCTGAGCTAATTGGAGAGCAATTTGGTGACCCAATGGAAAGCCTGGGACAAGGAGGAGCAGTTCTCAGGGACGGCTCACTTAGGTTTTCTGCCCTTTTGTTGAGAAGTTCTGTACCCTAGATATCTAGATAATGCCCCAGACTAGCCTGTAAATTTGGGTGATTTCTCTTATCATCTGATGGAAAAGTAGTTCACAGTCAGTAGATCAAGGTGGCCTCTTCGGAGGCTTAGTGACTGTGAGGAAGGTCTTGTCAGCTTCCTCAGTCAACTAACGCACAGACGAGCATAAGCAAGTGAGTCTGTAATACCATGAGAGTGTGGAGAATGCCGTATGGGAGAGGATCTGTCCCACGGGTGGTCCCAAAACTCACGGCTCCCCCCAAACAAAACTATGGATTCAGTAAAACGTGACCTCTGCAAGTGGCCTTAGCCATGAAGACAACATAGAGGCCAGCGTGGTTGAGATGTTCGAGTCCCACAGAAACCACCTGTCGAGTGAGCAGCTCGTGCAGCTGGAACAAGGAAATGCGCAAGAATGGGGGGACTGTATTGGTACCACTTGTTTTCAGTTATAAAATAATTATCATGTTTTAGAACTTGCGAGTTCTATTGAACTATTTTTATTTTGAATGTAATGTTAGATTTTTCAGGAGAAAGTATAAGTATAACGCTCATATTATAGAGAATTGTAGAAAAACAACAAAGACTCTTTTTAGGGCAGGAATTTTTGAAGTCATATATTGTCCTTCCCTTCCCCTCACCCTCATTACTGCGGAATGAAGCCTTCTCTCTCACAATATCATCGCATTTTATAATAAATAGCACCATATTAAATCTATGCAAGATTTAACATACTTCATGAAATAGTTAATGTTGCATTTTAATGCAATTTATGGTCTATGTTTTAATACATTTTCTATATTCTTAAGTTGAATACATTTGCTATCTTGGGGTAGCTTGCTGAGTTGTAGGGGTTAGAAATAATGTTATATAAAAGTGCCTCATACAGTCTACTTGCAAACAGTGGTTGTTAACTTAAGGACTTTATTAGAAGGTTCTAAATTGACACAGAAATTTCCCAGTAGGTTAAACTTTACAGAATTATGAAGATCAAATAATATGAACTCTATAAAAGCAGGCATAGAACATTATAGAAAATGCAACAGATATTACTTGCTTGATCTTCAAAAGCAGTGATTTGCTAAGAATTCACCAGAGGTGAAAAAGGGACAGAAGGACTTGGAACTGGCGGTGGCCAGAAGGAGGTAGACACTGGGCTTGCAGAAGTGATTTAAAGGGAAACATTTGGCCATATATTTCCCGTGTTCCTTCTGACATTGCTTTGAACTGCTTGTCAGAATCTCGTATTTTTCTTCACATCCCTTACATCTGTGGTTCATCTATCAAGTTGGATTGGGTATTCGGGGGGTTGGTGGGGCTTGGGTGGCTCAGTCAGTTAAGCGTCTGACTCTCGGGTTCCGCTCAGGTCATGATCTCAGGGTCATGAGATCGAGCACCATGCTGGCTGGCCCCTTCTCAGCGAGAGGTCTGCTTTTCCCTCTTCCTCTGGCTTTCCTCCTTCTCATGCTCGCTCTCTCTCTAAAAATTAAATAAACAAAATCTTTTAAAAAAAGAAAATAGTAAGAGCAGCATCAAGCCCTGCTCTTCTCAGTTGCAGACACTAGTACCCTTAACCTCTAGATTTCGCCCTCTACGGCTCTGAGCCAGTCCATTCGTGTGCATCAGATCACCTGGAAAATCTGGGAAAATGCAGGTTGCAGAGCCCCACTCCCAGAATTTCTGATTCAGTACATCTGGGCTAGTCCCAAGAATTTGAATTTCTGCCAGGGATCTTTAACAAATTCTCAGGCGACACTGGGTGCGGCTGGTCCAGGAAATACACTTTGAAAACTACTGCTCTGGATGATAAAATGTGGGAATGTTCCAGCAAAACATGATCTCAGTTGTGACAGGTGGGAGTTACATTAAGAACTGCCCATAATTAACAAGATGGGGGAGAGGGACCTTTCACATCTAGATAGTATATCAAATCGCCACGATGTATACTTGAAAATATGTTACAGTCAGCTATACCTCAATGAAGGTGAAGTTTAAACATATAATAATTGGAAAATTGGAGCAAAATCTATATGTGAAAACCACATGATGGAAATCTGTCCACAGAAGACAACATAATTTATAGCTAATATGCCCTATATTTACAATGAGAAATAGAATTATGTTGCTCTGGTACTTATAATTAAATACTTACAAAGATAATAAAACTGAATCAAATAGTGGGGAAAAATTGCCCCGTAGTATATATTTCTATTTCTCATTATAGGAAACCTACCAATGGATATTAAGCTCATCTCCCCTGACCATTACTCATTATTACTCCCCCCACTCATTACTCATTACTCATATTTTGATTAAGAGTGAGATCTTCTAACTACCCAACTGAAGAAAATTAAAATTGTGATTCCCAGACAGCACAGGCCACATTTGTATGTCTGCAGCTAATGTTAATGACTTTATATGTTTGCAAGCTGCTTAATTTGGTGCTTCAATTTCCCATATCCACTTACTTCCTTGTATTCATGTTAGTTTTTCACGCAAGATTAAGCTGCATTATTCAGTTTTATAATATGTACAGGTTTTTGCTATAAAAATATTTTTCTGTGGATGAGCAAAAATAGTTCCACACCTCGTGGAGGAAAAGAAGGTAGTAAAGCTGGGTCGGTTGTAGCTCTACACCCATCGAACAAAGTCTTGGTTGTCTTTGCACAGTTATTTCTTCTGTTCTCCTTTTGTGTTATTTTGCCGGCATTCGGACAGGTGTGAGAAAGAAGGGCCGCGTGCACTTCGAAGTAGGCCACATGCAGGTCTTGGGAAACAGGTGGCAAGGCAGAGAACTAGGATAGAATTTCTGGAATGAGGAGCTAATTGCTTTGCGATTAGGAGGTTATGGGCCAGACTTCTGGGTCCAGAGTCCTGACCTTCTGCTTTGACTGAACTGACCTTCTAAGGAAAGGGAGGAAGAGGTAGATGTGTCTTTCCCGTGAAGAACGAAGGAAAAAGAGAAGTGGGTGTTTTCACGGTGCTTGTCGTTCACACGGTGTCATTTTTTTGACACTTATCTGCACCCTGAAAATAAACTTGAGTAGCATAAAACTCAGAAGTGAAGGACGTGACTGAATTAGCTTGGATAGTATTTGTCGTGTTTTACTCTTAACGGGGAAAGGAAAACATGTCACAGGCACTGGCTGAAGAGGGCATCGTGGACCTGATTCATTCCCGGTGGCTGAGGGCTGGCGTCTAGCACATCTTCCGGAGCGTTGGAGGGTGACCTGTCCCTCTCAGGGCCCTGGCCACGGCTCACGGCAGCAAGGCCTCCTTACTGGCTGGCACCGATGCCTTAGAAGGTACAGCTTCCCCCTCAGCATCGTAACCCCCTTTTCCTAGGAAGTGTGGTGGCTGCACTGGCTTTCCTGACAGTTTCGTGACAGTTTCCAGACAGCCGCCTGGTCCCTCCCTTCGGCTCCAGCCCTGGTCTCGCTCCGTGAATTCAGCGGCTCGTGTCCGGCGTCTCCTCCGGCAGCAGCGCTGCGAACGCGCCCCACACCCCCAGGAGGCTGTGGACCCGCCGTCTTCACCGCAGCCTCCCCCGGGGAGTCCGTGAGAGTCCTCTTCCCCCTTCTCCCAGGGGCTGCAGAAAGTGGGATGTGTGTTCACTCTTCAGAGGCAAAGGGGGATGACTGTCCTCAGCATGTGGAGGAAATTGGTTCTCCCACTGGTCCACAGGGATGCATGTCACCTTTCCTGAGAAATCAAAGCTGTAATGCGTCAGCCGGCCCCGAACACGTTGTGTGGCTGGTAATGATGTAGGGTCCCTAGTTGTGCAGTTCCGAGGCCGTTTGGGGTGGGAGCTGCACCAACCCGTGTTTAGTATTCTCTTTTCTTAGGTGCTGTTGTCGGCCCTGTTTTATACAATACCTCTGACTGCCTGGGTGGTCGCTGTGTGCTCAGATGGAACATTAATAGGTGGCAATGTTCCTTCTTTTCCAACTCAAATTCGTTTCTCCCTCCCTGAGGTCAGTCGCCGGGTTCAAGGCCGTACAGAGCATTTGCCGTCGTCCTCAGCACACAGCAAGTGTTCAGCATCTGTTAGTTATTGTTGCTTTTATCCAAATGCCAGGACAACGTCTGCCACAGTTTGTGAAGGAGAGAGGGAACAGGAGCCTGAAGTCAGCCATCATGCCCCTGTGAGAAATGGGGCCCGCACGGAAGCCTGAACAAGTGGGCGATTTGATCAGCACGTTTAGTCGTTCACATAGCATTTCTAGGTCAAGGAAACGCCCTGGAGGTCTCTAACGAAAATCCAGTTGAAATTAGAAGCCTGTCACCTGGGCAGCAATGCCCCTAGAATCACAACGTCAAACTGTGTCTTGAGAAGAATTGGTTTTTTTAATTCAAAGATAGTTTTTTTCCGTTTATTTGTGTTTCTTTTAGAGGTAGTGTGCAATGGCAGGAAGGATGTGGTGCTCGGTCTGAGCTCCAGGCCTGGCTCTCGGCTCTGGGGAGCTTATTTCTCTTCCATGAATCGGTGGTAAGAAGAGCGGCTCCGAGGACCGACTCGGGAATGAAGGGAGACCGCGTGGGAGAGCTGGGTGCACTCCCTGCAGCGGGGGCTCCTTTCTCTTTTCCTTCCTCTTTGCTTAAACACTTAGAGAATCGCCCCCAGACCCAGTCCGTGTCTGTGACTGAGACTGGAACCCCTTCTCTGCCTTCCTTTTAGTGCTGGGAGCTCCCACTTGGGGTTCAGAAGTCACTGTCCTGAGATCGCATGTTCCTTTTGAGAAGAATTCAAGTCAAGAAGTGACCTCAGAACTCCGCTCTTCTCAGACCCATTTTCAGATCTATGAACCCGGCATTTTGGATTCACGTGGGCTGCTCATACAGAGTGTCAAGGGGCTTGGGTGAAAAGAGGGTCTGATCAGCAGGGACTTGGGTGGAGAAAGGAAGAAGTAGGACCAATGGCCTCACCCTACACAGTTTTACACCATCCCTGGTCAGCCTTGCCGAGGCAAAGCCTTGGTCCCTTCTGACGTCACTTCATAAATAGACTGTCCAGGCCATGCCCTTGATCTCAAAATAACCCCTGGGCATCTAGAAAAGTATTCTTGGCCATTTGCTTACCTCAAATTTAGTTTCTGTAATTCAAACATATTCCCATAGTCCATAGACAGCTCCTTATTTCCTATATGGCTTTTAGTAGCTGACTTACAACAGATAATTTATGATACTGTGGGCCACCTATGGCCTGCCTGCCTCCTGTTTTTGATGGCATGAGAGTGAAAGATGTTTTTAAGATTTGTGAATATAAAATGTAAAAAAGACTACTAACTTTTGGGTGAGAACAGTTGTTCAAAGAATTGAGGACATTGCCTCTTGCTAGCAATGCCTAAAATATTTAGTATCTGGCCCTTTACAGAACAGGTTTGCCAACTGCTGCTTTCCACTAATATCTGAGATGTTAATCGATGACTGAGTGAAAACAAGAAAACTTGTGGCTTCCATGTATTTGATCACGTTGTGTTTCAAAAGTCTGCCGATACGAGGGCGCCTGGGTGGCTCAGTCAGCTGAACATCCGATTCCTGGTTTTGGCTCTGGTCATAATCTCAGGTTGTGGGATCAAGGTCAGACTCAGTGCCAGGCAGGGACTCTGCTTGAGACCCTCCCCCCCCCCCTTTCCCCCCCCCCCAGTAATAAATAAATCTTTAAAAAATAAGATAAAAGTCTGCCAGTACATACAGGCTCTTTGATCCCCATAGCATTTTTTTTTAAGATTTTATTTATTTATTTGAGAGAGAGAGAGAAAATGAGAGAGAGCATGAGTGGAGAAAGGTCAGTGGGAGAAGCTAACTCCCTACTGAGCAGGGAGCCCGATGCAGGACTCGATCCTGGGACTCCAGGATCATGACCTGAGCCTAAGGCAGTCACCTAACCAACTGAGCCACCCAGGTGTCCCTCCCCATTGCATTTTAGATTTAGCAAATACTTTAGTAGTCTTCTAGCCCATGGGCTTGCAAGGATTTTTATAAGGCCCAGTATTTAAAACAGGTCCCAGCAGAGCTGTTTCCATTGAAGGAATCCAGACCACTTATTAAACCGCCTATAGCACAGCACCCCGTCTTCCTTCCCATAGTTTATGGAAGCCCAAATGTAGTGACTCCCAGATGGAATTATTACTGTGAAAGTCTTCACACTGTCAGCAGATATCTGCAGAGGCGGCCTCGTGCCGCAGTGGGAGACGAGCCCTCACTGATGTGGCTGCCTCTCAGGAAGAAGCTGCCGGAAGTCAGGCAGACTCCGCCATTCTGGTTATGGTGAGCCCAGGGCTGGCAGGGATAGCACAGAGAACAGCCACGGTTTAATTCTGCTAAGGTCTATTTTTCCTAAAAAAAGAAGAGGCTTAAACCCTTGACTGTCAAGGATTATGTTTTTTGAGATTTAGGCCATTTGTAGACATACTGCCTAATGCCCAGGAGAAAAGCAAAATTGTAAAAGATTGAGCATAGGGAGGATGCTAAAGTGTACTTTCTACCCAACAATAAGGGTGCTTGAAATTCATGCAAGTGAAGACTGAACCTTCCATCCCACAGGCGGAGGAAAGCTTTTAAACTCCTTAAGAAAGGTTGTAAATGAGCATAATTCATGATTACACGTGAATGACTTCTCAGAGACTATCTCTCTTGAGAGTACACTAAGAGGCAACCCTAGGCACCTGAAGGCAAAGTAAGAAAATCCTCATTACATGGGCAAAGTACAGAAAAAAGAGGACAGGGGCTCCTCTGGGGTCCCATTAAGTCCACCTTCATCATCTGGGCAGCTTTGCCTAGAGCCAGGGGTCAGTGCGCACTATGGTTCCCCGCTAATACCACAATTCCCCAAAGGGGCTGTTTCACTGAGTGGGGAAAGGGAGAGAGGTCTCTCGGGAGAGCTCAGAGTTGATAAATCAACTGTTGGGTTGGCCATAAGAATATTGCATTAAAAATTGGATTGGCTGTATGTGTTCCATGTCTGTTTCCAAGAAGTCTCCTCTGTGAAATGATTTCAAAAATCGCATGGAAGGGTGCCTGGTTGGCTCAGTGGGTAGAGCATGCAGCTCTCCATCCCTCAGTGGTGAGTTCAAGCCCCAGGCTGGGCAAGGGGCCTGCTTTTTTTTTTTTTTTTTTTTTTTTTTAAGATTTTATTTATTTGAGGGAGAGAGAGAGAGAGCATGAGGAGGGGAAGGGTCAGAGGGAGAAGCAGACTCCATGCTCAGCGAGGAGCCCAATGCGGGACTCTACTGGGACTCCAGGATCATGACCTGAGCCCAGGCAGTCGCTTAACCAAGTGAGCCACCCAGGTGCCCAAGGGGCCTACTTTAAAAGAAGAAAAAGAGAAGGAAGCAGGGGGAGAGGAAGAGGAGGAGGAGAAAGGGGAAGAGGAAGAAGAAATAGTCACATGGAAGTCAAGTAGGTGGGGTTGTCTTGTAGCATCTGAAAGTGAGGGCACCTCTTTTGTGGTCACGAAGGTACAGGTAGGAGGTATCTAAGGATTGGAAAACGGGGACCTGGAGGAACCAGTATTTTTTACTAAAACTGGTTTTTGTGGCCAAATCAGACTTCATTCCAGAAGTGGAGATGAGGAGCATTCCTGCAAGAGCTTCCCGGAAAGTTGTCCCCACCTGCGCCATCTTTCGTCTCTCCTTCCGCCCTCCCACCCTGCTCAACATGCGGGATAACATGACACACGGTGGCAGTACTGGGTTCCTGGCAGGGTCCTCTTTGTTCCTATCACCCTCCTGCCTGGCTTTGTAACGAACTCTCTGTGAGCAAGTGGGTTGGGAGGTGAAGGGAAGAGAGATAAGGTGTGAGATTGGAGGTTAGATAAGTCAGGCATTGTCTGGGAAGACCCGACAGGGGCTGCATGAAATGCTGGTCCCAGAGAAGTTGAGCGAGCTGCCAGATGACGCCGTTCTACTTGTAACACAATGTCTTTGTTCTGAAACGCAGCTGTTTCAGGAGCTTCCGCTCATGCAGTTAATTACACCTGGTTATTTCAGAAGGTCTGACGGTAACCTTTGGCGTCTACGTGGATGACATCAGCCGTCATCTGCTAGCTGTATCACAGTGCATCCCAGGAAGGCATGTAAGCATGAGTCCTCTTCCAAATACTAATAACTTCTTCCCTGGCTGTAAATCCAGCTGCATGATGTGGAAGTATAATTGGGCAGCCTACACGGAAGTCTGGCGCTCATGTGGGAATATCTATTTGTAAGAGAACCTGAATATTCATGTAACTGTCCAGACATCAATAAATTCTCATTTTACCTTATTTATTTCTGTTCCCCAGTGAACAGCGACGCTCTTAAGCTCAAAGGTAATAGGCATGTTCTTCGGAGATGTACCCTCTCTTACCGTAATAGAACGTCTTTCTAATACATTTGTTCATCGGTTGCCAGGTAGCTCTCCCATCAGGTGACACAAGTGTGTTTTCTTTGTCTTAGTGCACAGGTGACAGTTACCATTGTTTGCCATCAATTAGCTTGGGGTAGCATGTCAAGGATGTACGGATGGTGTCATTTTATTCTGACAGCCGCCCGAGCCGGTTGAGAAGGGATTGTTTCCTTATCCTCTTATCAGTACTGCTGGATAATCCACACCGCAAAGAGGGAGGAGGAAAAAGAGACAGATGGGAAGAATAGAATTTTAAGGATTGGCAATATTAAAATTATTCATGCCTCCAGGAGGAGAGAAAGATTAGAGAGATGACTCTGGGAACCCTTCAGAAGCCTCCCAGTTCCCTAATGCTGGCTGGAATGTGGGATGCTGCCTCTCCCCAGCCAGTGGGGTGCAGGGAGGGGGGGATGCCCACAGGAGCCTGGGAGGGGAGAGAAGGGGAACAGAGCCCTTCTCCTCACCCGCACCAGCAACCAGGCCAGGAGTATCTGCCGCATCTCTGCCCTTCTCCAGTGGATGGGGCCTTTCCCGTGCTGGAAACTTCTCCCTGGTTCGTGCATTTGGGCCGTGAGAGCATTTTCCCTTGAACAGCAGCACAATTTAATTGTTCTCTGTGTGTGAAATGCAAAGAACCGCAGAAAGTACCGTGGCCCAGATTTCCACTGTTGGGGAGCAAACCTCCCGTCGCCCCCCAGCGCTGGCCGAGTCCTTCACAATGATGGCAGGGAAGGGTTTTTTTTGAATTCTGAAAACTAACTGCAGCGCATCTTCGGGCTCTTGGAGAAACAAACGAAGGGCTGAAAATGTAAAAACTACTTCAAGATAAACCGAGCTTCAAGAGGGACAATTGTGTTGACATTCTAGTAACAGCCCGTTTTCACTCCTTAACGAGGCGCAGTCGCGCATGAAAATGACGGTGGTGTTTTTTAAACCGAAAGCAAAGGCGGTGTGGGTTGTAACTCAGAGGTGCATATTACCTGTGTAAAACAAAGGACATTTTAACCCTCTGAGGATTCTTTCACGGACCCTCCACACTCTACAGCAACTTGCCTTAGAAAGATTGAGCAAACAGTGCTTACTATCAGAGAGCATGACTGCATGCTCGCCCGCATTTTAAAGCGAGCCCAGTCCCCAGGTTACGTGTATGTGCATCTCTAGGTAGGAGGCCAGACTCGGGTGGGAGCAAACTAAGCCTGGGTTTTATATCCTGTTGGTGAGAATTATTATAAATAGGTAAAGAACAGTGACTGTGGTTTATCAAGCACTAAATTGTGGTCCAGGCACTGTGCTGCGTGTTTTCATATATTAAACGATCTTCTCATCATACTGCGAGCGAGGTAGTCTCCTTATTTAAGATGAAGAAACCGAGCTTAGGTTAAGTGACTTACCCAAGACACAAGACACACTGCTGGGAGTTGGGAAAACTCAGACTCACACCGAGCTCCGTCTCACTCCCACTGTACGCGCTTCGTTCTCCGAACAACCGGCCTGATGACGGTCTCTCTCGGGTGCCCAACTTACAGTGAGGCCAGAGGAGTTCACGTTCCCATTGCAATTCAGCTGTTTCTTAACTCCTTCCCCAGGTTCAGATTCCTCCTGGGGGGTGCTCAGGGGCACAGAGAGGGGAGGCAGACACAAGGTCAACCTCACCATTTCCATTCACACGGAAATCTAATTCTTTTTAATATCTCTGTGGAAGCCAACAGAGCCTGGCTTCGATGCTTAGCCGCGCCCTCTGTGCCCAGACCAGGAAACACTGCGGGAAGGATGAGAGCTGAACCCCCACCTCCTCCCGTGTACCAGCTGCCAAGCAATCCCCACCATTTCTCAGGGTCCTGGCGTTACCCCAGCACTCACTGTAAGTGAGTTCACAGTCTGCGGGGAAAACTCGTTCCCCTTCTCCTAAGAGAGCAGGCCCACTACAATGGCCACGGCTTTTTAAGCAATTGTGAAAGATGCCAAATGCACGTGTGCCATCCATGCTCAGACACACCCGATCTGCACAGCGAATCTTGGCTTTGTGCGTGACTGACAGAGGAGGTGGCCTTTCAGCCCACCACATCGTGATCGCTTGCGGTAACAGGTGTGTATGTCTGCTTGCTCACGGATACCCCCTCCCTGATCTCCTTCCTTCCCACCAGTAGATCGATATGTCTCTGACAGGCATCTGAAATCTTTATTTGGGAAAAAAAAAGCACATTTCCTCCCAGCTGTTTGTTTTCCAAACCAAATAATTTCGTTAACTTGTTGCCTGAGTTAATTTTCAGAGCTGGAAAATTTCTCTCAGCCGTGCTGAGGTCACCTCAGGGCTTCTAGGATGAACAGGAATGGAAATGGGAATATGCTTTTGGCATTCTAACCAGACTTTGGGTAGCTGAAGCTCACTGTATGCATCGTGTGTGTGAGGGAAGGATGCCTCAGGACCCCAGTCTTTGCAAAATGGAGTGTGCAGTGTCCACTCTCGGGCCTCCTCTTGAATCCGCCCTGTGTCCGAGAGGCAATATAGTGGGCTGGTTAGGGGCATGGGATCTGCCATTTGTCTTCCTGGGTTTGGGTCCCAGCCCAACTGCTTACCAGCCACAGGACCCAGGCCAGGTACCCTCATCAGGAGCCCAACGAGACTTCAGGTTGCTCATCAGTAAACTGAGGAAAGGTCTGCAAATTACTCCATAAAATGTTCACTTGGTCCTGAGGTAGAGGGCAGGAAGAAGATGAAATGCACCTGCGAAACGGCCCAGCACCTGCGCCTCCAGGTGCAATCCCCAGGTGCAATCCTCAGCAGCCCAGGGGACTTGGAGAAGTTGGATACGAGCTCAGAAGCTCAGCACTCCCTGCCTCTAAGACCGGGTGACTCAGAATCAGTATCTGTTCCTGGTGATCGGTTTGCAAGGGAAAACTTGGAAAGCAGGACTTTTAACTGCCCATCCTGCTTTCAACCGGCGTATGCCCTCTAGTTGGCTTTTTCCATATCCCTCACCTGATGAGGGAGGTCCTCCACCCTGTCCTCTCGAGTGATGAGACAGTAGTCGCCAAGCAGTGACCAGGGTAGCCTTCTCTGGCCTTGGGAGAGGGCCTGAAACAAGTGGGCTCTTCTCGGGAACACACCTCGCCTGCCTCCATTCATACAGTGAGTACCTGACAGCTGAAGCGTCCCCGGGTATCTCGTCTGTACCCCTAGAAAGGTACATTGATTGTTTTCATTTGGATAGAGAGAGAGCTGTTTCTTAACCCAGATTAACCTGAGCGAGTTAAAGGTTCAAGCCTTGAATGCCCTGGTCCTGGGAGCTGGGGAGATGGCTCCGGGGGCCACACAGACCAGCTCTGTTGAAACTATAAAGCCCCGCTGAGTTACTCACACCTCCCCCTGCAGGAGACGGGTGGGGGGGGCTGCAGTGAGCTGTGCTCCAGAGAGGAAACCCAAAGTGTCAGGGAGGCCAGCTCCCTGTCCTCTGCTGAAGGCAGGGCTCACGAATCCATCTCAAGACCAGGCTTTTATTTCCCTGGGGAGCCCACCATCTCTTAATCACAAAAGCAATAAGAATTTCCAATATGTTCCTTGGCCATGCCTAATCAGTTGTTCCAGCTGCCAGTCATCAGCGCCGTCTGGAGGTTCACCTAAAAGCTCTCTTCCAGCCTTGAAAACAGCACGAACCCCTGGGGTGACACCAGACAATGAAGGCCACCTCTGTGGGCAGCCTTGTGCACCGGTTGATTTGATCACAACGATTTTGTTAATATTGCTGTGATTCTAGAGGGATCAGTTTCTTTCCCTATGCTTTGATTGACAGGCCTTGTTGTACGCCACTTTGGTTGGGTGTGTGTGGAAGGAAATGTTTCCTTTTTGTAAATGACCTTACCGTTGCACTCTGATGTGGAGATTTTCTTCTGGAGGTTAAAAAAATCACTTGGCAAAGCTCGAGCATTTGTCTGGAAGCATGTGTTGCGTTGGGCACTCTGGTGGAGTCAAACATTGAGATCAGAACCTGCCTCGTGTGGAGTTGGAGCTGGAAAATTATGTTTGAATGAATGAATGGATGAATGAATGGATGAAGGAATGAATGGATATTCTTAGACTACACGAAGATGGAATCCTGGATGTATGATTGATACAGCTGGAAATTCCTAGAAGTCAGTGTAGGTAGGAGAGGCATTTCCTGTGCCACAGGGACAGTCCCTGAGAAATGTGGGTCTCAGGTTGAGGCCAAGGGCAACCCTTCCAAGCCTCAGTTCTCTCATCCCAGAGTTTTGTCCATTATAGCACAAGGGTATGTGACAAGGGGTTGGATGAATGTTGGGACACCAGGCTCTGTTTTTATTTCCTCTAAGTCTCTGGTGGTTGTAGGGGCTGCAGGCAACACCCACAAGCAGCTCTCTTGTCCAGGACTGTATGCCAAGTCCTCTGTGTAGACACTGAACCGTGAGTTTCTACTAGGTGACCTCACCAGGAGAGGTTTCATCCTCTGCTTCTCATCCCATCTCTTGGGAAACAGAGGCAAGTCCTGGGTTCCATTTTGCACACAGGTGATTTCTTTCAGCCAACATAAGAAACTATTCTGTATATTTTACAAATTCAGACTTTGAATTGAACGCTAACACCCATCCTTTCTTATCCTCTTGGGGTCCCCAGTCACAGGGTCACTGCCGGTTTCATTGCCATCCACCAGCTTTAGCAGTGGAAGAAAGGGCTGCTGGTGTGGGTTTGACGATGGGGCAGGCCGCACTTGACCTCAGTGCAGCTGGAGGGCAGGTTCCGGAGACTTCTTCCCTGTATCATACGCCTCTTACGGCCCACCTTATACCCTCTCTGCCACCTAGTCCTCCCAGCAGCTGTTGCTCTGGTAACCATCATATGTGGCAGCAAATATAACTCAGAAGCCCTTCCCCTCCCCTGTACCATGGATCTCTGGCTTTCTGCCCTGGGGTTTCTTTGATGCCCGGGTATTGGGCATCTGCGGGAACCTGAGCCACTTGGCTACACCTACCTACTTGTGTGGGAGAAGTAACACCCTAGATGGGGCCACCTTTGACCAATAAGGAAGAGGATTTGGTAGATAAATGTTCCTTTCTGTTCCTTTCCTACTCATTGGGCCCAAGACGGTCTCCATTGGCTTTTAGATTGTGTCCATCCTTCTTTACTCCACCAAACATGAATGATGCTGTTGGAGAGAGTAAGCACCAGGGGCGTCTTGTTCCCTCGTCTATCCCAGGACCTCGCTCAGCATCTGCCCCACAGTACGTCCTCCATAGACACTTGTGGAATAGTTGGCTGCCGAGAGAGGAGTCAGAGAACATAAGTGACCGCACAGAGCAGAAGGATTCAAGTGAGTAGAGGAAGGTAGAGGACATTACCGTCGGAAGCACGGGGTCTGCTGCTGTGCTGTGGTGGCCGCGTGCCCGGCTGTCCGACTTGACCAGAGCTGAGTCACAGTGTGGAGCCACAGATGAGACAGGGTGTTAAAGCACTCAGGACGCCACTGGATGGTTCTCCTGGCAGATTCGGAATTTGATAGAATGCGTGTCTAGAGATCTGTGTCCTCCACTAGACTGCAGCCCCCCAAGGGCAGGGACTAGAGCGGCTAGCATGTAGTAGGCACTTAATAAATACTAGGTTAAAAAAATAATGGTTAGAGGTCGGATGGATAGATGGAGGGCTGGAGGGATGGCCCACGGTTGGTCCTGGCTACTAAATAGGATGAAGGAGAGGCCCTTAACCAGGCCTTTCAGCCTTGCAGGGTGTGGCAGGCTGCGAACAATGCCAGATTTTCCTACCCGGTATTTTCCCGCAGCAAATGCAAAAATGTAGCTGGTACAGCTCATGGAGACCTCTGGGAAACAGCCCATTTTCTACTGAACCACAGAGTAGATCTCAGAGCACACACACCAGAGAGTCCCTGTTGCCCACGGGGATGGACACAACAGAGGCAGTGGTTCCCTCGTGAGGAACACACACACACACACACACACACACGTGCAAAAATACCTCCAGGGGAAAGCAAGCGAGGGGCGCATTTGGCAACTACAACAGGATAAAAAGGAGAGCTCGCGTTTCTGCACTAAGGCAGAAAGAAAAAGAGCCACTTTTCCACAGTGTCTCTGTGACCTCTTATTATTCCATTAGTTTCTGGAATCGTGTCTAAAACAGCCAGCTCCACGCTGACAAACACCAGCATTGAAACTACCACCGCAGTCAATCCAAACAGCCCTCTCCCTGCGGTAAAATTATTATCTGGGATACAAGCAGAATTGTGGTTGCCCGAGTGAGCTGAGCGCAAATGCGGGTAGTGATTCATAAGGTGACGCTAGTCAGTGTGCAAACGTGCAACTTTTCTGGAGCCTGACCCCCCTCGCCCTGACGGCCCGAGGTGCCTTTCTGAGCGAGTAAGCACTTTCTAGTCTCACCGCCTCTGCAGGTCTCGGAGGGCCATGGAGGACACGGGCTTCCGAGGACAAGAGTTAACCTGACACTGCACCAACTTACCCGAAATAAACCGTTCACATCGGAGCACGTCCTTGTCAGTAGCTTTTGAGCGGGAAGATGGTAATTCTGCTTCCTCACATGTTCCTTTAAGTACTTGAACTTTTGTTCCGTCGGATGAAGCTTTGGGGGGCTGGGTCATGTGGGGTATCCGTGCTCTCCGGGAGAGGTTGGAGAGAGTGGGGCTGGTCTAAAAGCGGCACTCCCTGAACTTTTAAACCCTCCAATCTCTTTGATTATGTGGCTGCTGCTTCTTAATCCTGAACCTGATGCCTTTTTTTTTTTTTTAGATCCATTTATTCTTTGACATCAGTAGAGTAAGTTCAAAAAGAGCAGAGATGGGTATAAAGCTCGAGCTGCTTCGTACAGGGAGGGAAGTTGAAGAGAGTCGGCGCAACGCTGCTGCCGCGACTGCAGCATAATGAGACGTGTGCGGAGTAGGTCCCAGACACTGAGAGCCTCTCTGATAGTGATAGACTCGGAAAGTGACAAGCCCCCTCTCTTGTGACATTGTACCAATTAGCTGATGGAAATGGGCACATATTTAAGTTTGAGGTCACATACAGTTCTCAAAGCCTAGGCTGCCCCGACGAGTGTGGCTCTAACTCACTCTGTTGTAATAGACAATCGTGCGTGTGCGTGTGCGTGTGTGGGGGGGGGGGGTCAGGGGTCCAGAGCTGTGTTTGGGGCCCCTTTTCATGTTCTGTGGTGCCGGGCATGGAGTCATCGTTGATGGAGACAGAGTGTGTCCATCCATCACACCATCAGGGAAACAGCCGGGCTCAGTTAGACCCTGAGGTTCAGGGGGTGTCGGCTCCTACACTGGTGCGAGGACCAGGAGACGATATTGTCATTACCCTGATTTAGCCGCAATGGAGGGGGAGGCAGCGTGACCCGCAGAGGCTCGCTGCAGGCAGGAGAAGAGGCAGACGGCCTGTTACGCCCTTCGGGGTCAGCAGTGTCTCTGTGACTGAGCGGGGCTAACTCTGAGACCCTCGCCCAGACGCAGGCAGCACACGATCGACTAACTGTATGGTGCGCAGGCAGGGGACGAGTCAGACCGCGGGTGTCGGCGGGGCGCGAGCAGCTCGAAAGGCACGGGAGCCCAGGAGCCTGTCCCACCCTGAAAACAAAAGCTGTGTGTATCCACTGAGTGAAGCGCTGCTCCCCCAAAGCCACCAAGAGAAGCAGAAACGAGCCCCCACAGCACCCTTGCTGTCAGCCTGCAGGTGGAAAGCCGAGCGTCTGACGCGCTTCTCCTTGGTTGCAGCCTCCATCTTCTCCAGCCGCCATTCCAGCCGGAGCGCAGCAGCTGCTGGGGCTGTGCCCCCCCCTCACGCCGGCGGCCACCCTTCTCCGGGACAGAATGTGCAGGGGAGCCCCCACAACCCCGCCTCCCAGTTACCCCCGCTCGCAGCTGTGGACGCGGGGGCCGAGAGGTAAGGCCATCTGTCTCTCTTCTAACAGGTGTCGCCGCTCAACTGCCCGGCACAAGGAAGTCTTTTGACTGTTGCTGAATTTGATTAATAATCCATCGGCTGGGCCGACTTGTCCAGAGGTGACATGTTGAAAGTGCACACGACACGTGGCTCAAATATTTCATTATCTTACTTTCCCCGGGGAAATGCTGAGAAGATTCTGGCGGTCACCAGCCCAAGTGTCTGATGCTGGGAAAACCTGTCCAAATTCCCATCTTTCCCACCTCCCCGCAGTTTGTTCTGGTGACTCAGCTGGAAGGCAGTGTCCCCAGAGGCGGAAAAGCTTTCCAGATGCAAATGGCACCTCCGGCACCGAGATCGATGTCAGCTTGAGAGTATAGCGTAAGAGGGCACAGGATTTTGTGTGGGTGACCAGCCAGAGGCTGTTCGCCAACCACTCTACGTTGAGACCACCCTCATAGAGAGTTTTTGGGAAAAAAGTTTTAAATCTTGACATTTCCGTCTGTCTTTGGATTGCCCAACCGTCCGGTGGTGTGGACAGCATGTGGCTCCTTTTCTTCTCCTCCTCATGTGTTGCAGGCTTGAACTGACCTATGTAGGGGTTGCTCCCAGATGCCCACAGGGAAAAAAGGTCTTGTGGTGACCCCTGTGCGATCCTAGAGTCCTAGGACATGAGAATGGGTTGAGTGGGCGGCAGGAAGGAAGGTTTTCAATCATGAATTTCAACGAGCAATCTGTGGTTTCATTGGTGTTGGTCTGATCTATGAGTATTTAAATAAGTAAAAAATATATATATATGGTTTTTAAGTTTGATAAACCATTTCTTTTACTTATGCCTCCTCTTTACTTATTAATACATCTGTTCATTTAATACATTTTTTGAGTACTACGTGTCAGACGCTGCTCCAGGTGCTAGAGATGTCAAGATTATGAAAACACGGTGCGGTCCTTAGGATTTAGTGGATGAGGACAGACAGATGTATAAAAAAGGATAGTGATGCTGTTTGGATAAATGATGTAATCAAGATGCCACAGGAGCCTGGGGAGCATGTCCCTAATTCTGCCTCAAGGAGTGAGGGGAAGAAAGGGTGATCTAGGCGTGGAAGGAAGGTTAAAACTTCCCAGATGGATAAATGAGGAGCAGCATCCAAGGCAGCCAGAGGGACACATACGAGACATAAGAGGGACAAGGACATGCATAGAATTAGGTTCCAGTAAGCTCAGGTGCCATCACCCAGAGTGGACAGGACTGATGAAGTCAGGTAAGAGTGGGTTGGCTTGTGTGGAACCATGTATTTTATCCCAAGGGATTTACCTCTTACCGAAAGTGAAGAAACACTTGTGGTTCCATATGTGGAACCATATACCCCACTTATGAGGAGAGAGACACATCGGATTGTCATTATAGAGAAGGGACTCGGGCAACAAGATGGCAGAGTCATCGAGGCTGGGAGCAGGGACAGGCGGTAGGGAGAACGAAACGGAAGTTATTGTAGGAGTCCTTGGGAGTAGTATGAGGACCTGAACTAAGGTGAAGTGTCGTTATGTAGGAGAATTGCTCATTATTAATGTATTTATGGAGTGAAGAGCAAGGGCAAAATTCATTTGGGAGTTACAACTCTAGACTGGATGGAAAAGTGTGTCATTAACAGAAGCAAAGGGAGTGTTTAGTAGGAGTAAGAGTGGGAGAGAAAGAATGGTAATACATGGACTTTAGGGTTGGGGTTGTAGGTAGCTATAAACCATCCATGTAGATGTGCCTAACGGTCCATCAGAATATGGATCGGAAGATGTTAGACCTCTCGCAACCATTCTGCCTATGTGGCCCAGTGCAGGCAGCTCCTAACCTCCTCCCCCATGCTCCATCAGCAGAGCAGGGCAAGTGGTAACCATCTCCTAAGTTCACGGACACTCAGGGCAGACAGTCCTGCCTGTTATCTGACGTATTTCTTAAGGTTGAGATGAGCTTATTCATTTTAGCGTTTTATTAACTTTGGAGCTGGGTTTTAAGTGACATTAGCCACGGGCTAATCATCCTCTCGTTTCCTTCTGCCTGGCTGAGAATCCTACTCCATGAGGTCGTGAAGGTCACCACAAGGTTGAGAAGCTAAGAAGCTCTCACTTGAGCCTCTCCTTCATCCATCTTCTTATACTATCTTATACTATTCTTATACTATATATACTATATACATCCATCTATTAATACTCATTAATACTCTGTTTACAAAGACACCACAGAAAAGCAATCTGCGTGTCTCCTTTTTGCACACACCCGTTAAAGAAATGAAGATAGAAAAAGTCTTTAGCCGTGACCGTGTTAAGAACCACCCCCCACACACCCGACGTTCAAAACGGAGCTCCGGTGGGTGCTGAATGTTTGAATGCGTTCCTCAGGCGCTCCTGCTGCTTGGGTTTGTGTGTCTTTAACATTTTATCTTAGCTTATAATTTTAATTTTTTTTCAATTCCATCTTTGGAAGCTTGTAACGTATAAAAAAACTACAAGAATAATACAGTGAACACCCATACACCCCACATCCACATTCACCCACTGTTGCTGTTTTCCCTCCTCTTTCTCTCTCTTCCCGACTTGAGAGAGCCTTTGTTTGTTTCCCGTGGTTTCCGAACACTCTGAGAGATTGTTGTGAATATCATTGAGCTTTAGCCCTAATTACTTTGGGAAGGATCGCCTAAGAAGGACATTCTCCTGCATAATCACAATGTAATTATCACGCTCCAGAAATTTAACATCAATAAAGCATTATCTAACACGCAGTCAATACCGAAATTTCCTCGATTGTATAATTAAAGCTTCTTATAGCTAGTTTCCTTTTATTTTTTCCTTTTCTTTTCTTTCCTTTCTTTTGATCCAGGATTTAATAAGATACCAGTTCTCATTTCTTGGTAGTCTTCTTGAATCTGATGAAGTTTCCCAGTTTTTAAAAAGTTACCACCACCACCACCATCATCATCATCTTCTTTCATGACATTGACAATTTCTAAAGACTCAGAACATTTATTTTGCAGGGTATGTCAGAGTTGGGACTTGCCTGCTCTTTTCCTCTCCAACAGACATATTCCTTCTCATCAGGAGCCTCACGTAGAGGATGTGGTGATTTTTTTACTCCTCTGAGCCTCTGCTTGCGCCCCGTGGGGAATTAAGAGTAGATGAGCCGCATGGGCGAAACACCTCACATGAGGCATAGCCTGAAGGCAAGCAACCCGGGCCAGGCCGAGAGACTGAGGTGTAGAAGCCAGAGGGTGTTGTTAAGTGATGACAGTGGTTGATAATGTAGGTCATCATGGGAAGTTAAAAGGGGAGGAGAAGGGGAGGAAGGGAACGGTACTTGACATGGCCGGGTGATGAAATGGACCTGCTCATGCCTGTGGTTTGCCCTGTGCTGTGCTATCCCCACCAGGCATGTGGCCCATTCCTTTGCCAGCCCAACTGGACTGGGCAAGTCGACGGAAGGTTATCTCTTCCGATCAGGCTTGGGGAGGAGGTGACATGAAACAGCCCCGAATTATGCACTGTGTTTGCATTAGTGTGCAGCATTAAAAACACTAAGAGGAAATGTGCTTACCTTCCGCTTTTGGTTTATATATCTTTCCCTCTGTTTGCCTGGGAAATTCCCCAGTAAAAACTCCAGCAGTTTTCTTAACGGAAATAGGTTTATCACACTTCGCAATTTTTAGTGGGAAACGCACTTTTTCCTGCTTTGCAGGCACTGATTCATCATTTACTTAGTTTTAGCTTGTTAATAAAATGGGCTGAGTCACTGTCAGAAGTCAGGAAAGGTCCACTACGTCTACCAGTTAGCATCAGGTTCTTTGATCCTGGGCGTCTTAAAGTAAATGCAAGTTCTCTCAATTTGATGAGGCTCCATTTTTATTTTGGAAATATTACCTGAATGACACATCATTTTGGTGATTTACACAGCACCACACCATGTCACCTAATATTGATTTAAACTTATTATGGGAAGTGGTGTTTCACGATGTCATGTGGAACGAGCCAGGGATCCTTTATGACAGTGGCTTCCCATCAGAGGAACCCAGAGTCTTTGGAAATGTCGGTTCACTGGGTTTCATAGCATGTCTGTTAGAGCAGAGAAGACGAACATATTGCTGTGAATCCCTTTTTGAGATGGAGAAATCTTACAATCCCAAGAAAAGTCCCCTGGATCTGCGTCGCTCCGCTTGCCCAAGAGCATGGCAGCTGCCTCTCTCTGTTCCACAGATGGCTACAGAACAGGGTGCAGAGCTCAAGGAGACCTGTGGATTGACCACCTGGGGGTGACTCGTGAAGGGCTTCGATGGGCCCCATCTCTGAGCCAGAAGAGACTGAAAATGGGGAACGGATGTGGCTTCCTCGAGGCATACACAGTCTAGGACAGGAATCAACAGCAGAGAATGTTAGGGACAATTGTTTTTGAGAAAGTAGTCAAACAAAATACCTTAACCAAAAAAGGAATGTCAGTTTCTTGAGTCTGTATCAAGCATTGAGAAGCTGTACTGATTTTTATCCATATCAGATGTGACATTGCTAGGATTCTAGATAGATAGGTATATATACCCACACACACAGTCTTTCTGGGCCTTTGGATAACCAGGACTGGTCTATACTGAGAGCATTTTCTCATTCAGCACTGGAAACATGTTGTAGCTTTTCTGGATGCTAAGGGGTTAAGGATAGCAACTGTTTTCTATTTAACTTCTTTGGAATTCTGCACTGTTCTCCAACTCTTGTCAAACAGGCCTGCTCACTGACTTTGTTTATTTCTGCATCTTATTTCTTACTTCAGGATCTTTTTCTACCTAGAAAAAAATCAGGACCATCCATTTTTGTCCTATTCTTGACTAAACATGGCTGGAGCTTGGATTAGTTCTCAACCCAGAAAGCCGTCTTGCATCTTAGAGCTCGCAGAGACAAGTTCCCCTGTTTCGTTTCTCGGTTCTTATCATCTCTTTTATTTATTTATCATTTCCCGGATATTATCTTGCTAACTGAATCACTAGTTTTCTGAGGGCAGGTACCTAAAACTTGCCTTATAACGTGTGTGGTATTTCACAGTGCTGCGTGCTAGGGAGGGCTTGACGGGGAGAAGGACCAGTGTGGGAATGCCTAGGACACAGGAGGCCATTGCCAGCTCCCACTGTCCAGGTGGGAGGTTCCCAGAAGAGAGTGGTCCCCCCGATTCATTGGTCTAGATGGTGGTAGACCCAGTTCTCGAAGTTCAAGCCATCTTATATAACCTGCATACTTTGCTACAACACACAATTGCTCTAATACATACGTACGTGTGCACGTGCACACACACACTCACAGTGCCAGGACCCCATCCCCAATCTGTTGTGGTGGTTCCCTACGTTGCTTTCCTGTGATTGTCAAAACTAGAAACCTAGTACTCCCCCATCCTTCTCCATTTGCATCGATAGCGTCTGAACAGCTCAAAACTAGGCCGGCTGCTTCACTGTCCTTCCTTCCCTGGGACTTTCTCAGCAAACAGGGATATTGTGCTCTTCACCCACTCAGCTTTTGGCTTACACACACACACACACACACACACACACGTGCACGCGCACGTGTGTGCATACAGCACAATCTTCCTCTCCTCTCCCTTCTTAATCTCCTAGTAGATGTGCATTAATGGCTAAAAACATAAGCATCACATAAAATAGTGAAGTTTATCAAAACATACCCCAGCACGGGCAACATCCATTTACTGAGTTGCTTAGACAGCTGGAGTTTGGGTGCCAGGCGATTCCCTGAGGACGCAGTGGTCAGCAAGGCTGACAGAACTGCCCTCTCAAAGTGTGCCGGCTGAGGAGAGACAGTGGCCAACAGGCCATCATAACTTAGGCTCTTATACACGGATGGGAGAGGAGGCTGCGGGACACACTGAAAGGCCCAGAAAATGACCCCCAAACCAGGGAGGTGGGAGGAATAGAAGAAGAAACATCTCCCTGAAAGTCTGTCAGACCCAGCCAAGCACCATGGGCGCACCCAAGAGCTGCCGGTGGGGGGGGGGGGGGGCCGGCAGGGGCGGGGCTCCGTGTGGGCTCGGGGTGGGGCCTCATCAGCTGCCCTCAGGAAATCAGGCTTTCTCTTGAGCACAGGGATTTATGTCTTTGCCCAGGCAGGGCACCCTGAGGGCTCTGGCATACATTCCAAAGGCCTCACCGTGTTATCCACCCAGCAAGAGTTCAGAACATATTCTACATCCAACAGAAGAAGAAATGACAAAGAATAGACGAATGGGCTGTGTGGTCCTCAAGAGACAAAGGCTGTCCTTTGTATATCCTAAACCAGCCGGGCTGCATGGGTTTTATATTATTTTCTTTTTTAATACAATTAGAAACGCCAGTTTTGCCCCTTACAATTCCAAGCTTGTGTTTTATGTAGTCATGACCTATATTAGAGGATTTTGAAGAGTCGCTAAGTGTCCAAAAAAAAAAAAAAAATCAGCTCTGTGTTAGAGAGCTCTGACATCATCAGGAAGTTGGCTGCACTCGTGTTCTGTGGGAGAGGATCTGGTGTCATTAAGAGATATCCATGTTGCTGTGGGTCGTACTGTAGTCACGCTCTACCTGCTGAGCACTGCTCTAAGCCCTTCCCTGACATGTGTCCCAGAGACTCTCCCACACAGACAGGAAGACACCTGACTTTCAGGACAACTGATAAGCACTGGCCCCAAAATAAAGCTTATCGATCTTGAGCATTAAAATACCTGAGAAAAGCCAAAGCTGAATGACAAACACGGGCTCAGATAGCCATTTCTTCAGCCTGCTTGTTGACCTCTGCATCGTCCTCTGACAGGCTGTTCATGTCACGCTCACCCCAGGCCACGTGACTGTGAGCGACATCCTTTCTCTTGGGGCTGCAGCACTTTCTCTCTGGAAAACAGTTATCACTCAGCTTCCCACGAAGGGGTCAGTTTCTCGGTAGGAAAATGACTTGCACAGATATTCAGGGTTGAGAGACGTGGTGTTCAAAGTCTGCCTGCAGTGCACGCACGCGCGCGCGCACACACACACACACACACACACGCGCGTTCTATGTGAGAATCTCTGAATGTGATGAACATTGTTCCCAATGTCAATGCTGTGAGCAGAGAAGAGGCAGAAAATCCCAATGTCCCACCCTTGAAAATGGAGGTTACAACATTGCATCTTAGACTGGAAAAGCTTGGGGTCCTTATTCTATTTTTTTTCTTCGTATCTGTGGAAAGTTTCTGGTGCTTCTCCAGGTTTATTCCAGGGCAGAAGAGCCCACAAGTCTTTAAGCTCCTTCAGTGCTGATCCGTGACCACAGCCATGCTCTATCCCTTGTGGCAGGGGATAAATCAGTTGGGTTATTGACCTGTGGAATGAAAGTTCTCATAGAGATACTCACTTTACTAACAGCTTCTTAAATATGCCACCCTTAGGGACTTCTGGGTGGCTCAGCCGGGTAAGCAGCTGCCCTCAGCTCAGGTCATGATCTTGGAGTCCTGGAATCGAGCTCCACAGGGGGTTCCCTGTTCAGCGGGGAGCCTGCTTCTTCCTCTGCCCCCCGCACTTGTGCTCATTGTCTCTCAAATAAATAAAATCTTAAAAAAAAAATTCTCCCCTGATCTAGTCCTCTTAGCACATACAGGGAAATTGGTTATATTTGCTTCTTTCTTCTTACCTACCTAGTGATTGTGAATAGCTTTATTGGGAAAAAAAAATAGATAACAGCAAGAAGACATTGCTGAACTGGCTTTTCCAGTCTTCTCTACTTTGTCTCTGATCTGTCTCTAATTTTAATGTCTGTGTTGTCTGCAAAACTTTTATGAGCATAGTTTTCAGAGTCCAGTCTGTTTCTTGATAATGGAGGAAAATAAAGAGCTAAGCCTGCATGGCTATCTTAACTTACTACTAAGAACTTAAAAAATGTAGTCAACTGATTCCTCCTCTTCTCAGGCATTCCCTCATCTCATTAATATCTGTAAGTCCTGTTAGCTCTACCCTCACACACAATCAGCTTCATTTCTCCAAGCAGAGTTCACCACTATGCCCCCCTCCCATTTCAACTACGTGGGCTCCTAACTGCCCCCCACTTCCAGCTGTGGACCCCCATCCAGTTAGCACACACAAGGCCAGGGCTCCCTACCACAAGAGGGGCCCTTTAAAATGTAAATGGAGTCTCTGAGGATTTCCTGCTCACACCCCTCCCCCAGCATGCTTGGAGTCAAGTCCAAACTCCTTTTTATAGGTGCCCTCTAAGGTCTGGCCATAGTCACACGCTCACCGCCGCTCCTCATGCTTATTCTGCTCTGGCCACACTGGTTTTCTTACTATTCCTGGAAAACACCAACTCATCTCGCCTTGGGCCCTTTGTACGTGCTATTCCTGAAACCTGAAAGGCACCTTCACCAGAACTTTCCATGACTTGTGCCTTCATTTCTGGTGTTCACTCCAATGTTACCTCTTCAGAAAGGCCTTTCTTGACCACTTCCCCTAATCCCTCTCCTAGACCCCGAGCCCCACTCTATTCCATAACTCTACTCTGTTTCTCTTCGAAGATGTAGTAGTCCCTGAGATTATGCTGCATCCTTGCTGACCTGCTCACAATCCACTAGAGCCGGAGCTCCCTCAGAGCAGAGGCTGCGTCATGCTTACGGCTCTGACCCCCTCAGCGCTTGGGCAGTGTGTGGAATGAACCGATGTGACCAGAAGGAGGACTACAAGTATGATTCCTTTATGGTTTCTGGGAAAAGAAACAGTAACCCTGAGAGGGGATTGCTGCTCTTCTCTCTGCACATTGTCCTCTGTGTCACCTCAGGACAAAGCAAGAGATGCCGATGTGAGCGTACGTGTGTCACTCCTCCAGACAAACAGCTTGACTCATGGTCCAAATATCCCTTCATAGCAGACTGTTTTCCATGTATATTTAATTTTGAAGTACGGTGGTTCTTCATTTTGAAGAGGTCTCATTCATTTCACCTCTGAATGCCAAATCAGCCATCTTTATTTTGTTCCCACATTCCAAACAAATCTACCTCATGCAAAGCCCGAGATGATGTTTTTTTAGTCCCCTTGGACTTTCAGTCAGGAAAGTGAGTCATGACAATAACAAGGAAGGCTTGAGGTAAAATGAATTCCTTTTCTTGCGGCCTCCACTTTACTGCGTTAGCATGTAGCAACGTGGAGTTCAAACTAAGCCATTACGTGATTCGGATGTATCTGTGTATTCCTTTCCTAAGGCTTTCTGTGAAACAAAGGTCAAATGGAGACGGAATTCCCAAAGTGAAAGCCCGTAAGACTTTCTAGGGTGAGCTGGAAATCAACTTTATCCTTTGCCCTCTTGGGTGGGAAGTGCTTGGTGGATAGGGCAGTGAAGGAATTGTATATCTTTTCGCAGGCAAAAAACCATCTGCCTGCTGGTGGTGGTGAGACCACCTAAGTGAGCAGAAACCACGAGACGAAAATTTTTTGCTCCTTTTTCTGAAATATAATCTTCGGTTGCTTTTCTGTTTAGTTGCAAGGAGAAATAGTTTTCTAGGTTTTGATCATCTTCCCCAGAGTCAGTGCTTGGAATCATTCTCTTGAATAAGATGCTTTCCCCTCAGAAACAGAAACTGTGGCCTCTGGACAAATATAGTCTCCAAGTGGACTTGAGTTAGCTGGGCGTTAACTGGGCAAAGGTACCATCCACCTGGACACAAATGGTGGCACCAGGTTGGAAGCAAAGTCTTTGGAGCCTATGGTCTGTTGAACAGAGTAATTCCTCAACAGCAATGACCCACACGTATTAAATACTTGTGTTTGCATAGCACTGGCTAAGGAGCTGGACATACAAAATGGTAGCAGACATCCAAGGATTTGATGCTCTTTTCATCTAGAAGAGCCAAGAGCCCTTCTCTGATTGTGAGCTTTTTAGTAGATGTGGTTTCCTCCAGTTCATTTCTCTAATCAAATATTGAGCCTTTTATTCAATGGAAGGAACAGAAAATTCCCTTATGGTTACTACAATAGTAACCTGACATCCTGAAATGGAAAAAAAAAAAAAAATCCACACAAACAGCACGTTATTACTGATCAAACCAGCACCAGCTAGTTTCTTTCAAATTCATGGATTATATTGACTTTTAAGGTCTCATTTGGCAGTGGTTTCCAAAGGTGCCCGGCCGTACTCGGCAGGAGTCCTGCATCTAAAGTTAATTCTAAACATTCTTCCAATGTTGTCAAGAGGCTCATGTTCACAGTTTGAGACCATGAGAAAGACATGGAAAGGGCCATTTTTTATATACCTGTGCCTTCCTTTCTCATGTTTGGACAAAAACAACACTCTTCCCCCTCATTTCCCATCTGGCTTTCTCGTTACACTCACTTCTGAATGTTTTGCTTTCATCTGATCCACTCCGTTGCAAAGCAGACCGAACTCTCTGCCTAACACCGTCCTGAACAAGACAGGCTTCTCTTTGCCACAGGACCGTGAGTTAATCCTCTTGCTCTGACCTGCTCAGAGCTGCCCAAAGGATGATCTCATTCAGCAGGTTTTCTTTTTTATAGCAGAATTTTTGACATCAAATGTCTAAGACCACTCTGGATAAATTCTCTTCTGGTTGGTGATTTTTTTGTAAAGAGGATTTGGCAGAATCACACTTTCCTTCCCTTTCTCCCCATCACATCAGATTCTGAAATAGACAAACAACAGAGTCACAGCCAATTCTGCAGTCAAGATATTCCAAAAAATCCCAGCTCTTGGTTAAATGTGTCCTGCATAATTCATTTCTCTGACATATCCTGGGTGTCCTCTCCCCTCCCTTTTCATTCCCACAGGGAGGGAAAGACTGTGATGCTCTCTGCCCTGTTTCAGTCTATCCTAGAAGAAAATCCACTCTGCCTTGGGGCATTGGTGACTTTGTTTTCTGGCCTTAGAACCAACCCCCTATACCCAAGTGCAGAAGGTGTCCTCCAGGACACACTATCCTCTTTTCCACAAACACTCACTCATCATAATATACGCATGAGTCTTCTGTGAAAAACCTTGGTGGTCATTTCACCTACAGCCAGTTCACAGCCCTCATTTTGTCGTGGTCTGTGGAGGCTCCGGCAGTCATGTTTGAGTCTTGGTCTTGCCGAACGTGAGAAATTATTCACAGTTAATATTGACCCAGCACTAAGCCCTCGCAGGAGATGGATTCGGCTCTTTGACTAGTTTGGAACAGAACCCTCGGACGGACATACAGCTCTTGGCGGGCCTTGGTCCTGCCCAGATGGACAGTGTTGCAATTACCCACACTTCCCAGCGTCTGTTTCTTCATTACTAAAAGCTGGTCTTGATTGTCTCAGAAGCAGAATTCAATTTGCAGTTCCCCCAGTAACGTGCTGTGATTCATTCGGGGACAAATCTGGATTGAACTGAGTCCAAGTGTCTCTTTTGTGAGACAGAAGGGAAGTATAAGTAGATACTATAGTCACCCAGATGAGTCAGCCAGGAATTCATGAAGTGATTCATAAATCGTTATAAAGACCACTAAAGTCTACTAAAATGGAGTGCTGTCTGGCTATACAAAGTGGGGTATTATCATTGGGGGGTTTTTTTTAGATGTTAAATCAGATGTGAAATCCTTAAAACTGTGCTTTTCTTTTTAGGTTTTGAAAAGGATTCCTTTTTTCCCCCTCTGTAGTTGGCCAACGGCTAAAGCCACTTTTTATTGATTAGTTTTCACAGATGAATTTAAAAACCACCACAATTCTTTGGGGGATAAAAAATGCCTCCCCAAATCTACCATAGACCATTTTGTATCCATTATTTCTACTCCCTAGCAGCAAATCAATAATATTTTTTGAGTGAATACAATGAAACAAGCTATTCTGATGCATTCTTCCTTCTTTGGGAGGTCCATTACCCCTGTGGAAGAGAGTGGGGGGAAAAGAACTGTCCAAAGCACATATCAACCAGCATTTAATCTACTTGATCACGGAAACCCCTCTTTTCAAAGCATTAACCCCCAACATAATGCTAAACCACACAGTCCCACACTGCTTGCTAGAACTGCTTGAATATCCAGCACAAATGAAGAAAAGTAAGACATATTTATGACATGTGCTTAGCCTGCAACATAGTCTATTAGCAGATACTGTTTGAAGAAATATAGTTGTTAGTTGACATAGAGATACCTTGGACTTCGAGACAGGAGACAGCAGACAGCATTATTTGAAAGGAGTTGCCCAGCTGGAAAGACCAAAAGTGTAAGCCCAACTTGGGCACGAAGAACTCTAGTGCAGAATGAACAAGTTCACCAAAGCAAACTGGGAAACTGGTCACCAGGTTTCTTCAAGGCCGTGGGTTGTTGATACACCCGTCCCCCCCAGCTGGTGAGAAGGTTCCAAATCTCAGGTGCTCGCATAGGAATCCTCCACTGCCCTCCTTCACCCTGCCCCTCCACCTTGCCTTGTGTGTCTCCACTAGGGAACATCTGACCTCATTGGGACAAAGTGGTATCTGGAGAACTAACTAGCTGTGTGACTGGGAAAATCACTTCATGTCTCTGGGCCTATTTTATCTCATCCAAATAAGGCTACTCTGTTGCCTTCCAGCTGGAACATGATATGATTGGATGAATATGTGAACTCACCATACTCTGTGGGAAAACCCAAGGCCAAGAAATGAGACCTTACACAATAAAGACCATGACTATTTGCTCTTAGAACTAGAAAATTAGCCCAATGAGTAAATGCCTTGCTTTCTCTGAGACTTAGTTTCCGTGTATGCGTAGTCAAGAGAGAAAAGAGTCCTAAGATTTTTTTTTTTTTTTAATTTTAAGAACTCCATAGAAATTCAGATGCAGTGCTGGAATCACAGTCTTACAGAATACAGAACCACAGTCTTACAGAGCTCTCAAGCCCTGGGTATGCGTTCACGTCAGGCTAACCTTAAGTGTACATTCCATTTAGAGCAGTCATCCCATAAGCATGCGTTGATCTTCTGGAAGATGTCAGATATTGTCTAAAGTACTTCAAGATCTCTGACTTCCCAATTTAAAATTATTCATAATGCACCCCCACCCCTCACCTTCCATTCTTGATTTTTCTCCAGAGTATTCATTTCCTCAATACAATGTACGGTTTGCTTACTTAATTTTGCTCATCGCCTGCCTCTCCTCCCCGAAATAGAAGTCGCACAAAAGCAGGGACACATGTCATGTGTTGCTCTGTCCCTTGTGATTAGAATAGGGCCACACTCTGGGTCAGTGCTCAATAAATATCTCTTGAATGAATAAATGAATATGTTATCTACTGGGGTTTTATGATCCCCAGTAGGTGTTGAGATTTATACTTGAAATAGAGGCTGGGAGAAGTCAGGGCATTTATTCAGGATTACCCAGCTGGTAAGGACAGAGCCAGAATCCAAGCCCAGTAGGTCTTAGGTGATATCCATCTCCTGCCATATGCAATTTGTCCTATGACCCTCATCAGTACTGTGTGTCTCAATCAGGATCTGCCGTTCTGTGAAACAATCTAAGATTCTTTCTAGTACCGCATTATCGGAAACGTGACCTCTTTGCTTCTGGCCCACTTCACTGCAAAGTTGGAAAGCTCCGTGTGAGTTGAGGGTGGCAGTGGACGACAGAAGAGAAGGAGCGTAACTGACCAAATCCCCCCAAATAATCACACATTTTCTAAGGTGTGTATAGATATTTATTTACAGAAGCCTTTTTAGGTTGTTTTCTTTCCCCAGGAGATTATTTTTATGAGCCCTTTAAAATCTGTTTGCGCCCCTATTTTGTCTTTGTGTTTTTGGGCAGGAGGTGGGGGGAGGGGCGCAAACCATTGAACCCGGCAGTGGCTCCCCGCTGAGGTTATCCAAACTCCTCCACTAAAGGAGAACTAGTGGTTGACTCAGTTCTCTGGATTGCTTTTGTGTGAAGTGTTTCTGGTAAGCAGTGACTTTTTTTTTAAATTTCTAGTCTGTTGTGTGCATATTTATATTAACGACCTCCTGTTGTCTTGAAGAAGAGACTGGTAAGCTACGTTGAATGTAGTTTCTGAGCTGTGAAGTGCAGATCCGCAGCTGGGGGACAGAAAATGTTCAGACGTTCTCTCTTCCCACTCGCGGACTGTGCAGCTCCCAGTGAGTTAGAGTGACGCCATCTTGTCCCGACGGAATGGGGGAATGAGCTAGTTCCTGGGAGGAACATCGTAAATCATCGCAGCTTAGCCTCAGCCTCAAAACTATTTACTTTAGCATCAGAAATTTTTAATTCACCATCTTTGGACTTAAAAAAAAATTTGTTTGGGGCAAAATATCCAGACCATATTCATTTTGGTATGTGTATGTGGGCGTATTAAAGAAACGAGGTTGGAAAATCAGTGAGGGCCCTAAGAAAATGGGGCCCTAAGCCCCCACACGCTACCCTCAGTAGCAGTAAGAACATCTCATGTTTGGCTTAATGAGCTTCTGCGTGAGTGTGGATGTTCTTGGTTCTTTGCTTGCTTCTGGAGTGCCTGGCTTCAAACCACTCGGTTCTCAAGTCCTTTTGGCTTTTTCTAAAGCACTTCTGGCATCAGTCTTGTTCCTAGTGGTCAGTGACTGTTTTGGATGCTCCCAGGGCCTTCCCACTGATGGAGGAGAGACCCGACCACTACACTCCCCTCCTGCCCCCTCGCCTCGGATTCTAATTTGCTAAATTCTACTCTACTGTGAGCGGGTGGACGTGGAAGCAGGTTCATAAAAGTGAAATTTAAATTAGTAGAGAGAATGTGAGAGGTTTTTCCATAAAATACTATGTACCATGTTTGAGCAGTAACAAAATTGAATCTAAGTACTACACTTGAAAATCAGTCACATTTATACACTCAATCCTTATGCTGGGCTTTTTAGCCCTGAATTCTTCTTTCTTTCCTTGTTCCTAGCAATTGTGTGGATAATTGTAATCACATCTTGTCACTTCTCATCTTTTCTCTGTATTGTAAAAGTTAACATTTTTGTATCAGTCCTTTCCTTCCCAAGCCAGGGAGTTCTTTAGGTGTACATTTATCTCACCTCGAACGGTTTACTTTTAAATTTTTATTAATACTTCGTATGAAGTGACACACTATACTTTAAAATTGCGTTAACTTTATACCATATAATCTTACTTATTCGAATAACATGGAGAGAAATGCAAAAAGTGAAATGTGGAGTCAGTCGAAGGGTCAGCATATGTATTTGACTCCTCCCAGTTCTCTGAAAGAAGGCTTGCTAACACCTTGACGTGACACCACCACACTTTTTCTCCTCTGCTCACCGTTACTACATTATGGAAATACGCGGTAGCCAAGAGGGCATGGCCAGGGTTTAGAATTTGCATGAATGAATATAGATAAGAATGATTTATAATTACATGCTCTCTTGATAGATACATAGCTATATAATTTATATGTAGCTCTATAATCCAGATATAGATGTAGATTCTCTTGTATGGAATTTACATTCTAGATGACTCCTAAATGAATTCTGCCATTTCAGCGAGTTGAAATCTTCCCTTCTTTATAGCTAATAATCATAGTTCACTCCATAGCCAGATCACCCCAAATTATAGAAGATTTTGTATTGCTGACAGTCTGCCTCCTTCCCCCTCGCCATCTACGTTTTCTCTCTTTGTTCATCAAACCCTTGTTTGTGAGTCAGACTCACTGGCCGGGAGCATGGGGCATTGTAACACAGAATCCCTCTCCTCCATCAAGCCTACAATATCAGGCTTAGACTTACACACACTGTGACTTGCCCCCACCACACATCTCTGCCCCGTCAGTTCTCGATGGAAAGGAAGAGTGGCACAAGTACTAGAGAAAATACCAGAAAACCGTCGGGAGTGTGCTGCGTCTTTCATTCCCAGATGAAGAAATACAGTCAGGAAGCAAGTCAACGGATCTTGCTGCTTCGCGATGCCAGTGACAAGGTTGTCTTCCAGTTCCAGTCCTCCCCATTCTCCCTGGGGGTCTTCTGCCCACAGGGCTCTGGGGTGGGGTGGTCATGTGGGCTCCTTTTAGCCCTAAAGCCTGCGATCCCACAATTCCCCGGCTCCCTCCCGTGACCTCTGACAGAGTTGCCAGATGCATTAGGGACTCATTCCCCAAGAAAATAGCCTCCATATGAGGAATCCTGGCACACGGGTTTTTTACTAGATGTTCTCAGGGCAGTGACAGGGTTCATCTGCGATGTGTTCTCTCATGGCCGCTTGGCACATCTTCCAGGCTAATTCCAATTAAGATGATACGCTTGGAAAACATATATTTCCCAGCCCAGGGTACTCGCTTACTCTTCTCCTGCAGCAGAGTGAAAATAGGCCTCCTAACACAGCCAGTTCGTGTCGGCCTCCTCTGGAATCTTCTCTTTTCCCCATCCTCCTTCCTCAGTTCCCGCATCCCCTTCCTCCATAGCCCTCACCGGATGGAATTCATTTAGGAATCGTCTAGAATATGAATGCCATACTTTTTTTTTTTTTTCCCATCCCGTGGTTCCTTCTTGATGCCACACAAATGGAGAGGCTCTGCCCTATTACATATTCTGATTCAGAATGGTGCAAATTGCTTTACAAACTTGCCTGGTTGGGTTTCCCTTCTGACCCTCGATGGCCCGACGCAAAAGCCCAGCAAAGGGAGGGGACTCGTCCTTGTGCAGTTAGCCGCGTGCACTGCTGGCCCCTGCTGCGTGTTATCGTCAGGCCAAGGCTGACCGACTGGAAGTTTTCAACTTGCTGGGACTTTTTTGAGGAGATGGAACAACCCATTGCTGATACACTGGGCTCCCTGATTATTTTGTCACTTCATCTCACAGCACTGACGGTTCCCTGTGCCAGCCCCCTAGTGACCTGCACTGAGGTTTGCTTTGGTGGTCTGCGGACACTGGTAAACTTGAACGCTGCTCTGCCAAGTACACCTTCCCTTTGGTGCTAGAAAGTCACTTTAAACCCAGGGAGTCGGACCCTGCCAAAGTCCCCTTGCAATTAGAAGACTGGTGGGTGGTTATCAGGCTGTGTCTCAGGTACATTGACCACATCACCTTGTATCTGTCTGTCCCTCCTCAGAAACTAGCAGTAGCTCTACTGTTTTTAGTATATGTGACCACCAGAGATGTCCCACGTGGCGTTGTGGTTGTGCCCCAAGCAGCGAGCATTCTTTGCCAATCACAGAACCCAGGCAGATAGGTTCTGGGTCTCAAACCACACTTGATCTTTGAGGTTTAAATTCTCTCATTCTTGGCAAAAGAAAATGTATTGTTTAAAGAGAACAGGATGAGAGAGGCTTATAATAAAGACTTCTAATACTTCTTGGACCCCAGATATGTCTCACAGAACAAAATGTTTATGAGCTAAGTGTAAATGAATCAGAAACATAAGGATCAAATTTCCCCTAAAATGCAGACGAATTTAAAAATTAGCAGAAAAGGGAGCCTGGCAAAAGATGTGCCTTGAATTTCACCAAACCCAGAGTATTTGAAATGCATTTTAAGAGGCTTGACAAACCCAAACTGTGACTACGTTTTCCCTTCGTTGACCTCTTTTATTCCTTCAGTTGAGAAGTCAGTGGTTAAAAATGGGAGAGAAAGTCTTCATCAGTTTCTTTTGATGGCTTTTTGTCACGCTCTTATCCAGCCAGTGTGGAAATTGGAATTTGGCTTTGAAGAGTTTGTCTCTGCTCCCGCTTTTTCATGCCCCTCATGCTTCCTTTTGTAATCGTTTTCCCAGGTTTGCACCTTCTGCCTCATCTCCTCACCACATCAGCCCCCGGAGAGTTCCAGCTCCTTCTTCAGTGATGCAGAGAACGCAGCCTCCCCACACCCGGCAGCCAGCCGGTGGGCCACACCTGAAGTCTTACCAGCCGGAAACAAACTCTTCCTTTCAACCAAATGGAATCCACGTCCATGGTAAGTGGGGGGCTGACCGCCCCTAGAGTCTGGGAGAGTGATACCAGGCCATCGCTGTCAGACGGGAGCCTTCCTTACCAGCGGTGGGTTCCTCCGGTTCTGTCACATGCCAGGCTTTGGCTTTTAGGACTTTCCTCTAAAATGTCACACCTCATCAGCATGAAATTTCATAGTGTTTTCCCGGTGTTGGCCCTAAACTGGTAGAACTCATGACAGCCCAGAGCAGTCAGCCCAAGGTGATGATCTGTTTACTGAGCAGTGATTTAACACCTCATGGAGAGGCCCTAACAACAGCATCTTGTTTCCTCAACAATGAACAGTCACTTAAAAGGGAACAGCAGGAGGGCTTTTTGCCCAGGCATACCGCCCCCCTCCCCCACAGGTCCCATATCCCCAGAACCTCTCCAACCTTCAAGGCCCAGGTGAAAGGACACCTCCTCTCTGCCGCCTTCCCTGATGAGAATCTTAGCTGGACTGCATCTCTCCTGGCTCTGGACTCTGACTGCCTGTCACCTGCATTTCTGATATAACACTCTTGGTCTCTCTTTCTCTACCTTGTTAAGTTACTCCTTTGTGAGGAACACGTGCCTTTCTATTAATGTGTAAGCTTATTTCTGAGGTCAGAATTTTCTGACCTGTTGTTCTTTTTCTTGGAGAACTTAGCACAGTTCTCTATGCGCTAAGGTACCTGGTAAGCGTGGAGAGGAAGAAAAGGAGGAAAGGAAGGCAGGAGAAATCATGATGTTGTTCAAAATGTGACGATCTGGTGTTGAACTTCAAACATTCATGGAGAACTGAGTTTGGCTGAATTTCTTTATTTACACCAATTTTGCTGACTCAGGCAGATATCTTTGTGAACATCCTTAGAAAGTTAAGTTAAGTTGTCGAATAACCTGGACTCTGAATGTGTAGCCTTCTCCTTCCTGGGGGCAGAGGAGATACTGTCCACTGAAAGGAGATTTTCAGCTCCTTCTGAAAAATAGGACTCTGCTGTATCTGCTTCTTGCTGATTCCTGAATTTGCTCCATGTGAGTTATTACTTGATGCTATTGGGTGGTGTCCCCAGGTAAACCTTACCCAGTATGCCAGCTGCGTATGAGTAGATGTGAGTGGCTTCCCAAGATGGCGGAATCAGGCAGTGCTGTGGAGCCAGGCTTGGGTGAGGATATTGGAATAGGGGTCTGGACAGCCAAAGAGGAAACCACGTGGACAGAGTAGTGGCCTATGGGAGGGGAAAGACCTTGAGAAGTGCAGGCCACTGGCTCTGACTCCAAGTTCCAACCAAGTTCCATCCACCTCTCCTCTCTTCCTGAGTGCAGTCACACAAACCCTCATTCCCCAAGGAAACATAGGCTCCCCCCACTGTTTGGGCCTATGGTAATGGTTACCCTCTTTTGTTGGTAACCTTCTTCTTAAGCTTTAGTTATTGATTTATCCAAACAAGAAATATTTCTTGAGTACCTACTGTACATAAAGCAGTGCATGTGTGAGAAGACAAAGAGAGCGCTCTCCCTGCTGAGAGAGACCTCCTGACCCAGGAGAGAGGCTTGTCTAATGTGGGAGAGAGCCAGGTCCCCTGTGCTGGGAAGCCACCCTTACCAGCAGGCAGGAGGTAGACGAGGGTGGGCTTTTGGGAATGCAGAAGAAGTCACTGACCCTACAACAAACTCATTTTTACCCTTCATGTTTTAACTTTGCCGAGACCTGGACCTGTGTCAGTCAGTGGCATATTACTGGCAATGATTTTTCTCTCTAGTGCTATTAAAAAATAACAGAGTATTTTAGGCAATCATGCCATAGTTCCAATGAAAGGCCGTATAACACTTTGATGACAACTGTGAAACATATTTTAAAAATTCAAAAATCACCCTACATGTAGACAAAAAAAATAAAAGGGGGGGGGAGGCAATTTTCTAAAACATTAACAATTTTGTTTTGTTTTGTCTTTAAATCATGAGGGTAGGGATAATGGATAATTTCTTCTTTTTCTGCTTTCTGAAGACATTTTAAAAGAGATTTTGGAATTAGAACAACTCGATTACGAATACCAATCCACTCAACTGTGAGGCGCTGAACAATTTCTGGGGATCTCGTACCTTCTCTCATCAGTAGTTATAAGAGTCCACAAGAAAAGCACATGGCACAGAGTAGGAGCTTAATTAATTTAATGCTTCTCCTTCTTCTCCCTCCCTTTTCTTTATTGGACTCTTGGAGAGTGGGGATAATGTTTCTAGCCTTCGGGCACACATAATTCTTGGTGCAAAGTAGGCATTTAGTAAATATTTACTGAATAAATGATTGACACTGTCTCATCCAACAAATGCAAACCAAAACAAGACGACATAGAAAATGAGATCTACCTTATCATTTCACCCTACCTCCTGGCAAAAGACTCTTCTCCCATATTTCTCTTTTGTAGTTGAATAATGAATATATTGTCAACTTGAAACTGTTGAGTTTTTTTTTTTTAACTTTTACTTCAATTGTTAAAAATTCCCATGGCCAATAAGAAACTGCTAGCAGCAGTTTAAAAATAAATACGTAAGACAAGACTTTCTGGAAGAGATCAGGATATAGTTATGCAAATTGGGAAATCATAACTTTGTTCTAGAAGATGGGCGAGTGGCTGCTGTGACGGGCTCATAGAGGGAGTTTCTACTCTTCAACCGCTGGGCCACTGCTAAGAATGAAGGAGTAGGTATCCAAATGCAGCCTTACTTCATCCTCCAAGCATTTTGTCTGAAAATGTTTTCCTGGAACCTGCTAGGCACGAGCATTTCTCGTCAACTACTCCTTAGAATAAAGAGCAAATTCATCTAATATTTGTCAAGCGGGTGATACAGTGCTGGGAGCAAGGGGAGGCACACAGACCTTCTAAATGAGTTGCAATTTTTGGCAGCTTTGGCTGGACTAGTTTGCTGGGTGTCGTCATCCAGCATCTTGGTCACGGAGAACCTCATCCCCTAATAAAACTAGATTTTTAAAACCCTGTGAACTGTGTTAGGGTTGCTAACACTATAGCCACAATGAAGGAGTGTTCTGTCTTCCAAGAAGTTCACGGTTTTAATGAGCGCCGTCACCCCTATCCTTTCTGTATTCCCTGCGGTAGGTAGAGGTCAGAGAAAAATGTCATCAGTATATTTTTAGAGATGGGAGCTGAGACACAGAAGAATACAAAATATCTAGGCATTGCTGGCTTCTTGCCAAAGGGCACAGGCACCTTTAACAAGAGGTCCATGTTTCCAAGCCACGTTCTTCATCTACGTGTTTCTCAGTCAAAGGCACACCAAAGTCAAGACATATTTCCATCTTTCCGTGGGGAAATATACTGGTACGTAGATGCTGTTGCCTTACACGGAGCCATGAAAGTTAGAATTCAAAGGGCTCGGTCTTCCAGATGAGGAAGAAAATGACGGACATCCTGCTGAGCTTTGCTACTGCCGTATTGATGGATATAGCTCTTAGACTTTGTGTGCTGTGTGTGTGTGTGTATTTATCTGCTATCAAAGTATGTTTAACAATGTTAGTTTCGGGTGTATGCCATAGTGATCTGACAATTCTGTACCCTTACTCAGTGCTCCCCGCGCTAACTATAGTCACCATCTGTTGCCATACATTGTTACAACATTAATGAGTGTTTTGGAAAAGGCACACTTTGAAAAGATTATTAGTTCTGCTTTTTTGAGTTCGCTCACCTAGCGAGTGACCCAGGACCAGAGCTCAGTTTTGTTGTTTGTGCATCGACTTCATCCATTCGTGCTGCCTTCATTAGTGAGGTGGGTGAGGTGTCATCTCTCTCCGTGTTTGAATGTTGGTAGCATTTATGGGTCTCTGTTTGGATGGCATCTCCAAGGCAACTTCTAAGTACATTTTAGTCTTTTATTTTAGATGTAAACATAGGAACCGTGTTTTCCAATCATGTAAGCCCGTTCTTCAGTCTTTTCTTTCTCTTTAGGACCATTCTCTTGCCCGGGCAAGCTTCAGAATTTTGCCTGGATTAGTTGCCTGAGAGTTGATATTTGTACATTTTGTTATGGTACTAATGGAAAATTTCTTTCTAAATGCCCTATTCATTCCAGGCTGTTAGAATGCCATGGGAATTCCTAAAACAGCATTTTCACAACCTTCCTCCTTCTGGACCCATCAAGGAGAGGCCAAGTTCAATTCAGCAAGTGTTTATTGGTCTCCCACAAGGTGTCAGGAAATATGAATGTCATTTAATCAGCGCAGAGATGTGTGCAATAATAATAATGATGATGATGATAATAATTCTATCAAGAGGTACCTGGTTTATTCAGAGGAAGGTGTCATAGAGGCGTTTCTAGAGGTGACTCTTGAATAGGATTTTGAAGATAAATAGAGAAGGCTGGGAACCAGCAAGACCAGCTTGTAGAGGGAGTTGGCACCATGCCAAGTAGAATCCCACTGAACCGTGAAGCCAGCCCGGTATTTTCAGAAAGTAAGCTAGGGCATTGTTGCCAGGAATGGAATTGGAGAGGTGGGAATGTTGCATCCCACCTGCTGGGATTATTTTGGACCACACCTGTGCCACACCCACGCCCAAACAAGTGACTGAACCAACAGTCTAGTTCACTCAGATGCCACTGGTTAAGCAGAGGAATGATGTCAGAAGAATGGGGAATTGTGTTCATTCACCCACAATCTTTTCTAGGCGAGAGGAGCTGGGATAGCAAGAGAAGGAAGTGAAAAGAGCCTTCAACCTAGCTGCTACACAGGCAGGAGCCCCTTCGGGCCTCTTTAATACAATTGGGAATGAGAAGGACCCTAAGGGCTCCTTCCCCAGAGAGGTGCACACTTGGCCTTGGGTGGCCCTTGGCTACGGGCAGATCACGATCTTTCCCAAGAGGTGGTCCTAGCACCTGTCACCTCAGTTCCAGCAAGCCAGCGTTTCCAGCCAACACCTGTGGGCGTTTCCAAACCACCAAGGAGCCTCTAGCCACATAGAACCGGCTGCCCAGATTCCCTCTTGGTTATGTTGTTACTGCTAGAGCTAGAAGGTTTCACAGATTTTGAGTGGTATGTCCCGATCCCAAGTTTTCCCAAAGAGCCTGTCATTTGCAATCCACATTGTCCAGAGCACAAGACTTTTCCAGATTTGTTTCTTGTGTTAGGGCAGCCCTCCCCGCGTACGTGCTCGCTCTTCTCCCGAGACAAGACACCCAGTGGGGGACAGTGCTGGGTTGGGGAGCAGCCGTGGAGCCCACGATGGGCCGGCCCCTGCCGGCATTTTGCTTTGCCATCTGTGAAGGGTGGCTTCCACCCTCCCGTTGACAACATAGGTGCTAGCATTCCCCGGATCTCATCCTGGCGTCACACATGGGGAGGGAGAAGAAGGACGTACAAACGAACCCTGAACGTGGGCATGTGGCCACCTTCACCTGCAAGGGAGGGTATTTCGGGGCATTGCCAGGCTTAACCAAGCCGTGGTTCTGTTCCTAATGTTTATTGGCTAGACACTCGGCGGGGCCGGCCAAACATCCCCCGAGCTGGTTTCCTGATCTGCTGAAGGGAGCTATCTCTCAGGTTCCCTCACCCTGATTACCTCTTGGAAATCAGTGGTAGAGGCTTTCTGAGGGTTCTGCCCCTTAACGCCCCTCTCCCCCCAGTCTCAGACTTCTGTGCTTTCATGGCTTGCTCTTACTTCTACCCTCTGGAGATGTCAGTAGCCAACACACAGATGTCCATCATGCATGAGCCAGTCATCAGATTTCCTGAGGAGAACCCCGAGGAGCTGCCCCCAAGCCCGGGCCGTCTGCTAGCGAGACAGCAGCCGTGGGGCGTGGGGGCCTTCCCAGTGGGTCCTGGCTCCTGTGGTTCTTAGGATTTAGCGCTGTCCTGCCTGCAGTCCCTATAGCGGGCAAGTCAGCTCACAGACAGTGGTGGCATTTTCCCACCTCGGGATGGCATGGGAAGTTTGACAGCCCAGTGCAAACTGACCGCACCAGGGAACAAAAGGTTTCAGCTGCTAGCAGGCCCCCAAGAACAACAGGCTTTGGAAAGGCCTTGTCCTACCAAACAGCCAAATCATCTTTCAAGCTGAAGAAATCTCAGAGCACTGATATTTAAATGGCATGAGGTGGCCCTTACAAGCTCAGCTTCTTCCTCTGAGTTCCTCTGTTTACTTACAGGGATTGCACAAGGGTGCTTCCCAGAAGTGTCTTATGGGTTACAGACACGACTGATGTCATTTCTGGGGGTTTATGCTAAATATTTAAAGGTTATTTTTTTTTTAAAGGCAAATTGTAGAGACAATAAACAAACCCGTCCCACAGGAAATGTAGTCACTTCGGCAGAGGTGAAGTTGTGAAATAATAAAGTAGTTAAGTCTAGAAATTGTATTGCTTAGAATTTAAGCGTGTGTCACAATTTCCCCTTGAAATCTCAGGAAGAAAAATAAGATTGGTTGTAAATCAGAGCATAATAGTGTTCACTGAGAAAGCTGTGACATTCTCACAAGGAGAATGAGCCAAGGAGCACATTTCATGTCATTCCCGTGTTAGCAGCAGCCGTCCTAATCAGGACCAATTTTCGTTATCAGCCTTGATGTTATTAATGTGTATATAGTACTAGGGATTGATGATTAGATGCACAGAAATTCTTAATTACTCTCATATACTTAATTACTACAAAATTACCACAAGAGCAGTTTTACATAACTAGTACTTGATGAATTCTGACAGTGTGCTAATTCCATTAAACAAAAGTTAAATTTAGGTGTGTATAGGGGTGCAGTTGGTGTCACAGCGTGCTGGGCTCTGTGGGAGGGGTGTGAGCTGGTCATCGTCGTCGGAAGAGCTGTTTAAACGATTGGTTATGGAAACGACTGAAGTGTGAATAATCCACACATGTAATTAAGTATCTACTCACACACACACACACACACACACACACACTAAAACCCATATAACCTTAAGGATATTAAGATGACTGCATCAACTAACCATCCTTAAACTGTAAGTTCCTCGGGACAGGAACTGTATGCTCCTGCAGTGTTTTTCCTGTAGTAAGTGCTTAATGAAAGTTTATTGAATAAACATGAATGAATAAAAGGATGGGGGGTTAGAGAGGAGGAAAGAGAGATTTTTGCTTATGGCCTCTTAGGCTGATCGGTAGAACCAGCCCTTGGCAAAACCGTCATTAAGTGTCAAGTTTCCCGGGTCCCTCTGTTCTCTGGGCACTTGCTCCATCTGCCTGGGACCTCTCCTTAGAGGAAGGAGAATGATCTAATGATCCCCTTACACAGTAAGGGAAATTTAGTGCAGCAAGTATTCCTTCCCTTGACTCTTTGCCCACCTGGGGCTGAGTGTCCAACAGTGAAACACGTAGCGGTGGCAGCGAGGGGAAGAGGTGTTTGAGGCATTCCCATAGATAAAAGTTCCTTGTTTCTGAACACTTTCAAAGCATTGTTTTGTTTTCAAAGCGTCACAGCCACTAGTTTACGTACCCCTAAATTGGTCATATTATCTCAGAAGAGATTACCAGAAGAGGAAATTGTGACTTGCCCAAATGATACAGGGAGAGAAATAATGAACTATAGAAAAAAAAAAAAAAAGAAGAAGAAGAAGAAGAAAGAAAGAAAAAGCAGTGACACATCTAACTCTTGATTTGGATCATGATCCCAGGGTCGTGAGATCAAGTTCCATATCCGGCTCCATGCTGGCCACGGGCCTGTTTCAGATTCTTTCTCTCTCCCCCACTGCCCCCACAAAAGAAAGAAGAAAAAAAGTAGATAAAAAGAATTTAGAGTGAGGCAGATCTGAATTGGAATCCTATCGACAAGTCATGTGGTCCCCTGAATTGCAGTTTCCTGGCTCTTACTCTGGAGATAGTAACACCTGTCTTTCAGAGTTGATATAAGAACGAGAGAAAATACATAGCCTGTAGTAGATGCTCAGTAAATTAGACCTGGTTGTTGATGTTGTTATTTTTTCTTCCATGTTCCAGCTGCTGGGTGCTCTGGATACACCCACTGGTGTTGTTAGATCCTCAAAATAACATTAGTAACATTACCAGCATGCCTGGCCTCCAGGTAGGGCTGCGAGATGAAGCACCCTGCCCCAGGTTACACACCTAGCGAACGTCTGAGTTGGTCTGAGGAACAGTCTGACCCCAGTCCCACACTCATTCTCCTTCGTGATGGTGCCTATAGACCCAGGACCATGGAAGTGTTTAGTTGCTTGGGAATTCTGTTTGTGAGATGTGGAAGTGTGGAACTATTTTTTTTTTATTTTTTTTTAAAGATTTTATCTATTTAGTTGACAGATAGGGATCACAAGTAGGCAGAGAGGCAGGCAGAGATAGAGGAGGAAGCAGGCTCCCCACAGAGCAGAGAGCCTGATGCAGGACTCGATCCCAGGACGCTGGATTCATGACCTGAGCCGAAGGCAGAGCCTTTAACCCACTGAGCCACCCAGGCGCCCCAGAAGTGTGGAACTATTAATGATGAGGTCCCTTCCGGGGCTAATATTCTGCAGGTGGTATAGGGACTGTGGTCCATGAGACCGTGGTTTCCCACTGACCACTCGATCTCATGTCTTCTGCGTCAGGCAGGGTGGTGAATGCCTGCGGTGCCCTTTCTCACTGATCACATGACAACACTATCAAGAAGGCATCGTTTCCTCCGTTGGTATGGATGAGGAAGCTGAATCACTGAAACGTTCAGTAACTTACCCTAGATTTCTTACGCTCCAAACGGTGGTGGAGTTGGAAAGCACACGCAGGACCATCTGACAAGAGTCTGTGCTCTCAACCACTGGATATGCCTTGCTAGGGAAGGGGGCGCTCTCTCTCTCTCATTGTCCCCAGTGAGATTGCCCCACTGCAGTGTGTGTGTGTGTGTGTGTGTGTGTGTGTGTGTGTGTATCATTGCTTCACGTGCGGCATGTTTGCCTCTCAAACACACGCATGCCAGAGTAACTGTTGGAAGTCAGATTACTATCAAATCTGGGCTATTGGACTCGTGGCACAGTCTTTACAACACAGTTTGAAAATTCTCACTGATTTTTTTAAATTAGAAAAGGAAAATTTACCTGTTCTTTTTTTTTTTTTAATGCTTAGTGTACTTAGGCTTATAAAGAATTTAAGTTGTGGGACGCCTGGGTGGCTCAGTTGGTTAAGCAGCTGCCTTCGGCTCAGGTCATGATCCCAGCGTCCTGGGATCGAGTCCCGCATCAGGCTCCTTGCTCATCAGGGAGCCTGCTTCTCCCTCTGCCTCTGCCTGCCATTCTGTCTGCCTGTGCTTGCTCTCTCTCCCTCTCTCTCTCTGACAAATAATTAAATGAAATCTTTAAAAAAAAAAAAAAAGAATTTAAGTTGTTTTCAGCACTGATGAAAGGTAATGACTATTAAGACTATTAATAACTTAAAAAAAAAGATTTTATTTATTTACTTGAATGAGAGAGAGAGAGAGAGAGAGCACAAAGGGAGCAGGAGAGGGAGAAGCAGGCTCCCCTACAAGCAAAGAGCCCAATGCGGGGCTCAATCGGAGGGACCTGGGATTGTGACCTGAACTAAAGGCAGATGCTCAACCAACTGAGCCACCCAGGTGCCCCAAGACTATTAGTGACTTTTTAGATGTTTATAGAAATGAAATGTGTGTGTGTGTGTGTGTGTGTGTGTGTGTGTGCTTACATATACTTACATATATATACATATATATACACATTCCCTGTTGTAAAAATGGGCTCATATTCTGCATTTTATTTTATGACTTACCTTCTTTTTTTAATTTATATATGCTTCTGCTTTCTAGGTAAAGGTCTATAGATCAGCCTCTTTTTAAAAAAAAGATGTATAGTACCTCCAGGAACATGTCATTTTTTAAAAGCATCCCCCTGCTGATAGACACTTCTTTGATTTTATTAATAATGCTATATTAAATCTCTTTATGCACACATGAGTGCTTACACGAACAACCTCACACACATCTGTATCTCTTTGCGTACTTTCTTCAGGAATTATTTCTGGAAGAAAAATTGCCAGATTATTGGATATGCATATTTTAAAGTTGGGTAGGTCTGCCATCGATCCCTTAGGAAGACCGTGCCAGTGTGGACTCGGCAACAGAGTGGAGTGCCCATGACCCCGCCCTAGGCACGGTCAATCATTTTAGTCCCGCCACCGTGCGCAGCAAGGTTGTTTCACATCTTCCTTCGGTTAGTAATGTCATTCAGCCTCTTTCCATATTCGTATCGAGCTCTGAAGGTAGTTTGGTATTAACACGGATGGAGTGCTGCACCCGCTGCTTGGGTGGGTATCATACTTATGAGCAGTTTGCTATTAGCTCTTCCCGCCCAGCTGTGTCGCCTGCAGCGCGACACTTTGTTTTCCTAATTGGAACCCAAAAATGTATCAAAGAGAAGGGAAATACCCAGAAAATTTCTGTTTCATTGACTATTGTGACTTCTCTGTCAGCTAACTTAAAAACATTTATAGAAAAGTGGTTGATGAACATTATTACAGATTTAGTGCTTTTTCATTCTTTTGGGGGAATTAATGACATTTTTTTTTTCCAGAAGCAAATGTTCAGTCTTCTCTCTGAAACTCACGAAGTTTAGCCTCTAATGAATGGAGCTCTTCAAATCAAGTTAAATATTTTCTTGTAAGTCTATCTTACAGGCTGCTTAGTTGGACTCTTCAGGGCTGAACATATTAATGGCAATCTGTGTCTTGCGATTCTTGTATTTTTAGTTGGAATTGTCCTTGTAGTTGTGATTAGCAGTTGATGGCTTAGAAGAAAAAATGTGAATAGCTATGGGTGGCGTTTCCTTAAAATAAAGGGGGGGGACCCAACATCAGGAACATACGGGTGACAGGTAATGAGGCCACTGTGTTAACAAAACAAAACAACAACAACAAAACAACAGAACTGCCTTGATCTGCGCTCATTCAGATCATCTGGGCTCAGACCATGTTGCAAAACAAACCCAGTTCCTTAGAATTTCTAGTTGGTTAACTTACAGTGTGAGTGCCCTTTCTGATTATAGAAAATGTCCTTCACCAGCCAGATTGTTCTGACTAAACTCTCCATTTCGTTCTCTTGCAAGGTCTTTAAGAACTAGATCTTATAAGATGCAGCCATGAAGTAAAAACATTCAGGCATTTTTCTAGATCGTTGAAGTGTAACAACCAGCCCTTCCCCCACTATATTCCCCCACCAAACCCAGTCTCATATCACACATCCCAAAGCACAACCTCTTCTTCAAGTTCTTAAATTTTCTCATCATTATGGCAAAACGATTCCAGAGATCTGAATTAGCTGTGTACTTACCCGGGGTCTTTTGTACCTGTCGATCTGGGCTGGTGCAGCGTTTTTATCACTACCGGTGAGGTCAATGAGAGTACCTACATTTATTATTGCAATGTAGGTTTTATAAATTACTCCTACGTATACAAGTTTTATTGGTACCTGTTAACTATAATGGAACTGATCAGCAAGATATTATTGGATGACTATCTGAATTCTCATCATAACTTTGTGAAGAGAGTTGGAAATATATTTCTGCCCTGATTTAGAGATGGAACTCAGAGTAATTGATCAAGTTCCTTGACCTTGGAATGGTTTCCTAAAAGAGCTCAGGGCGTTCTGTGACTGGGTCAAGTTACCTAATTTCTCTGCCTGCTCTTTTTCCCATTCAAGTTCAGTAGCCTCTCTGGCACCCAACAGAAAACGGTGGCTTGGAGCAGCAAAACTCTCCAGGTCACCTGGACCAGGCTGATCATATCTTGATCATCTTTGTTTCCTCCTGCATTTAAAAAAAAAAAAAAAATTCCATGTTAGAACAGGAAGTCAAGCTGATAGGCTATGGTATAGAAGGCTCATAGATCAGAATCTTTGAGCTTAGTTGCAGTTCCTCTCCCCATCAGCATTTTCACCAAAGGCTTTAGTTGTGGGTGTCACTCCCTCATTCATTTATTCACTCTCCAGTGCGTGGCTCCTGTTACATGCCAGGTTCTGTTTGCGATGCAAAGGCTCTACCAGGACAGGAAACAGACACAAGTCCTGCCTATCCTGGGCTTATACGTAAGCAGTGATTTTTGGCAAGCAAGACCTTAGAACTCAAGAGTGAGAGAACAGTCCTCACGGTCCATGTGTAGACAGGGAATCATCCCATCTATTTATTCTCTGTAGCACCTGGCAAATTTTTAGATGCTTAATACATTCTTAAAATTTAGGACTTAAGTGTACAGCAGGATGAGATGAATCAGGAAAGGAAGGACCCTGCAGACTATATATACTGATCAGAGCACCCCCAAGTGGCGAAAAGGGAGCCCCATCTCACACTGGTGCCATTGGCTTGAGTGTATCTCCTGAAACTTGGCCTCATGGTAAAGTTCCTGTTGTGTACAACTAGGCCTCCCCCAAATCTACTGTCTAGAATGTTAAGTTGAGATGAAATCTGGGCTTGCAGGAAAACAGTAGAGAAATATATGTCATTGGGTTTGAGATGGCACAGTGGATGTTCCATTTACAGAACCTTAAGAATGTCACTGGATTCCAGGATCTGTGTCACCCCCTTCCATCTGACTGCCGGGAACTTGCCCACTCTTAGATTTGAGTGCTAGAAAATTGTATAATCACAGACTTGGCTTTGAACAAGCCGGAAGTCACCTAGTTAGTGGACCAGATATATTTGGGGATCTGGTTACAGCTGGACAACAGAAGTCTGGGTCACAAGATCACTATGAGACCCACAGTATGACCAAGCCTTCTGAGTCATGCAAATGAGGTCCCATGATTTCACCTTGACCAAGAACTTAAATTGGGCAGGAAAGGCACTGGGGTGGGGAAGGAGGCCAGTTTAATCCATATCTGCTGAGAATATAAAGTCACTTGAGGACAGTCATCATTTCTTTATCCCTGCAATCCTCAGAGTCCAGCAGAAAGGCTGGGGAACAGCAGAGGAGAAGAGAGACCCATCAGAAGCACTCTCTTCCTCCATTTCAAATGAAATCAGACCTATTGTGTGTTTTTCTGTTGGTCTTTCATTTGGAAAACTTCCCAAAGATTAAAAATGCTCTGAAGATGTCCTTAGAACCTCTCAGTCTTTAGTGTAAGAAATACCTTGTTCAACATGAAGATTTCCAGGCCGTTCACCCAGACATTCTGATTCGCTGAGTCTGCCCAGAGCCGAGCTGGAGCTGATGCTGTAGCTCCCACTCTCAGAGCCACTGACCTAGACCCCAAGTGTAGGACTCAGTGCGCCCTTGCCATGCTGCTCCAATCAGAGAGAATCCAAAGGAAGTAATTGGCCAGTGGTGGAGAAAGTAAATACTTTCCAGCTTCCTTCTTCCTTTACTTCCTGAGGAAGTTCTGTAAATATAGGACAACCTGAAAACTATCAAGACCAGAATGGCTCTCCTAGATCCCAGTGAGGGTGCTGCAGCCCTTCTTTTCATCTCTGTCTGGGCTCCTCTTCCCTGCCAGACCTGTCTTACAGCAGAGCTTGCCGGGAAGGCCAAGGGCACACAGAATTAAATCTTCATTCTTTGTCCTTCATTCCTGGTTCTGCTCCAGGCCCAAATAGCCCCAAGTGAGTTGGTGTGAGCTTTGTGGGGCAGAGAGCCATCCTCATCCAGGGCAGGCACAGCTCTGGACTCAGGGAAGGTAGGGGGACGAGTAGCCCCAGGCTTGTAATCAGGCAGCAGGGGCTGGAGTCTGCCGTGGGTTTTACCATTTGCCAAGTATTTGCACACTTACTGTTCCATGTGATCCCACTCAGTAGGCGGAGCCTGCTCAGAGAGAAATTCCCAGCTCCTTCTTAAGAACCCCAAGCAGTGGCCACGTCAGTATGATGTCACCTCGCTCGACCATCAGACCCAGAATGGCCAGATCCTGAACCCTCTGTTCTGGGCCTCGCATGTGTCCGGGATGTTTGAGTCACAGGCGGGTGTTGGGGTGAGCGACGGGACTGTGAACCCCATGCGTTCACTCCCTCTGCTGCTTTCCCTTCCCACCGTGAAGATTATGCTGCCCCGTGAGTATAATCATCCCCCTTTTAGATGTGGGGACTCAGAGGCTCAGAGAGGCTGTGTTTTCCTCAAGGCCACACAGCCGGTAGGCGGCAAAGCCAGGCTTTCTGACCCATTTCAGGCTCTTTGGGTCTTCTGGTCTTGAGTGTCTTTATTTTATGTCATTTCCAAGTGTTTCATTATCACCGTCAGGATTCACTGAACCATTTTACTGTAAGTGCCGATACCCACATGTGGCAATTCCTAAGACACATTGCAGTCAGTTTACTTTGGCAGCTCGTCGTTTTGAGAATCTGGAAGCCATAGGCCACCACACGGTCGGGGTTTGGGTGGGTTGAGGGTATTTAAATGAAAATGGATTACATCTCTGAACCAGGAGTGTTTCACGCCTGCCCTCCCTCTCGCTCTGCTGTGCCGCGTTTCCCTTTTGTCCGTGTCAGTAGCAGGCCCTGCCCACTCCCAGCCCCTCGTGGGACCCTTTGCGGACATGCTAGCAGACCCTCTCCCTCTCCCCCAGCCCGGCCCTGGAAACAACGGCAAGGGCAAGAGTGTGGCTCACATGGTACCAAACGCCTCAGCAGCTCGTGCAGCCTGCCAAGGGGCACAAGCCGAGGAGAGCACTGAGTGTCGCTCGCGTCTCACTGTGGCCCACCACCTGGCCGCAGATGCTCCAGATGGAAACGGCGCCCTTCTTGGATCCAGGTGGGCTCGTGCTGCAGCCCCCCTGCCCGAGGGCAAGGGGACCGGGCAGTTGCTCCGGTGGTCGATTTCTGAACCACCGTCACCGGTCTCCTTCAAGAGGAATGGGTCCACATGGAACTGTAAGGGTTATTATTTCCATTATTTTCCTCTTTCTCAGTACAGTAGATGCTTAAATGTCAGTCGTAAATAGCTCGAGCGCTGTGCAAGCTGGTTCAGTTCTCAGCCCAGAGAAAAATCTGTCTTCCTCACACAGTCTGTGAGCCGTCCCTGCAGCTTCCCCATTTATAGACTCTGTATCAAAATGAAGAGTCCATGTCTCCACAGCCTCTAGGGAGGAGACTGAGCAGAGTTCTTGCTAGATGAAGACCTGGAGGGTGTTGTTGGCCATGACCAGGAGCCAAACAAGGACAAGCGAATTGTGGAGATTGCACTTTTAAAAGCAGTATCATGTTGTACTTGAGGGTGGTGGGTTATGAGAGGAAAACATTGCTGAGGAATTGCGTGCACATTATACAGAATCTAGAAATACTTCTGAGCTCATTTCGTGGCCATAATAATTGTTCTATTTACGCAGGGCCTCCTACCTGCCACGGAATACAATATATGCTTTTTAAACACGTGCATGGATAGTGCTTTCCACAACCCTATAAAATAGGTATTATTTTAAAAGATAATGAGGCTCAAGCAGGAAAATAATTTGTCCAAACTGGATAAATTAACACCATTGCTTAATGGGTCATCCAGGATTCAAACCCAGATCCAAGTTGTTTGTGCAAGGGACAGAAATAAAATAGTGGCTAAATCAGAAAACTGGCCAAAGCAAATGTCTAAAATTCTTCTGTTTCTACTTTTGAGGGTTTTTAGAATTTTTTAGCAGTTAGGTGATTTTATTGATTTCTATTCATTAAGTCAATGCTTTTCTCCCTAATGAAAGTGCTAGTACATTATGAAATATTGGTCCAATGTCAGTAAATTGCCTTTGATCTTGGCAGTAAGGGACCTCAACAGAAATGGAAAACTCTGTTTAAAATGATTTGGTCCATGAGCTCAAGCCCTAGGACTCTGTATGAACTCTGTCACCAAACAGACCAGGGTTTGAGTCCTAGCTCTGACCCTGGGTAGCTCTGAGGATTTGGGTAAGTGATTTTAACTTCTCTGCTTCTTTGTCTATAAACTGGGAACAACACTGCTTACCTCAAAAGTTGTTGTAAGGATGAAGATTTTCTGTATGAAACACATAGGATGGTGCCTGACTTGGACCAAATATTAGTCCCTTTCCTTCCTTCTGACAGAATTCCCAGAGCGGTTAGCATAACACCAATCAGAGTGTTCCACAAAAATGCCCAAGCAAAGGGACTGCGAAGGAGAATGCCCTGAACCAGCAGGAACTTATGTAGTGGACTGTTTTAGTTCTTCTGTCCATTTGTTTTAAGATAAAGGCTAGGTCCTTGAATAATTTCGAAAATCTGACGTTTGGCAATATTAAAACGGTTGTGCAAGTTTTCCACTTTCCTTTTTATGGTGTCGTCTAAGCCCAGTGAGGGTTGCAGAAGCAGGGAGCGGGGCCGATCTCTGCTTCCATCTCTCGTCTCTGCAATGGGAGTAGTGTTTGAGTCGCCTCCTTGCAAGGCAGGACTATACGGAGGCCCCTAAGAAGAAATCCTGCAAGTTTTCTCATACGAAGGCATCATGTGGATAGTAAGCGTGTGCTTCACCGGGCCCACCTCTGAGTAAGGCTCGAGTGCGTGAAGTCTGCCCTGAAGTCAAGTGCCAAAGACCACATGCTGGTGTCCTTCGGGGGCGTTAGCAGAGGCTGACCTGTGTCTTCCTCTCTTCCTAGTGGCCTTGTGCCGGGCTTACAGAAGGTATTCATGGGGGCAGCTCCAGGATCCCCAGAGAGTAGGAGGGAATCGGTGCAAAGAGCCATAAGAGTGTTGGAGAAGGAGAAATTAGGGGAGCGGTGTCATGTGTCTACTCTGTCTGTCCCTGGGCTCTTTGAATGGGTTGCCCCCTGCCCTGTTCATCACCTAGGTTCACCCATGCCCCTGCTTGTGCAGCAATTATAGGACAGAGGCAAAAAAAAAAAACAAAAAAACCAATAAAAAAAAAAAAGCCCCAACCCTCTACATTTCCTAAAGTAACCCACAAAATTATAGTCTCTGCGGAAAAATAATTAGAGTCATAAAGCTCATAAATATATATCCTTCCTTCCACTTGGCTAGCAAACATCTGTACCACTGAAAAGCTGGGCACAGCCAGTTCTTCCTATGCCTCTGATATCTGCGTGTCCGTCCCCCCCCCACTCCCAGGCACCAGGGGATCAGAGCGGCTGGTGGGAAAAGACTCTGTCAGGGCTGGTCCTCAGCAGAGCTGTGGGGCGGATGCCCCCCAGTTGTACCCGCCACCACGAGCCGGGGCCAACAAAGGGAACTGCTGTCAGCACCCAAACTGCTCTCTCGTCTGTTGCCTTTCCCTCCTCCTGCCTTGAATGTGTGCTGCAGCAGAGTCGGACTCGATAGGTCCCTGAAAGAAAGTGTCCTTTATGTGTCATATAGGGTATAAAACTGTATTCCCAGGTTTCTCGTGTACATGTTTCTCTTTCTTTCTCACTAAAATATCAACTCCAGGGTGGCCTGGGTGGCTCAGTCAGTTAAGCGTCTGCTGACTTCGGCTCAGGTCATGATTCCAGGCCATGATTCCTGGGATTGAGTCCTGCATCAGGCTCTCTGCTCAGTGGGGAGCCTGCTTCTCCCTCTGCGTGCCACTCCCCCTGCTTGTGCGCTCTCTCTCTCTTTCTCTCTCCCTGACAAATAAATAAATAAAATATTTCAAACAAAAAAATAAAAAATAAAACATCAGCTCCAAGAAGGCACTCAGTGCGTCTTATCCACCGTGTGTCTCCAGCACTTGGGTGCTTAGTAGATAGTCATTGAGTGAATAAAAGTATAGAACTGGAAATGCCTGTGCTCATAGAAGAAAAGGAAAAAGGAGCATTTGGAGAGCACGAGCTGTGCGCCAGGCGTACGCTCCGCGCTTCCCGTAGGTCTTCTCTGTCAGTCCTCTTGAACCTGCGCCCTTAACTACTTTCATCTGCTGATCAAGCAGATACTCTGAGCCCCTCACTTTACAAAAATACAGCAACGGGGCAAGAACACATAGTAATCCAAGTTCCTTCTGGAAGGTCAAGGAAGCAGCTGGCTCCTGAGGCCTGGCTGGGGCTAACCTTGGCCTTGCTTGGCCTGACTGCTGAAAGGCTCTCCCCAGGTCACACAGAAGTGGAAGGGTTTTCCCATCCGAAGGGATCAAGGAGGCTTGGTAAGTGATGGCCTTTGGCATGGTTTTCGAGAAGACTCACAAAGGACTCTGCCAAGCCTGCTCAGGCCACGCCTGGTCGGGGAAGTAGTTCTGGGGGAGCACGCTGTTGCTTGTGAAGGGCTCCCCTGCGGGCTGCCTGCCTCTCTAAACTGTCATCGTGGTCCGGGCAGAGCTCACCACAGACACAGGTCAGTCTTTGATTCTGCCACACTGTCCATCCAGCGCTTTTCCTGGTGCCCAGAGCTCCGTGGTGGTTCCCAGCCTCATGTTAAAGGAAAATGAGAATTCCGTTTTGCAAAGCCGTCTGCTACCTCAGCAGACCCAGGGAGCACACAGCCCCCGACGCAATGCCTTGACAAGGTGTAGGCTTCTTCCAATCCATGGGGACAAACAGTTGGGTTGAGCCTTGGTGTTGGACTTGACTCCACCATCATGTGGTAGGGCCGCTGGAGACAGGACTGGGCTTGTCCCCCTCCCAGGACCCCAGCAAGCTAGGCCCACAGTCCACTGGGCCTTCTCCTGCTTCCAGAAGGGAACATGGCTCGCTCCTTCAGGAGCGCTGAAATGCTCCCACTGGTCACTCATCAGCCCTCTGGAGGGTTGCAAGCTGGGTGACTGTTGTTTGCTTACTGATGTACATATATTCTGGTGTTCTCCACCAAGATTGGAGCAGTAAATTTTTAAGGAAAAGATAAATGTAATCAAGAGTCTAATATATTTTCTATCTTGGAGGCCGTGAGTCTAAGAATCATTGTCTGCTTTTATTTAAGCCCTTCATGGTGGGTCATGTGTTTTTCCTTCAGGAATTTAGCCAGAAATATTTCTGAAACAAGGTCTGCTAATGCTGGGAAGGCGGACGGCCCGAGAGCCCACTGTCCAGGACAGGAGCCACGAGCCCCACGTGGCTACTTAAGTTTTAATTAAAATGAATTAAACTGAAAGAACCCATCCCTCCACTGCACCAGCTGCACCGCGAGGGCTCAGACACACATGCAGCTCCTGTACCGACAGCAAGACAGACAGACGGAGACAGCGAGTGTCTCCCTCATCGAAGAGAGTTCTGTGGGACGGTGCCGCCCTAGAGAACACGCTTCTGCTACCACAGTCAAGTTCCTTTCTCCTCGGATGTCCCCCACCCCCTTCCACTTCGGGGAGGGGACCCACACCAGCTTGGGGGGGAGCCCAGCAGCAGGAGTGACTGTGGACTCCTGATCGAACCCGTGGTCACAGAGGATCAGTGACCCCAGGGGACAAAACAAGAAGGTTTCTTTAAGAGTGAAGGTCAGTGACGCGTGAAGTGCACAGACAATATTACGGGGGAAAACAGAAGACCTGGCAATACATAGAACATTCCAGTTCTGTGTAGATGGATCTGGCCCTATCTGAATGTGGAGATAAAAAAAGTTTTCCCTTCTTTGTTTATACTATTCTACATGTTGTAGAATAGTATGTTCTGGGTGGTACAATTAATTCCAAACTTTTTTTTTTTAATATACATATAATTAAAACAGGTGTGGTTTTAGAAGGGAAAAATAATTCCCAAAATTGACAAGAGGAGGAATGACCCTGCAGTCTGGGTAGACCCAGCGTATCTGTAGATTCTTCCCTCCCCCACCCCTGCCATTTTTGGAGGCAAAAGAATGTGTTAAATGGGGGAGGGGTGATTTTATAATGGAAGGTGACAGCCAACGGAATTATTGCCACGTGGAGGTCTGTGTGTGTCCTTACGCTGTTGTAACTGTGTGGTCTTGCTCCCACTGCATTGCCAGTCCTCAAGGACAAGGTATTATCTTGTTTCTTGGTTTCCCCAACAGCACCTGGGTCAGCCCCTGATCATCATTGACGGACGGACGGACTGACTGACAGATTAGCTGACCTTGCCATCACTCTTACGCGTTATGCCCACAAAATGTGCTAACATCTTGCCTCATTTTGCTTTTGGTCAAGAGGTAGAGTTCCATCCAAATTCACTACACAAAATCCAACAGCTGGAATACAGGAGCCATTCATCAGAAAATGGGTTAAGCTTTCTGGGGAGTTGTGTGTGTGGCAAGACCCTAATGGAATTTTTAAAAATTTTCTTAGTTTTATGGAAATTGCACTGGGAAGAGGGTCTGTTAAAGCCCTTTGATTTGACCACAGCCATTCACACCAGTGCACTTGGCATCTCCAGTGCCTGGCTTCTGGGAGGGAGGGATTTAATAAAGAGGATTTTCTTTCCCTGAGTTGGCTGTGAGAGTGATCCAACACACGTTCGGGCCCTTTCTGGTTTCAGCTGTTTCTCGTGTCAGCCAACACACCCGCAGGCAAGAATTACAGTCCACTCTGCCTCCTCACACTGATCCAGGCGGCCGGGGAAGTCTAGGGGATGACACCTGGTGTGTTTCTCCACATGACAGACCTTCTGTACTCACACATCACAACACTCAGATGGAGGTTGAAGCCAGGTAACATTCCTGCCCTCTTAGAAGCAGAAGAGAAGAGAGAGAAATGGTTTTCACAAAAAGCCAAAGAAGGTTTCTATGCATGTACCTGACATACCTGAATGATTAATGTCCCTATTTGGGGAGTTGTGGGAGTTCAGTGAGAAGTGGCTTCTCTTCTTGGAAGGGTTAACAGCACACTGAGGAACGCTGTCGGTGAATTGATGGGTGACGAACCTGAGCTGAGCCAGCAGAGTGAAAGAAATAGCAAATGTCTCTTCTCCTCAGTGAGGAGACATTATGTTCTAATAAACCAACTACGGTGGTTCATGGTCATGTTTTCCTCCTGGTATTTGTGCCTGGCCACCAGGTACCCAAAATCAAGATCAGTCCAGGGAACCTCCCACAACACGAAACCACCCATCCCAGGTTCCTTCAAACCACTCAGAATTGTTGCTGTACGAGGTAAGTGAAGAAACCAAGATGTGCATCGATTAGTGCAGGATCTAGGAACCAATAGGGGCAAGATACATACAGCTCAGGTCCCCACAGGGACAAGAATGTTCCAGAGAATTTTGCCTGGGAAGTGGGTGTGTGCCTCATGCCTGCTGCTATGTCCATTCTCACATTGGGTTGTGAGGGAAGGACTTACTTATTGCCCTTTTGAAAATTTTATTTCTCTTAATAACTAGAGGTTTTTTAGTTTTTGAGGACAGGTTGTTATAAAAATGTCACTTTAATTTTATTTATTTAACAAACACATGTATTAAATAAAATAGATTAAGTATTAACTATATAACTATATTATCAAATTATATTCTAAAATATGTAAATATTAACTCACTTAATCTTCATAAGAACTCCATGAAGTACAGGTACTACTTTTAGCCCCATTTCACCTGTTAGAAAATAGACACCAAGAGGCTAAGTAATTCAGTAAGGTTACACAGTGGGTAAGTGATTAAGCTGGGACTTGAACTTAGGAAGTCTGGCTCCAGCATGATCTTCACCTCTATTCAAACTCAGAAAAATATAAAACCAAAAAAACCGGCCTAAAGACAACCATAGAAAGGTTGCCTCGCCAGGGCGCCTGGGCAGCTCAATTGGTCTGCATCCGACTCTTGGTTTCGGCTCAGGTGGTGATCTCAGGGTCTTGAGATCAAGCCCCACACAATCTCCATGCTGGGAGCCTGCTTAAGATTCTCTCTCTCCCACCCCTTCTGTCCCTCCGTACTCTCTCTCCCCCTCTCCCCCTTCCTACCACTCCTGTGTTTTTTTCTCTTTCTCCCCTTCTTTAAAAAAAGAAAGTTTACCTCGCCATCTATGCTAGGCATGGACATGCCCATGTCTGCACCCAGTCTCCATATTCAGTTTTGCATATTTTTGTTTTCTTCTGAACCTTATATAATGGTCTTTCTATGTGGTTAAAAACTCCTTGTAGATGTTTTAGTGCCTACTTAATATTCCCATCATGTAAATGTACTACTCTGCTGAACCATTCCTTTATGGTTGCCCATTTGGCTCTTTGGTTTTCTGTTCTAACAACTAGCACAGTCATGACCATGTCGATGCAGAATTTTTTTCTGTTCTTTGGAATAGACCCTGAGAATACCTCCTCAGAAGTAAAATCCCCAGGTTCAGGTGTATGAATGTGAACACTTTTCAGGCTCTAGATACAGGTGTCCAGTGGTTTTCCAAGAAGCTTGCCTCTCACAGTGTCTGCAACACTGGGCAGAAGTGACTTTGTCATTCTCACACCAGCACCGAGAATGATTTCTCGAAATCTTTGCTAATGTGATAGGTGGAATGTGGTATTGTATTATTGTCTTGATTGTATTTCTTTGTTGGCTACAGGCTCGAGTTGGTCCATATTGGTTGATCAGTTATCTGTGTCTTCAGGTGGTCTGGTTGGGTCCTTTTTCCATCTGCCTTTCAAGATCACACAGAAGCCTTTGGGGATCCAACAGAAAAGGGCCAATGGTTTCCCATTCTTTCTTCTCTTGCCTTGACATGGTATTCTCCCAAGTATTTTTCTAGTCTATACTGCTATACATGCTTTTAATCTTCCCCCCAAACCTTATGTGCACTTTTCTCCAGATTCTTTATAAAGTATTCTACAGTCTGCTTTGAAAGGATATTATTTCATTTTTTGCGAGAGTGCCCCATGCATAATTCCTCATGGGTCCCTCTGTCTTGGATCATAATCTCCTAGAGAGCCAGACTGTCTCCTTTGGAGCAGTTACTACACACGTTTTGGTAATGCCCCCAGAAGCCACAGAACAGGCTTCCTGGCCAAGGGTGATGTGAACGTTTATACAGGCCATCTTGAGAACACTGGCCAGAAATGAGAAAGGTGATGAGCATAGTAGGCTGGATATGTCCGTGTGCCCTGGTTATACTTCAAGAGAGCTAAAAAGAACCCAGATAACACCTTCCCTACCTACTGATCGCTAAGAAGAAGGTGCAGTTCTAGTGGAGGAAGGCACATAGGACTAGGGAGCCACAGTCCATGAATTAGTCCTATGTTCTCCATCATTATGAACCATCAATATGAACCATGGGTCACATTCTCTACTAATCCCTCCGTTTTTTTTTTTCTACCGGAGAAGTGATATCAGTAATAACTGATGCTTTGAAGAATCTTAAAATGTTATATATGGTCTCTCTTATCCCTTAATCTTCACAGTAGCCAGTGAAACAGACCGTCACGCTTTGCAGTTGAGCAAACAGACATGGTGAGCTGCAGCTCTCCCTTCAATAAAGTATCAAGTGAAGATTTCATTATTAGATTTGTAAAAGCATATTATACTCTAGGAAAACAATCCATTGACTTAAATGTGTCATGAGACCAGGAAGAAGGAAAAGGTAAAGTATCTTGGTAGGTGTAGAGGGCTTATGGAAAAGGACCACAAAAGCCCCCCCCCCCCCCGAAACCTCTGTCACATAAGAAAAAATATTGAAAGAGATCAATGAAACAAAATCAGCAGAACGTTGATGATTATTTTCAGATATTAAGCAGTCTTTCCTCATATTTCTTCATTACATGACATCCTCACCTCCAGTTGTCCCGATTACTGCAAAGATCAGCAATAATAATAGAGCACATCCCATTCTATGGGACTTTATGTACCTATTCAAAACAATCAGAAGGATATAAATGTGTATGAAATTATCTGTTAGAATAAGTTCTAGACGGATGGATAGATAGATCCATGTTGCTTTTTTTTAGATAGATCTATGTTGCTTTTAGATGCTACGTTGCTCTTTTTTTTTTTTTTTTTTCCAGGTGGGCCTGGTTAAGAGCATATATCAGGTTTTACCAAATGTGAAAAGCAGAACAGAATATAAAGGAAGTTAAGATAGACCTCAAAACCTGGTGGGAGGGATGGGGCAAGCATGTTCTCTGCAGGTCAGGCTTGCAGTGGACAGGACTCTCGAGAGCATGTGGGGGAGGTCAGAAGCCCTTCAGCTGCCCTTCCTGGAGCGGGAGATAAAAATGTCAGAGGCCAACAAGCTTTGCCTGCCCCTGAAGGTAGAAGAGCTTCTGCTCAAATAGTGCATTTCAGATGCTCGCTGCAGAGATTTCACAGGTGGGCTTAAGAGGGGAAGGCATCTTGTCACCTGAAGCCGGGCTGAGTGGGGGTCTGGCGACCTCCGGACGATACTGGGGGCTGAGGCTCTGCGGGAACTCACGGCCGTGCTTGCATTGCAGGATTTTACGGGCAGCTGCAGACATCCTGCCCCCCCCAGTACCCCGACTCCCAGAGAACCGTGCTGCCCAGCAGCCCCTGCGGTGGGGCGCCTTCCTTCGAGGACTGCCTGGCCCCCACGCCCATGGGGCAGGCTGGCTTTGATGTGTTCCACAGAGCCTTCTCCGCTCACTCGGGCATTGCAGGTGGGTTGCTGTCTGAGACCAGAAACTCCGCCAGACTCGCAGGTGAGACGGATGGGTTTGCCGTGTCCGGCCTGGAAACGGCTCAACCCCGCACAGGACCGCATCCCGTCCTCTTGACTCGACCCCTGAAATGTCTCTCCTCTTCGGGTTCCTCTCCAGCGCCACGCCCACCGCCCAGTCGCGGGGGGCCATGTCTCCCCCAGACCGTGGCAACAGCCATAGCCTTCCAGCAAGTTCCCCGAGACAGCTCTGTCTACCGTCCTGCCCCCCTTGGACCACGACGAGCACGGCCTTCCAAAAGTGAACCATAAATTAAGCCCCCTTCCTCCTTGAACACTTTAGATTGGTCTCCAGCTGCCTAAGCACTAAAGGCTGCGCTGGGCGCGGCGTTCACAGCCCCCAGGAGAGAGGCCTGATCCCACAGGCCCGCCCTCACACATCTGCCTACACGTGCTGCCCCTGAACTTGCCCGGGCCCCTCCCTCCCCGTCTTTGCACTGTTTCCTCCTTTTAGAATGTTCTTTCCCTACCTCTCCATCTGTGAAAATCCCATCTTTCTTTATGACTCAACTTCAATATCATCTCCTTTTCGAGGCCCTCCTCGCCCTTGCCTAGAACGCTTTAGTTCTGCTCAGCCTGTATTTTGTGCCAAGACTCATTCTGGCCCTCCGCCGGCAAGGCCGCCTCCCTCCCCGCGGCGGTCCCTGCGACGAGAGCGCGCATGCGCAGCGTGCGCACGCAGTGGGCGTGGCCGGGCGGGACACTGAACTTCCTGTTCCTTCTCTTCTAGTGTATGACCTGCCCTCGGCGTCCTCGAGCCTCTTCGGAGAGTCCCTTCGCAGCGGGCCTGAAGACGCCACGTTCCTGCAGATCAGCGCCGTGGACCGCTGTCCTAGCCAGCTCTCCTCTGTCTATACTGAAGGCTAAACGCTCCCCTGGCCTCCGCTCCCGCTGGCATCCAGAACCTTTGTGTCGCTTGCCACCTTTTACTTTCCCGTTCTCGTAGACTGCGTGAAAAGATGTCCTCCTCCTCGTGGAGGCTGCAGACTCACAGATGTGTCTCTGGAAGGCAGGGCTGGTCGGAGCCGGGCGTTGCCGGAATGTCTGCCGCTGCTGCTCCTTCTCTCTGGGCTTGCTGGTGACCAGCAGGACTGTCTTCTCAAAGGGAATTTAGAGTCACTCTCCCGGATACCTGTGACTTCCGGCTGTCAGCTCTCAAAGGACACCAGTGAAATGATGCGTGTGTGCAGATACAGCCTGGGGACCACCCTTGCACAGACTCCAGATAGGGAAGGACAAGCCCAGTTGCCAGAAGCACAGTGAACTGCCTCCCCCACCGCTCACCATCCCTGCTGGCTCCTGCAAAACCAGGCAACGAGGGAAACCTGCCGCCAAAGCACAGCGTGGGCTCAGCTCCTGGAGCAGCCCCGGTTCCTGGCCCCGGCCCCAGCCTGGCAGCCCCAGGAGCGGCTGCCTCTCTCCTCTCACCATGCCCGTGCTAACCAACTGCTTTGCAATATTTCTCCAAAAGCAAAATAAGAAGGTTCTGTGAAGCACAGTCCTTTGAAAGGCACTACAACTTTTTTATACTCCAGCAACTTATCTTTGTTCTTTTATTTTTGAAGACTTGTTATTTACGTCTACTTTTAAAGGAAAAGAAATATATAGTGGTCTGTTCTTTGGATGCAAAGAATTCTTGTAATCACCCCAGTCACGTCCATTTTGCCACCGCTGTAGCTCGTCCTGGCCCCGGCTCACCGTGCCTGTGAGCCCCCCCCCGGGACGGTAGTTTCATATTTCACAAGAGCCACCTGAGGGAAACGGGGTGAGCCCAGCCCCCTTCCCGGAGCTGTAGCAGAAAGGGACTCCACCTCGAAGACCTCATTCCCTGCAAAAGATCGCTCGACTGGTTGTCCCATCGCCTCCGCTCGGCGCTGTGCTGTGCCGAGTCGTCCTCTGTAGGAGATGTGAGAGCAGGGGCCCTGAGCTGAGATCTTGGGTTCTCTCAGAAAACCAAACTAGAGGTGCCCGATGTCCAGTGATTGTGCACAGCTTCTGCTCACCTCCTTTCGGATACCTGCTCACCCGTCTGTCTGTCCCTCCCCCGCACTGTCCTCTCCTCCTCATTATTCTCACCTCCTGCTCGTCTGCCTTCAGTCATGCCCACCCGCCCTCGCCTGATCAGCCCTCGCAAGGTCGGCCCTGAGGCAGGTAGAGGGAAAGTTCAGGGAAGGTAAGCAGACGTTAACTTTTTTCCTGAAACTCTCATTCGAGGGCCTGGAATGTTCACAGAGCTCTTGGTCGTTTGATAGCAACCCTGAGTAGGAAGCCAGTTTCTGGGATGTGTTCACAAAGGTGTTAAAGAGATCTAAAGTCCGACACGTAGGCCCTAAAAAGTAGCCAAACCCCAAAGACACGGGGTAAAGCCTGATATTCCAGGACTGTCACATTTCATTTTCTTTGCTCTCGTAAAGTCAAACAGTGCTCTTTGCCCCACTGAGATCATTACAGTCTCCAGGGAGAGTTCACGGGCGCGGTGTCACACTTGGGATCTGGGGACCATTTGTCTCCTGACAGGCAAGTCGTTGCAGTCGGGCTGCACGGCTGGACCTGATCCCCACGTGCCACAGAGTGAGGGGACTAACGAGCCACGCGTGGGGGCCGCTTTTCCAGGACCCGCGGTCAGTCCACTCCCTCGGACTCGTGAGCTCTGATCTGAGAAGGGCCACCATGCAGGCGTCCTGAGCTCATAGGAGGGAGGTCACTTGCTTTACAAAACTCTGCTCCGCTTTGTGAGAGAAGGCTCCCCAGGCTCCCCAGTCTGCGGGCTGCCAGCGTCCTTGCAGACTCGGTGGGTTCTGCCCCTTGGTCTAAACCAGGACACGGGCGTGCTAATGTTGCCGTCCCTCGTGTGTCCTAGGTGCCCCCAGAAAAGGGAGGCGAGTTCCCGTAGCCTTAGACAACGTGCCGGGCCTTAAATAGGGAAGCCTCTCTGAGGAGCTCAGAGCGTACTTCCTATTTTGTGTGACGAGGAGGAAAAAGATGAAAAGCCAGGGGTTTGCTGCAGTGGCGGGAGCCCTGCCTTATGGCTTTGTATCGCGTGAAGTGGACAGAGGGACGGAGGACAAAGCCAGAAGCCGAGCCTCAGGCATTCTGGATGTCACTTCCTCGCTGGCTGGAGGAGACGTTCTGCCCCAGTGTCTGTCTGACCCTGGCCTCGCGGCAGCCCCGCCCCTCTCTTCCCTCACTGCTGCTTTTGGGGCGTTGGGGGGGGGAGCTGCACCTGCAGGGCCTCCTTCCTCAGCAGGAATGGAGACCAGCCCCGGAGGGCACTGGTGTGAGCAGAGGGAGTGCGCGGGAAGCAGGGCCCAGTGCAGCCTGCCAGCTCGTGTCCCCTCACGTGGCTGTCAGTGTTTCCTGGTGGCTGCGGCTCTGAGCTCAGCTCTCAGGGCCTGACACGTTCAGGTTCCTTGGAGACGGTGCGGGCCGTCCTTCGCTTCCAGAATCTCACCTGACCTTCCGATGTGTCCCTTGCTGGCTTTCACATGGCACAGGATTCAGAGATGCGTTCATCATCGTGTGTGCAGCAGCGAAAGTAGAAGCTTCAAAAAATTAATTCCCTTCCATTTCCTGGCCCTTTTCTACTTGGTATACAACCAGCCATTTTCAAAAACATCCGAGCAGAGATTGTCATTCCCCCTTTTTGAAAACAACAACAACAAAAAAAAACTGGTGCTTGTGAAAATACACACAGTCCAAAGCCAATTATCCTATTACAGTAAAAAAAAAAAAAAAAAAATCAGTCTGCTGAGAGACATTTCATTTGCGGCATCCTCTTAATTCCCTAAAGGGACCGCCTCAAAATGTCAGCTGTAATTTAGCCACCCATCAGCTGCTAAACATTATTAAGGATTGTACTGGTCCTGTGGGGTGTCTCCCTTCACTAAAGCCCATCTCCCCCAGGTTGCATAGGTGATTCAAAATCAGACAGAAGGCCTTCAGAGGACCCACTGATAGAACAGAGCGTTGGTGGTGTTGTGTTGTTTTTAAATTCCCCGCTGTCAGGCACGTTACTAGGTTAGAGCAGAGGTAAAGGGCCAGCTCCCCCGCCCAAGTACCTTGATCCTCAAGTCGCCCTGAAGTATCGGGAATAGTGACTGTAAATGTCCAGTTTAATTTTTTGGTATTCTATTTGACTGTTTGTGATCTGTTCTAGCAGCATTTTGGAATGGCACTTTTTGTTGGTGGTGCAGGATTTCTGCGGTTACTTTTTTTCTTTTTCTTTCTTTCTTTCTTTCTTTTTTTCTTGCAATGGATAAAGCAAAAGAAAAAAACAAAGCACCAAAAACCAGTCATTGGAGAAATGGCGAATGTAAAAAAGACGAGATTTATTGTGTACAGACAGAAGACCATCCTGTGTAATGTTGCTGACATAAAGCACTTTGGGGGGGAAAAGTGGAAATCTGGTTTCCATAAATCACACAGACCCTTGTACATGGCTATACACTCACGTAGAGAAATGAACTGCATATATCATACTGGATATGGGGCCGATTTTTCTTTCGGGGCACATCTGGTGCTTGTTGTCATAAATCTTTTAAAGAATTAGGTACACTTTTTTTCTATTAATATGTATAGTTTTGTGATTTGTCACAGTTATGTTTCGTATAATCATAAGTTATTTTGTCTTGTTTCATGAAGTCCTTTTTTTTTTTTTTTTTTTTTTTTTATGTCAAAAGCAAAATGAAGGGATTGTGCCCTTGGTACAGAATAAAACTGGAACTGGAGAAAACCGCCCACCTGCCTGAAATGCTCCTTCAGCCTGGCCTCCTGAAACACAATGGGAACACCCTGGGGGGTTTGTTTGTTTGTTTGTTTGTTTGATTATTGTGTTTTGTTTTACCATAAGCCTCCTTCCTGTTGGGATGGTAATTATAATGAAAAGCAGATTGGGGGGGTGGGGGAGAGCACGTCCAGGGCCAGCTTTAAAATGCCGCATTGCTTTAGGCCAGAACTGCCGGCTGGATTTAATTATAGATATGAGGACAAAATGGCAGTAAAAATGAATGTGTCCCCGAATCCTTTACATGTTGGGAGTGTCCATAAATAAAACATGAAGTTTTATTTCATCAGATTTAATTAAAGCTTTTATACATGTTTTATTGGTTATTCTATTAATCCGCTTCACAAACTGGATAAATGTGTGCCAGGGTTTGGGGTTTATTCGTGCCTTCTCAGTGCCGTGCTACATCGTGCCTCAGAAATGTCGCTGAGTGCTGGGTCCCTCAGGTGAGGGCATTACGGCCTGCTGGCTAACGGGGATTAGGCCTTCTCAGCCTTGTTTTCCCAAAACCCTGCAGAAAAAGACACAAACGTCTGCTTCCCGGGAGCTGATAACATGATCTTTGAAGTCCTTTGATTGCCTGAAGGAGAAAGGGGCAATTGCCCCCTCCGTGCACTCTGCAGGCTCTGGAAGGCCTCCTGACCCACCGGCTGCCATGAGCCTCCTTCCTCAGCTCCCATCACTGGAGCCAGCGCCATCAGGTGGGGGAGAGGGTGGTCAGGGCATCCTCACACCTGGTGGACCCGCAGCCAAGCCCACGAGCCTAGAAGAGATCACGTTCTCCCAAGGATCATTCTGGGGATATCACCTTGTCTGGCCCTTCAAGGAAGGGGGTGTTGAAGGCAGCAGATCCTGTGGTTCAGAGTTTGAAGATAGAAAGAGAGCTGACAGACTCAGGGAGCTTCTCTGCTCCTTCAACAAGGAGGCAGCCGGTGGGAGTGCGATCCGGCCCAGCGTCTTAGGAAAACAGTTTGGCATTAACTGGTAGAATTGAAGACACGCATTGCCCACAATCCACCAATTCCACTCCTCGCCCTCTCCAGAGAGACTCCTGCGTAAGTCGACGACGGTTCAGACGCAAGGTGTTCGCGGCATGGTTCGTCTCAACTGGCCCCAAACTGGAAACACCCCGCCTGTCCACCAGCGACAGTAAAACGAAGAGGTGGACTTCGCTAAAGCCATAGAGCAACAGGCCAGGCAGCAAAGGCGGTTACACACACCCTCAGAGCTGAGTCTCACGGACTAGGTTGAGAGAAAGAAGCAAGACACAGAAGCGAACGCACAGTGTTCTTCTATTTGTATGTGGTTCGTTCAAGAACAAGCGTGACTCGTTGACAGAGCTTAGGTGGTAGAAGTATCACAAACAACAAGGAACACGTTATCACAAAGGTCCAGGTACCGATTAACTGCGGTCAGGAGGAAAGGACACACGAGGCCTTCTGCGGAGCTGACCAGCACTGTTTTATTTGTTGACCCACTTGTTAGGTTAAAAAGGTATCTGCTTTTATAATTAACTGTGCGTGCGTGTGTGTGTGTGTTTATATATATTTATATTTTTATTTATTTATTTATTTATTGCTAGCTTTTAGTTCAAATACCAGTGAGAGCCAGGCCTTCCATCCCCTACTCCAGGGGTCTGCACCCTTTTTCTACAAACGGCCAGATAGGACCTGCTTTTCCGCTTTGCGGGCCATATGGTCTCAGTCTCAGTCGCTCTGTCCTGTCGCTCGAAAGCAGCCATAGACGACACGCAAACGAATGGGTGTGGCTGTGCTCTCATAAAACCGTGTTTGTGGGCACAAGTTTGAATTTCACACAACTTTCAGATGTCATGAAATATTTATCTTCTTTTGATTTATTTCAGCTATTTAAAACTGTAAAAATCAAAAACATTCTTAATTCCCAGGCTGTGCAGAAACCGGGAAGGCAGTAGGCAAGATTAGTCCTGTGGGCCGTAATTTGCTGTCCCTCTCGGACAGAGGCATGTCTTCCAGCACTTTCCATAAACACTCACGCAAAGAAAACCGCAATTCAGACCCTCTGCCGATCCTTGCATTATGCCGGCTCCTGTTCCTAGAGGAAATTCATGAGCTCTATTGATGAAGCTTTTCTTTGTTTAGATTCTGGGTCCTGCTCCCCGGGATACAGATGAAGGCTCAGAGCCTGGAGTGCCATTCGACTTTATCTCTGGATTTGAAGTTTTTAATAAAAGGAACTGGGCATACAGACATCTGTGGGAATTGGAAAATGAGCACCCATTCTTTGCAGGCTAACCAAATATTTGCTGGCTCTTGGCAGTCCTAGCCAACTTTTTCCTCTGCAATGGTGAGAGGTTATAAGCAATGGGAGACTTCATTTTTCTCAGGCCATAGCTCTTATAAGAAGCCAGTGCTGTCTCTCAAAACCTTCAGGGTCCTCAGGGAGAGGGGAGTTGGAGTTTTACATTCAAAGACTGTGCCAGGAAAAGCTCCTCCCCTTGCTAAAGGTCTGTGCCCCCTCCAAGCAGCAAGGAGGGCTGCTGCACCAGCTCTGGGGGTCCCCTATGCCTCCCTCCCTAATTGTCAGACTTAAGGGTTCTTGCCTCTCACGGTGCTGCCTCTCAGCTACTTGCTCTAAGAGAGAATGAGACCAAATTCACCCAGACAAAAGTGTCTGCTGCCCTTTGCGTCTCTAACTTACGGTAAAATTGACAAAGTCAAAAATATGGTGACTCATGAGTCCCAGGTTGTTTGGTAAATCTCGGCATGGACTAAACCCTCTTCGGCAGATCTGCCCAGTGGTTCCAGGTGCCCGGGCTTGTGTGTTGTGTATGGTTCTGATAAAGTTTCTTGGGCAAAATAACCTGAACTTTATGAAGAGAAAACAGAGAACGTCTCTTCCAGCCTCATTTTCTACAGAACAGGAAATGGGAGCTGTTTCATTCCTTAATGCGGGCACGCCCTCCTCCATTCATTCATTCATTCATTCAGTGGATTCTGTATTTATCGTGAACCAGACACAGGAGGCGAAGTGGTGCTTCTCCTCCCAGAGCTCACAACCAGGGCCATTCCAGAATCATCTGCCCAAGAACATTCCCTGAGGGGCTTGTTAAAAATGCACACCCCAGAGCTACTGAGTTGGAATTTGTAGAGTAAGATGGAGGCATCTGTATTTTTAATAAGCTCCTCCGTGGTGGTCTATGCAAGCGAATCGTGGTGTTGACCCCTTGATAGAGCGGCAGCCATTTAATAGGGCAACATGGCTGCACAAGAGCGGAGCAGGAGAGGGGCTTCTAATCCCACTTGGGAAGACAGGAGAGCAGGGCCAGAGCTTCCCAAGAGAGGGGGTAGGTGCCTGAGCTGGTCCTAAAGGCCAAGTGAACCTTCGAGAAGCAAAGAAGCAGAGAAAAGGTAGGGCAGGCAGGGCACAGAGTGGGTGCAGAGCCTCAGGAGAAGGAAGGTAACTTACCAGGAGGACCCCGTGGGCTAGCTTGAGAGCTGGAGAGGGCCCTGTCTCTGGGCTCTGAGTGACCCTGCACTGGCCCTGGAGCCCCAGCTCTTTCTGTGTCAGCCTGCTGAGCTCAGAGAACTGTTTTCCAAACCAGCAAGCTGGTGTGTCTGCCAGTTACTCTGCAAAGAAAGAGTTCCACTGCCAAAATGCTAGAAGGATGGTGGATCAAAGTGACTTAGATTCTTTACTTCAGGCCCTGTCAGAGCCTTTACTCTGCTAAGTGCATTGTGAGTCTTAAAAGAGCTTGAGGATGAAGTCTATTGACCATGGGACCCTTTTTCTGAAAAGTGCCTGCTAGCATTGCCGAAAACACTTTGGTGGGCCCTCAAAAACTTAAAAATACAACTACCATATGATCCAGAAATTCCACTCATCTACTCAAAAGAATTGAAAACAGACTAAACACGGGTATTTATACACTAGTGTTCTTGGCAGCATTATTCATAGTAGCCAAAATGTAGAAAGAACACAAATAGCCATCAGCTAATGAGTGGATAAACTAAGTGTGGTCTGTGCCTACAAAGGAAGGTTCTTCAGGCTTCGGAGGGAAACTCTGACAGGTACCACAGCGTGGATGGACCCTGAAGACATTATATAGAACAAGCCAGGCACACGAGGACAAATACTGTACAGTTCACATGTAGGAGGTACCTGGAACAGGCCGATTCACAGAGACAGGGAGTAGAATAGAGTTTACCAAAGGCTGGGGGAAGAGGGAAGGAGAACTTACTGTTCCGTGGGTGTGGAGTTTCTGTTCGAGAAGATGAAAAAATCCTGCAGTGGTGATGGTTGCACACCTCTGGGAATGCACTTTTTCTCTGAAGTACGGTTGACACACGGTGTCCCCTTAGTTTCAGGCGGACAACATAGTGACTTGACAAGCCTGTAGGACCTGCAACGCTCACCACCAGTGTGACTGCCATCTGTCACCATACGACGCGGCCACAGTACCACTGGCGGTGTTCCCTATGCTGTGCCTTCATCCCCCTGACCCATTCATTCCATCCCTGGAAGCCCGTGTCTCCCGCTCGCCTTCCCCCATTTACCCCTTCCCACCACTCTCTCCCCTCCAGCAACCACCAGTCTGTTCTCTGTATTTATGAGTCAGTTTCTGTTTTTTTGTTTGTTTCCTTGTTTTGTTTTTTGTCCATATATAAATGAAATCAAATAGTACTTTCTCTGTCCAACTGATTTCACTTAGCGTAATATCCTCTGGGTCCGTTCGCGTGGTCACAAATGGCAAGATCTCACTCTTTTTGGTGCCTGAGTGATACTCCGTGTACACACACATGCACACCACATCTTTCTCCATTGATCTGTCGATGGACACTTGGGTTGCTGCCACATCTGGGCTACTGGAAATAATGCTGCAGTGACTATAGGGATGCGTGTGTCTTTTACAATTAGTGTTTTTGTTATCTTTGGGTGAATACCCAGTGATGTCATTACTGGATCCTATGGTATTTCTATTTTTAATGTTTTCGAGGAACCTCCACCCTTCTTTCCACAGGGGCTGCCCCAGTTTACATTCCCAACAGTGCACGAGGGCTCCCTTTCCTCCAACATCCTCGCCAATCCTTGTTATGGCTTATCTTTTTGATTCTAGCTGTTCTGAGAGGAGTGAGGCGATCGCTCATTGTGGATTTGATCTGCATCTCCCTGAAGCTGAGTGATGCTGAGCATCTTTTCATGTGTCTGTCGGCCATCTGGGTGTCTTCTTTGGGGAAAAAAACAGTCTACTTAGTTCCTCTGGTCATTTTTAATTCAGATTATTCTTTCGGTGTTGAGCTGTGCGAGTTCTTTATATATTTTGGATATTAACTCCTTGTTGGATGTATCATTTCTGAGTATCTTCTCCCATTTGAGTAGGTTGTCTTTTCATTTTGTCGATGGTTTCCTTCATTGCACAAGAGCTTTTTATTTTGGTGCCATCCCAGTAGTTTATTTTTGTTTTCGATTCCTTTGCATGAGGAGACGTATCTAGAAGAAGTTTCTGTGGTCGATGTCAAAGAGGTTACTGCCTGTGTTCTCTTCTAAGGAGTTTTATGGTTTCAGGTCTCACGTTTAGGTCTTTAATCCATTTTTAATTTCTTTCTGTATATGGTGTGAGAGTGAATGTACTTGATGTCACCAGACCGTCCCCTTAAAAATGGTTTAAGGTGGTAAACTTTATGTTATGCCTACTTTAGCACAATAAAAACAGATGATATAAACAGAGCACCTAAGAGGGTCCCTGACACCTAAAAGACAATCTAAAAAGGAAGCACCTTGTGATGTCAGCATTTTTCAGGACATGTTGGGAAGGTGGCTCTGGGACAGGTCAGAGCGGAGCCCCCGACGGGTGTCCATGGCGCCTGACTGGTCGGGAACACAGAGAAGGAAGAGAAGCTGAAGGAAAGAGGGGAAGGTGGTCCTGAGCCCCAAGCACTGTGCTGCCCTTAATTCTCAGGGATGGAGTCCGGGAGAGAAAGGAAAGAGGAAGGAAGTGGCCGGGGTGTTGGCGCAGCTGGAGGAGGAGGAAGCGAGGGAACTAGAAGATGGATAAGGAGTAGTACCGGCGCAGACTTACCTGACCCGGTGGGAGCAAAGTCGGAAATCTGGACGTCGTTCATTCATTTAACACGTGTTTACTGAGCCCCGGACCCAACACTGGGTGCCAGCTACCATCCGAGGCCCTGGGGATAATGCAGAAAACACAGTCACCCCTGTCCTCAAGGCTGCTGTTTCAGCCTGGCTGTCTGTGAAGGGTGAGGCTCTTGAGTATCGAGGGTCGGGCACTCTGGGGCACAGATGCTGAGACAGAGCTGGGAGGGCAGCACGTTCCCCGGAGAATGCCACCTGCAAAAGGAAAGGGCCAGAAGCAGGGTCAAGCGGGGGTGCCATCAGCCTGAGATGCCAACCAGATGGAGGCTCGGCAGGTGCTCTGGCACAAAGACGGCTCTTACCCAGCGGAGGGGTTCCTTGTTGGGGGGAATCAGCGAGGCCATCATACCACTCCCTCACAGAAGCCCCCCACCCTCCTGACAAGACTGCGTCTTGGTGGTCACTCTCTCAGGCATTTGTTGGCTGAAATCCCTCTGGAGAGCCTCGAAGCTAACGAAGACTCTGAAGAAGTCAAGGGTGTCAGCCCAGCACACACCCCGTGTCTGCCACATGGGCACTGGGGGAAACATGGGTCCCCCGTCATTAGGTTTCCCAGTTTGCCATAGAAAGTGTACTGGGCATGTGCACTGCCAAGGTCGGCCTTTCTCGGAAGCTCAGAGTACCCTGAAGTGCTCCCAGATGCCTCCCTGGTGTCCTCCTGGGGCCACGAGAAAAGACACGGGTTATCTTTGAAAGCAAACAGGAGGCTCTCCTGCGCCAGCCCCTGGCTCCGGACGCTCCAGTGGCTGCCGCGATCATCTTTCCTGGGCTCGCTTCTGCTTCGACTTTCAAAAGGCCACATTCCTGTCCCCAGAAAGAGCTCATGTCTGAGGTCGAGGGCCGGTGAGGGAAGAAGCCCCTTTGGGCTCCAGGCCCCAGGGCTGCCCACGCCATCCAGGGCTCAACCCCTGAATGCTGTCCAGCCCTGGCACCACCGGGATGCAGTGTTGGTGGCCTGTCTCGGGCCAAGAAGAAGCCTGGGCTCCTCTGTTGGCTCTGACATCACTTTTCCTCTGCCCTGACCCTTCCTAGGGCTTCATCCCTCATGGAGACTTGACTGATCTGTATTGAGCTGTCACTGGGCAGGCCTGCCCACAGCCTCTGGCAGAGCCCTGCTGCGGGGGGGCAGGTGAGGGGGACAGATCATGGGCCTTTGCTCCATTCTCTTTGGGGTCCGCCTGTCTGGCTGGGCTCTGACTGCCTGGGGTCAGCCATTCAGCCTGGCGCCTGCTGGAGGCCGCATAGTGGAGGCGAAGGGCATTGGGCAGGCAGCCCAAGACCAGGCTCTTGCTGGGTGACTGTGGCCGGGTCCCTTCTCGAGCTTGGGAGGAAGGTGACCTGGGAATCCACTCCTTCTTCACCACTTCGGCAAATGACTTGACCACTCTGGTCTCGGTCTCTTCAACTATTCAATCAGGATCCTACCGAAATGACGGGCTTTGGGGGAACTCGGGCACTTGTCACATGGCAGGCCTGTCATAAATGTTGGTTTCCCATCCCCCGCTGTAAAATTCTAAGTCAAAGCAGACAACCCAACAGCTCTGACGGGCTTCTACGCTCGCTCGGCTTCCTCTCTCAGCATTCTCTCCAGGGTCCATGACGGGCGTCCCTCTCGGCTTGCTCCCCTCCTCAGCCCAGCTGGGTCCATTGGAAAGCGTGCCATGAAACCGCTGTCCCTCTCCTTCCCAGGCCGGGAAGGGCTTTGCCTCCAGAGTCCGTCCACCTGTTAATGATTCACCAAGAAGAAGGATCCAGGAAGTGACCTGCGACAGGATTGCCTCCGGGGCTGCCTGGGACAGGTTCCAGGAGGGGGGCCTGCCACCCTGAAGCATGGCAGCCATGGGGACCACGTGGGCACAGTGGGGCTGCCACTGCCCCCAGCAGACGATACCAGGACGCCCTCTCTGGGCCTTCCGCTCTCTGGGCTGCAACCTCAGGACCCTTGCAGAGTCGGGGGAGGAGGCCGGGAAGGCCTGGCTTCAGAGGGGGAAGGGCAACTCTGCTGGGCCAGGATTTGCTTAAGTGGTGAAGGGAAGGTGATTGGAAAAGCACAGGCTCCAGTGTGAGGAGATGCGTGAGTGAACTGAGACACTGACCCGGCTCTGGCGTTCATTCTCTCTCCCTCGCCCTCTCTCCTTTCATCTCTGCTCATCTTGGCCTGGCTGTTCCATCCCATCTAAGCAGCCTCCTCTGCTCTTCTGATGCACGGAGCATATGATGGCCATCCCACGTTCCAAGGCTTGCGCTCCACCAGCCTGAAGACGAGAGAGCACACCAGCCCGTCTCTCTCTACATATAGATAAGTGGATAAATATAGATGGGTATGTATGTGTAGATACAGACATACGGAGATACATCCTATCAATCTGGACTTGAAATCCCCAAAGAAGAGCTTCTGAGATCCCCATCGTGGCCCAGGTTCCCACCCCGGGTCAGATCGCCGACTCCTGGCCCTTGATATATTCTGGAACTGGGCCCCCCGGATTAGCGAAGGGCAGTCGACAGGGGGTGTCCTCTCTGATCTTGGCAGATGCTCTAAGAGGCCCACAGAAGCCTAGCAAGGGGGCCGCTCTGACAGCCACCATCATGACGTAACCTCAGGAGGAACCTAGCTGCAGGCTTACCTGTGCTGCGAGGGAGTGGGTGCTGGCCCGCAGCCACCAGGATGCTTCTCGGAACCCTGACCTCACCGACGGCAGGGTGTTCCTCAACACCCAGTTCTCCCCTTCAGAAATGAATAAAACTGCTTTCAGAGAAAGGGTAGGGGGTAAGGTTTGGAGAAAGAGGGCATGAAATTCACTGCTGGTCGGTTGGGCTGTCTACCTTCTCTAGCATTTTCTATCTAAACCGCGTCTGGAGCACAGGCATCTACTGACTAAGGAGTGGAAGATGCTGGTGCTCCCTGGTCATGTCCGTGGAGTGCGACGAAAGTGGTTTGGCAGCCCCCTTCCACTGAGAGGGAATGTTGGAAACAGAAACAACAACAAACAGTAGAGGGGGAGGGGTAATGAGACTTCCCTTCTCGCCGCCCTTGCCATACGTAGGGCAATGGAAGCTTTTCTCTGTTCCTCCCAGACAAGTCAGGTGCCACTTGGAAAAATGTCCCCCTCCCTGCCTACTGGCTTTACTATTGCTGGTGTGTGTGTGTGTGTGTGTGTGTGTGTGTGTTTACAGGAAGTCAGGGGAGACATTTTCATGGAGAAAACATTATTTTTATTGATTTCTCAAATCTGCGTGGTGCGCATAGGTGATTGGGGAGGGAAAGAGGTAAATGCAACCTAGGTCCCTCTCTCCATGACGATGCTTACATGCATGATGCCCACACTTCCGTGGAGATAAGCTCAGGCCTTTCCCATGTGCCCAAATCCTGAGGCTGAGCATTGAGAACCCCGTAGAGCTGCTGTGACATTGAACGAGGTGACACAGGGATTGGCAGACTTTAATGTGCATTTGAATTATTTGAGGATTCAGGGAAAACACACTTTCTGAGTCAGTGGGTCTGGGCCAGGACCTGAGTCTCTGCATTTCGAAACAGCCCCTAGATGATGCCGCCAACGCTGACCAGGGCCCACACTTTGAGAACCAGACAGAGACACCTACATCGAGAAGCCGACATCGCCCCACAGACCAAACTGTGTGGGCGCGCAGACCGTGGCCACACTCGCACACCGGTTATTCCCTTGCACATCCTGGTCAAGGCCATCACTTGCTTCTCAGGAAGGAGAAAGCAAAGACTTGAACATTTCCCCATTACATTTTGGGTCACCCACTTATTTCATTACATCCCACATCACCTACACGTTCAGAATTTTCTCAAGTTTTGGTTAAGACTTCCAGCAACATGCTGCGAACCTCTGTATTTTTGCTTACACACACAGCAGACTCTGTGTAGCCATTCGCTAGAGCTATGTTCTTGTGTGTTTGTACAAAACCATCTCCCCTCCAAACGGCAGACGAGCTCTAGTTAAAGCAAAGTTAGCCAATTTCTGACATACTGCAAAGCTTAGTTCTTCATATCTCCCAATATCCATTATACTTAATATTCTCAGCACTCCGGGCCCATTCCACGTAACTGGGTGCACCCATCTCTGTGTTCTTTCTCCCCATTTTCCACAAATCTCTGCCCTCGATGCACCAGGAAACATGGAACCAAATGAAGGGATAAGAAAGCCAAGGTTGTGTCATTCCATGTCAGCCTCTGCTCTGAAGTTTTCCCCCAACACGTGTGCCCTCCCCCATGCCTGCTGCCATTTCTGCAGAATTAATTATTCTGTGTCACCCCAGGCCTGGAGGCATGCCTTCCAGGAGGACCCACCGGAGTTTATTATAGTTATTTACGATGTCTCTCCTACTCCACCATCTTGTAAGCTCCTTGGAGAGAGAGCTTGCCGCTTAACTTACCTTTCTGTCTCCTGAGCACGGCAGAGTGTTGGACCCAGAAAAGTTAGTTACTCAGTAGACTTTGTCGGACCGAATAGGAATGAATTGACGTGGACTGAATGGAAGGACAGGGAAGAAATTCTTGCCGAGTTCTTTGGAGAAAGTAGGAATTATGGCTTCTGGAGCGAGAATGGGACAGGAACCGAGATCTAAAAGGCAGAGCTGTGGGGAAAGACTGCCGGGGCCGGGGCCACAGTCCATTCAGTCTGGCTCGGGTGCGTGGAGTATGAAGGCACATCGGGAGAGAAAGGGAGGCGAGCAGGAGACGTCCTCGGGGCTGTGGGCCCGCACGCCATAGTTTCAGATACATCCTCTGGGATCTGGAGAGGCAAAAAACTATTTTAAGCCAGTGACATGATCCTCTTTGGCTCATAGACAGAACCCTGGCAGCGAAATAAAGGACAGATTGGAGCAGATTGAGACCAGAGGCAGGGATGTAATGATCGAGACCCTGGTCCTCGGAGGGTCGGGAGGATGACGTTCAGTGGGCCCGGGGCAGGTCCGCCAATGTGCCCGCACCCCGGGTACCATCCAAGCGCTGCCCAAAGGTGTTCAGTAATTTTTGCGGGACTTCAAGAAGCCGCTGGATGACGTTTGAAAAACAACCAGCATGGGCCTCTCCTCCAAACATACGTGAGATTTATTTTGTGTTAGAACCCCGTACATTTATTTGAGATTCTAGGGGTGGCCATGATGGCAAAATGAATTTCCCATCAGCCGGCTTGACTTCACTTCCTGCCTTTTGTGAAATCTATGTAGAGAGAAAGCAGGAGACTCCCCACTGGGTTCTGCGTTCATGTGCATCTGCCGTCCAATTTACAGCTTGTGAAGGAGGTGTTAATTAGTTGGCAGAAGCACCTGAACGGGGAGTACTGGGTTGGCTGAGGGGGTGGGCAGGTCCCTGGCACTTCCTTCTTCACAGAGGCAAGAGAAAAGAAGAAAGGAAACTCACATTGCTGTCCAAAATGGCACCCTTCAAGCCCAGGCAAGCGGTGCCATGGTAGCCGGTACCTCTCTTCTCTGAGAAGGGAGTCTATTTCTGGATCCCTGGGATGAATATCAAATGCTTGTAAGAATTTAAGTTTTACCTTCATGTACTACCCTGGATTTTAAAGATCTGCCCGAGCAACACGGCTGAGCGTTCTGCTCTTGAGGAGAGTAATATTAGCATTGAAGAAGGCATATGATGACCGCCCCCCCCCCCGCAAGGAGGAAGAGCAGAGAACATGCCTTCCAAGAGAAAGGGCAGTGAGGTGGCAGCCAAGAGAGTCTTGGAGGCAAGGGTTGGGGAAGGGAAGTCGCAAACCCAGGTGCAGGTGAGAGCACATTGCATTTGTGGTCAGCTCTTTAAAAGTTGGGGGCGTCAAAGGGGGTGATTCCAGGCAACCCTTTGGTGGGGGTAGCATGAGGCTAACTAAAGACCAGCTCGGGCTTTGCACAGTCTGTGTGCCCACAACACTCATCAAATCTCTGCAGCTTCAAGTGAACAAAGGGTTGGTGAAACGAAGACCAACACCCAGTAAAACATCTCATTTTTATTATTATCCCGTTCAATTAGCCAGCACATAGCACATCATTAGTAGTAAAACATTTTGGAAGTGGCACAAAGGGGCTGCTGAGCAGGGCAATGACCTGCCCCCGGATACTGAAGATGGGATCCTAGCTTGAGCCCTGAGGAAGCCCGTCACTGCGTGGTTGAAACACACCCGCCGGGAGTCCTACCGACTGCGCACAGCCGCGGGGCCCAAGACACCGTGTCAGAGAGTCCGAGGTGCTCATGTTCCACGGTGGGAGAATCCACGGAGACCCCTGACTTCCCACTCCGGAACATGCCCCCGAGCCCTCCTCGCACGCAGCTTGTGCCGAGGGAGTGCAGAGAGGGGAGGGCGAGCTCTCTGCACACTCCGCGAAGCACCCTTTGGGGGCTGCCAGCCAGGCACGGGAACGAAGAGAGGAGAGACCCCTTTCATGCGGCCGCGGGCCAGATGACGCCGAGGAGTCCACACACAGACACACAGACAGTCAAGGAAAACCAGCGAGAAAGACCAATGCGGGCGGCGTTTCTGGAACGTCAGGAGGCTCCGAGCTCCGCGGCTTCCAGCGGCAAATCCTGATTAGCCCACGAGGAGACAGAACACGGTGTGTTTTCCGGACACGCACCCCAGGGGGAGAGGGACCCATGAGGTGTATAATTAGAAGCAATTAGCAAGGGCTGGAGGGGAGCGAGGTAGAAGGCGGGACGGGCTGCATTGGGAAATCACTGCCCTCCCCCCCGCCCCCCAGGAGCGGTGGGAGGCAGCTGGCGGAGGGAGGGCTGCTTCTGCACCGGTTCCCCACCTGGGGCTCTGTGCCCCAAAGCTGGAGGACGGGGCACAGGGCAAGCAGAGATCTGCTTGCTCACCAAGTCTGTTCTCCGTGCGCTGTTTGAACCCCACCCCCTGCTCCTGGTTTTGGACCAGTGTGACACCCCATAGATGTTCCATAATACTGACTCGGGAGAAAATAAGGGGAAATGAACTCGTGAGGGAAATGCATGCATTTCGTGTCCACTCTAATCCCTGCGTGAGTTGCGAGGGTGTTGGTGGATGCAGGACAGGCCACCTTCGGTCACAAATGAGGCCTTGCTAGTTGTCCTGTGCGAGCCCCACGCAGCCCAGAGAACCCAGCAAAGGAAACGGGTGATATGGCCACTGCTTGAGGAGTCATTAGGTGTTAATACAAGATAGTCCTACGGTCTCTGTGCACAAGACATGTAGAGAACGTTGGTTCAAATCCAAGATCCACTCCTTACTCTCCATGTGACCCGAAGAAAGCCATTTGGTCTTTCCCGAGTCTTGGTTTTCTCGTCTGCAAAATGGACCTAGCTTCGACAGGCTGGTGGGAATTAATATGATCACGTCCTCAGCTGGCTACAGTCAACAACCTAAGGGAGCAAACTGATAAATTCATCTACCCCAGTGTATGTTTCGGAATCAGTCTATCTTGGAAGGCTCCCCACAGCGCTCAATTGCTCAAAATTGGACGTTCCAAACTTAGGAGACTTGGGGGGATTTTTTTTTTTTAATGGCCAAGGTAGGCATTTGGCGATGCCTACTTTTAAAGATTTTCAAGTAGAAATTACTGTGGCTGGGCTCTATGGTGTGAAACTTTGAGGCCATTCACCTATTTTTTTAGAGTATTCCACATTGGGTTTTTTTCCCCCATTTTTTTCTTAATTACAGTAAAACATACAAAACATAAAATTTAGCCCTTAAATCATATGAAAGTTTGCAGCTTGGTGGCAGGAAGCGTCACACAGCCGTCCCCACCATGCATCTCCAGACCTTGTCCCCAAACTGAAGCTGCCCCCCATTCAACACTAACTCCCCCTCGCCCCTCCCCAGGCCCCTGCCCACCACCCTCCCACTTTCTGACGCGATGAATGACTACTCTGGGAACCTCACCGGAGAGGAGACGTACACTGGTCTTTCGGGGGCTGGTTTATTTCACTCAGCATAATGTCTTCATGGTTCATCCGTGTCGTCGGAAGAGTCAGAATTTTCTTCCTTTTCAGTCTATTGTATGGACAGATCACATTTCGCTTATCCAGTCATCTGTGCGTGGACACTTGGGCTGCCTTCCCCTTTGGGGTGTTGTGAATCGTGCTGCTATGAACCTGGGTATGTGCCTAATTTATTTTTTAAGAAAAAGATTTGACTGTGTTCATGGGTACTTCTTTGAACACCTCTGATAACAGCTAGGCTGCTTTTCCCTCCAAACATAATCTGGTCGGATTCTCTACATCTCACCCAAAGAGAAGAAGGAGAAGGGGAGAAGGAGGAGGAGAAGAAGTAGTTAGCTGTAATCCCAGTTCAGCCCACTGTGGAAACAGGAATTTACAATTAATCAAAAAGCACTGAACACCTGCAGTCCAGGAGATTGTGAAAGTATAATTCGAGATTTAATGCAGCGGGCACCCTTCAAAAGATCAGTTGGGAAACATACCGCGCTACGGGAGAGCTGCTTGAAAGTTGACTCTTACAAGATCTGTTCCTAAATTAAGCCAGACCCCGTCCCAATAGCTGTATGGTGTTAACTCTCCATAGAAGTGATTTCTCTGAATTCCTCTTCGGTGAAAAGACTTCTGTTTTTCTCACCTGTGGTTTTATGAAACTGTGTTCTATTTACTGCGTGGATAGCACACAGGATGGACTTCAGTCCGTGCTCTCCTTAGGAGAACCCGTGGAAGACGTTGTTTTCAGGTGTTAGTATCAGTTACGCCTTCCTGGAGCTACTGGGTTTTTGGCTTTTGTTTTCTTATGAGCACAGAATTGTGTAACAAATTGTTCCTGTCATTGCTTTGGCTACTAGGAAGCTTGAATCCAAATTTACTACCTACCTGTAACCAAAGACATGGAAACATATAACATAAAATTTGTGTATTAAAATCACTCTGGCTTTGTCCCACACTCACCATAATTGTCTCTTGGCCAGGATTTTCTCACTTATTCCTTGTAGCTGTTGTGTTTGTGTAAATTACCAAGGAGGGGGGAGGGTATTTGAAAATGAGAATTTATCATTCCAAATTCTTGGCTGCAAACGACAGAAATCAATTCTAATTAGCTTCACCATAAATAAATTGATGAAATAAGGAATTCATGGGAAGGCCGTTAGCCTAGCTCACCCAATTACGGGGGAGATTGGAGAACACAACTCAGGAAACAGGCAGAATCCCAGAGGAGCAGAGCTAAGGGCACTGCAGGGAGAGTCAGGTAAGATGCTGCTGGGGAGGGGAGGGGGCAGATGGAGAGAGGGAGAGGAAGAGGGAAGGAAGGGAAGAGATGGAGAGAACATAGGAAAAGCAGAATGAACCAGTCCAAAAGAGAGAGAGTTCGGCTCAAGCTTCAAGAAACAGCACTTTCAACCCCACTGCTTCCCCCGTGGGAAAGCCAACTGTGGGACATCCTCTTATCCCGAAGACAGTCTCAGGGGCTTGGGCGAGTCCTAGCCAACTGCGAGCCCTTGGTCCCTTCCACAGCCACACACACACATCATCCTCTGCAGGTCAGGCTTCACCGAAGAATGCTGGAGCAAAACGGAAGGATCTCACTTTACATCCCCAATCCCCGCCAGTGTCTGCATCCACCTCCGGGTTTTCCTGACTACCCGTCTGAGATGTTCTCCTCCTTCTCCTCCTGAGCACCCCCACTACCCCGCAATGCTCCCTTCTAATCTCTGCTCCCAGAGGGCTCTGTTGGGTAGAACCACACTGCTTAGAAGGCAGCTCACTGACCCTCTGTTGCCCCTGAGCGTACCCTACACAAGGGCACCAAGTGGCTTACAGAATACTCTTCCACTCCGTAAAGGCCTTTAGAAGAACTCAGCTTAATGCACATCTCCATCTTATCGTACAGAGCATCCCCTCCCCCCTCAGTGGCTGGAAACGCCACTCGGCACCCCTTCAGTCCGAGAGGGACTCGTCTGGAACCACAGTGTCGAAACCGTCTCAGACATACCCCGGGTCTGACTCAAGGGTAGTCCTGGAGCGCTGTATTGGCCTAGCGGAAGCTTTGGACCCTGCCCGCTTGATATCCTGCACAGTCTGGAGGGAGCGTATCATCACAATGGGCTACTCCCGGAGCACGCAGAGAAAAAGGAAACAAGTCCGAATTTGTCCGCCCTGTTCCCAAGCGAGAGTTTCCTGACCAGAGGACTAGAAGATGCCCTCCTTTCTGCGGGCAAATCCCCAATATTCTCTTCCCAAGAGGGGATCGCAGCATGAAATCTGTACAATTTGAGGTTATCATGTCCATTTTCATGCTCACCGACTAACCTTCACGGTAGCTCAGTTTCTCATGTAGACTTTGAAATCAGGGAAGGACACGCTGACCCGCCGACTTGAATATCTGGGTGCCCCCCTTGCCTATTCGAAATCTTGCTTTAAATGAACACATTGGTATGGGGGCTATAAACCCTTTTGTGAGTTTCTGAGTTTAGTCTGTGTGAGATAATCCTCTTGGCCCACTTACCTGGGATTGCGCTGAGCCAAGCCCATCTGTCCATCTATGAAGACGAGCATCCCACCATGATGCTCGAGGCCTTCCATCCCCTTCCTCTCACCCTGTGAGGTCCTAAAGAGGTCGCCAACAAGAGTTTTGAATGATGACAACACTTACCATTCGTCCAGCACTTACTGTATGCTAGGCATTACTGCATACCCTTTGGTTTAAAAAAAAAAGAAAAAAACCTAATTTAATCCTCACAACATCCCATTTTACAGATGGGAAAACTGAGGCACAAGGAAGTTAAGAAGTCTGCCCACAGGGTAGAGACAGGATTCAATTCCAGGCCGTCTGGCTCCTGAGCTTGCACTCTGCAGTGTTACGCTGTGTTGCCTCCGAAGACTGATGACGTTTCTTTTATGTTTTGAACAGACTCCAAACAGCACACCTAGAGATTGTTCACAGGAAGATATTGGACAGAAGCTCTGTCTAGTGGTTTAGGGTATCTTGATGTTGGAAAGCAAAGCAAAACAAGAAACAGGGAACGAGGGCGCCTGCGTGGCTCCGTTGGTTAAGCAACTGCCTTCGGCTCAGGTCATGATCCCGGAGTCCTGGGTTGAGTCCCGAGTATGGGGAGTCTGCTTCTTCCTCTGACCTTCTCCCCTCTCATGCTCTCTCTCACTCTCTATCTCAAATAAATAAAGAATATTTTTAAAAATATTAAAATTTTTAAAAAAGTAATTTTTTTTTAAATGGGGAAGGACAAAAACCCAATAGTGTGGTACATGCCAGATTATTCTACAAACTGCCCTGAAGTCATGTCTTCGGCGTGGGGACTGACCACGGAGACTGAGTCTGAAGTCCATACGGATGTTGAAGGATCATTCCAGGGGAAACGCTCCCGAATTGGCTCAAATGATCTTTCTAGACTCCCGCCTCTGCACGCACACCTAACACCAGTGACTTGTGATGCCTGCACTGACAGACTGACAGACACCACATGGTGCTAGGGAGTGTGGAGAGTGAGCTACCAACATCAAGCTTCCAACAAAAGGAAAGAGGACAACATGGCGGACCCTTCAGCCAGGGTCTCCTTCCTCAGCTGTCCTCCTGTGTTCAGTATGAGTCAGGCATTCTGACTGCTAACGAGCAATATTGCCCACTTTGACACGTCAGCAGGATTTACAGCACCCACTGGAGTGCTGTTGGTTCATCATACACGTTCTTCCTTGGCTCTCCTACGAGAAAAGCCTGAGCATCCTCTAAGAACTTCAGAGTTGGAGCATGATGGGTTCCCGCCGTGATTCTCACAGCTGAAGTCCAGGACAAAGGCAGACCAGGGAGAAGCCTAGGTTGGGATGTCCCCATCAATACTGAAGTCACTTCTTTCAAGGGGACTTGACAAAAACCAGCCATTCAACTAGAGATTATCCCCTGGAGTCATCCGAGACCAACTCTGTCTACACTGGCTGAGAAATCACTAAGTCCATGTCCATGCTCATCTCCACGAAGGCTGTACCCCCTCTTTGTACCCTTTATGGTGTTGGAATGTAGGAGTCCTACAGCCAGGAACATTTGTCATCAACATTGTTAGTACCATTAAATAGAAAGCCAGCACCTCACAAAGTAACCGGCAGCTGCCTGTCTGTGCCTGAGGAAAAGTCTTGACCATGCCTGGGCCTGCGGGATCCTGTCCTGATCTGTGACAGGATTTGTACTCCACAGGATTTGTACCCCACTCCCTGGCTGCCTGGAACCCACTCTTGATCCCTGACCTCTGTCAGCTCTAGCCGGTGACCCACCCCTCCTGCCTCAGTGCTGCTGACCCAGCCTCTCATGGAAAACCGAGCTCCCTGCCCTTTTTCCTCTCCCACTGACCATGCTTTTTGAGGGACTCATTAATTTTCACCTCAGTATCTCAACCTTAGAGGCACACCTGCCCTCCAGCACGGACAAGCCCCCACCTACCGTCCTCACAACAGCTGAGACACTGAGCAATGTGGATGACTGAGGGACGAACCATTTTGTTCAATTAAGGCATGTATCAGGTGTTTTGTGGTTTAAAAAACTGCAAAAATATATGACAGAAAAAGTGCAGGCTGCCATTATTCACACCCCTTGGGACAAGCGCCGTTAAGGGTTTGGCATCGGGGAGGGCTGTATGTGTATAATTTGAGTTTCTCCAAACAGGAGTGGAGTTATGTTCTACGCTTCATTTTGGAACATCTTGTACATCTTTTTCAATCAGCTCATATAAATCTACCCCATTTTAAAAAAGGCTACACAGTATTCCATTTTGGAAATAAACCACAATTTATTAACAGGTACCTCTGTGAGGGGCATCTGGTTTGTCTTCAATTAATGTGTTGTAACAACGCACAGTGACCATCCTTGGACATTAATCTTCACTAACTTGCGTGTTCCTGTAGAGTTTAGACTTTTGGACCTGCCAAGTGACTTCTGAACCTTTTTTTTTAATAACCCAAGGGTGACTGCAGAAGGTTGTGAATTAGATGAGATTATTAACATTGAGGTAGCCCTGTGTAATTAATTCACTCTAGGTGACTATGGTCTAAAGCTCTAAGTTGTCAAATCTCTACTTTATGAGTCTTGGTGGAGGACAACGACCTGCTTCCATTAGAAGTACCCAAAATGCCAAGATACCTTCCCAGACCCCTTTGCAGCCAGGCAAAATCATATGACCTGGGCTCCACCAATCAGATGCCCCCACAGTATACTTGGACTTGGGAGCGAGCGACACACCAGCCAAGATCGGGGAGCGGGTGCACTCTCTCTCTGTGATGATGGTGGCCGTAACAGTGACAGCAAGATGGAGTTCTCCTCAGGGAAACAGCAGTGGTACAGGCTGGAGATTCTGCGTGTGGTGACGGAGAACAGCAGAGGCTTCTTCGTCAGAATAGCTCGGATGTATTTGGACATTGTTTCTGGCAGCTTAACCTCAAGCTTCATTCTTCAGACATCCTGACAACTCTGAATTACTCAAAATCCTATGAATAAAGTCATTTTCTGGTTAAATTAGCCAGTAACATTTTCTGTTGCCTGTAATTAGGAACATTGTCTACTACATATGCATAGCTATAAAACACCATATGAAGATAAGTGACATAGCAGATGTTCACGGTTGCCTCTCCAACAACCATTCCTCCTTCTTCCTTGTGAACAGGGTGGACATTTGACCCAGTTTCAGCCAAGGTAACATAAAGTGCAGGTATCTTTGGACTTCTGGGAAAAAGTGTTCATTCCTTCCTAATCAGAAAGAAGTATGTGAAGAGACAACCTTTGTGACACTGGCCCCCTCCCACCCCTTGCCCAGTTTTCTCCTTGGCATGCTGTCCCATGAGACATGGGAATGAGTGGTTGGGGGATCTGGCCGCCATTTTCTGACCCTGAGGAGATGGGTTGCCAACACAAGGGGTGGGATGAATGATGGAGGTCAAGAATTTAAAGAGCCTAGATCCTTCATGACACTGCTGACTTTCCAAAGCAAAGTCAGATTACTTTCTTCAAGACTATCTGCTAAATGAAAAATTAAACCTGATTTAAGGCATTACAAATCAAGTATCCTGTTACTTGCAGCTGAACACACCCAAATTGATACAACGTGAATATCTTTATAGTAGCTATGAGAGGATAGGCTGAGGATTTTGATGGATCAGAAGCTCAATTCTCTGGCCCTATTTCCAGTTGCAAAACTATCCTGAATTATTGATTACACCTAGATATTTTTAATCTAAAATAAGCTTTTGGATTGTTTGGTCCATTAGTGTTGGAAGCCTGGTCTCATTGATGTGCTTTTTTTTAAAAAATAGATTTTATTTACTTATTTGGCAGAGACAGAGAGATCACAAGTAGGCAGAGAGGCAGGCAGAGACAGGGGGAAGCAGGCTCCCCGCCAAGCACGGAGCCCGAGGCAGGGCTCGATCCCAGGACCCTGAGACCATGTCCTGAGCCCAAGACAGTGGCTTAACCCACTGAGCCACCCAGGTGCCTCCCATTGATGTGCTCTTTAGGAGAGTCTTAAATTATCACAAATTAGCGTAGACAGAGTGGCCATCTATATCCTGGAGCCCAGCCTCCGAGGGCATCCTGATGCAAGGATGTGTGGTACTCAGAGTGTCTTGCTAAGCCTGTGGCTGACTTCCAGGTCTTCGGCTCACATCATATGTCTGTCATCTCTAGACTGCTGATCCCACAAGATGTTAACAGTTGTCCCTCTTGACATCATTCTGCAATCTTTTACATTCATCATCTCAGTTTGGCCTCAAAAAAAAAAAAAAAAAAACTTGACAAGGTAAATGCTATTTCTCCATTGCAAAAACAAGGAAGATAATGTTTGAAGAGATTAAATAATATGCACTAAGTCACCCAGCTGGTGAATTATGGAGAAGCAATTCAAATCCGTGCTTTTTCCTCTACCTCGTTGGTTCTCATTCGCAGCCCATTGAAACACCCTGGGGAGGTTTCAAAAACTATTGGTGCCTGGGCCCCAAAGATTCTGATGTAATGGATCTGGAGGGAAGTTTAAACACTGGGATTTTTAAACCGGCTTTATTGAGGTCTAATTCACATAGCATGAAATTTACCCATTCTGATTGTTTATAAATTCGTTACTTAAAAAATATAGAATTGTGCAGCCATCACCATGATCCAGTTTTAGAACATTTCCATGATCCCCAAAAGTTCCCTCCTACAAATTTTCAGTCAATTTTTGCTCCTACCTCTGGGCCCAGATAGCCACTAATCTACTTTCTGTCTCTATCAATTTATCTTCTCTCTAAACAGAATCTGACCATATGTAGTCTTCTGCATCTGGCTACTTTTAGGTCTCTTAAGAGGGTGAGGCTCATTCATGTTACAGTGTGTTCTTTTTTTATTGATGAACAGTATTCCACTGTATGGATAGACCACAGTTTATTTATCTCTTCTGCAGTTGACAGACATTTGGGTTGTTTCCAGTTTGGGGCTATTAGAAATAATGTTGCTATGGACATTGGTTTGCATGCCTCTGTGTAGAAACATGTTTACATGTCTCTTAGGTGTATTTCTATAAATATACAGAGCAGAATTGTTAGATTATATGATAGGCTTATGTTTAATTTTTTAAAAAAAACTACTAAACTGTATTCCAGTGTGCACCTTCTACATTCCCAATACCAGTGATTGAGGGTTCTGTCTTCTCTACACCTGTGCGATCAGATAGTGCTGTTGGTGTTTTTAATTGTTATTTTGTGTTTCCCTGATGACTAATAATACTATCTTTTCGAGTGCTTCTTAGCCGTTTATATATCTTCTTTCATGAAATATCTATTCAAAATTTTTGCCCTTTTTTTTCATCAGATTGTCTTCTTCTGTTGACTTGTAAGAGTTCTTTATGTATTCTAGAAACAAGCCTTGTATCAGGTATATGATTGCAAAGTATCACCCCCTAGTCTTTTCATTCACATTTTAATGTTGATGCAGAAAAAAATATCAATTTTTCATCTTATGCATTATGCTTTTTTGTCATATCTAAACATTTTTTTTGACCAACTCAAGTCATGAAGGTTTTCTCCTATGTTTTCTCCTAGAAACATTACAGTTTTATCTCTTACATTTGGGTCTATGATCCATTTTGAGTTTATTTTTCTGTAAGGTGTGGGGTTTTGCTTACAGATATCTAATTGTTCCAGCCCCGTTTGTTGAAGAGACTATCCTTTCTCCTTTGAATTGTCTTGGCATCTTGGTTGAATGGGCACAGTAATTTTAAAAAGCTCCCCTAGTACAAAGTTGAGGTCCAAGCTGCCGAACGCTTATGGCATCACCAGGTCCCTCCTGCCCTTCCCTATTAGACAAAGATCTTGATGTGCTTTAAAATCCAGAACACCTTCCCAGCCTGATGAGAATCTGTGCTTTTTCCCCGGAATTTTTCCAAATGCTGTCACTGTCGAGCTGGACCAAAACCACCACAGGGAACAGATTATACAAAAGTGATCCTAAACCCAGAAATAATCACAACCTACACTTACACAACTGTTCTATTATACCCTGCATGAGTCACACCTAGGTCTGCTTTTCCCATTAGGCTGTGAGCTGTTCAAAGCCAAGGACTGTGTTTTAATAATAAAAACGACATTAACAGCCGCCATTCGGAGCACCTGCTGCGTCCCGGTGCTGTTCTCAGCACTTCGCAGACAGCATCCCATGCAGTCATTTTGTGAGATGCTCGAGTGTTGTTTCACAGAGGTTAAATAATGTGCCCGGGGTCACACAACCAGTTAACGGCAGAGCCAGGAATCCTATCATGGAGCGTCTTTCTCTAAAACCACAAAAAACACCCAAGCGAGTCTTACTAGAGGGCCCGGTCCCTGCCAGGGACTCCGTTCTCTGACCTGCTGCAGACCAAGGACGCGAGCGCAGCACGAAAAGCGAACAGGTTGTCAGAAACTAGAGGCCTGGGCTCGAGTGGGGAAGGTCCCTCGGGGAGGTGGCACCCCCAGGTTTTGTGGTTTATTTTCTCCTGAGGTGACAGTTGGGAATCTTTACCGCGCTGCAGAGAGTGGAGGTTCATTTCACATCTTAACACGGCTGGTTTACTGTGCCTTGGACAGTGTTTCCCTGGTGTTGACAATTGTCAGGGTTGATCTGTCCCCGGGAATGACAGGCTATTCCAGTGAGCCTTTTGGGGGGGGGCACGTGTGCCCTCTGGCCAGCCATCCAGGGACGCGGGATGCTTTGTCTCTGCCTGGGACCGCGTTCCCACAGGTGAGGCGGATATTCAGTAACGCGGCCCACCTGCTGTCCACTGCCGGGGGCCGGCGGGGCAGGGCGCTAGGGGAGCCCGGGCGGCCGGCACGCAGCCCGTGGGGGAAGGGACACGGAGCCCGCCTGCACCTGTGCTGGGGTGGCTCGAGCCTCTGCTCCTGCTCTTTCTGGTTCCTGCCTCCAGACCACACCTCTTGCCCATCTGGCTCATCCAGCCTGGCCCCCGCACTGGCTTCACCCGGGGCCCTGGGCCTCTGGTCGGGAAACCGGGTCTCCAGCCTTCCACGGGGAAAACGCCGCAGCAGGGGACTCGGGCGGCGGCTTCCAGGCAGGCCTCTCCCGAGCACTGGGCTGTGGGCCCCACCGGTTCATGTGAGTAAAACAGGGTCTCTCGGCTCAGTGTTTTGTTTTCTGCGGGAAACCACAGGGCCAGCCTTCACCGTGAGGCGCCGCTCCAATAAGGAAATAGGCCCCGTGAAAACGCGGCTATCGGCGATTAATTAAACAGTGATTCAACACCCATCAGTTGTTGGAGTAACATGCAGGGGCACTCACGGGTCTGTGCGGGCCGGTTGTGTTTTTCTGAAACAGATTTGCTCCGACATGTGTTCATGAATTTACAAGGCCCAGGGAGCACTTGCTGCGGAGACATCTTCGAGGCTACTGAGTCTGTAATGCCAGAGCACACGACGGCTGTGGTCGGAGCTGGTCCTCCAGACCTGTCTATTGCAAACCAGGACAGGGCCAGCCTTCTTCTTGACCCTGATACTCAGGATTTTATGTGGGGGAATGGAAGAAGCACCTTCGGGATAGTCAGAAGCCTGGGTTCTAGCCCTAGGCCTGCCCCCTCTGGCGGGGTGACTTTGGTCAAATTGATTTCTAGAAGCTTTAGTTTCATATTTGAAATTAGGACTAGCTCCGTATTTCCCAAGTCTTGTCCTCCGTCATGCAAACCTGTAATTTTCTCCAACAAAACGGGCTTAATGGTCAGTTGAGTTGGGGAGACTTCCTTGGAAATCCATCTTGCCCTGCTGGGAACCTCTTATGCTCCTTCAAAGCCCTCCTTGAAACTTTGACTCCCCATAAAGCTCAGCCCGATCCCTCGTTCCCAGCAGAATTCACCCCTTTTCCTTCTTCTCTTCCACCACTTTGCAAATCCCTCCCCTTTAGCACTCATCCCATAGTACCTGATTTATTTTCATCTGTCAACCCAGCAATCTGAACTCTGAAGGGTTCCGGCCTTGTCCCACTTACCTTTGCACACCCGAGACCGAACACAGGCGTGATGCGTCGTCGGTGCGACAGAAATGTGGATGTGAATGACTAGTAGTCGTTATTGGGTAACTAGGAATGTGTCTATCTTCGCTGTGCTCCTGGATCCATTCTTTTTGGTCCTACACACACCGTTCTTTGAGCTCTTCCTTGGGAAACAACTTCTCCCCAGACCCGGTTATGTAACCCCAGTGGGGCTCTCGCTAGACCCCTTGCCCACAGGAGTCCCTGTGACGTGGCTCAGCCTGACCAACTGTTGTACTTTGTCATCTTTTCTGGGGATGAGGTAAGGGAGGGTGAGGCCTATGACTCAAGGGAGGCCCATCATGGCTCTCTTCTGGGATTTATTTCACTGTTGTTCCTGGGTCCTGTATCAAATTTTGTTTTATGTTGATTAACACCATCAACCATACAACCCACTGACACGTACAGCCACAAATATATCAACACTCACCACAGTAATGCGTCCCGTGACAACACTAGGGCACCGAAATTCAAGAGAAGGACTGTGATTCATGTTTACACCTCCACAGGGTATGTGCCCAGATGAATGTGACATTGACTTCGGTGTGTCACAAACTTCATCAGGAACTCTTCTGTCCCTTTCTATTTGATCGCTCTGTGGCATTCGCTCTTTGGGACAATTGCCGCTGCCTCAGCGCTCTCTCCCACTCTGCTTTCTGGGACCTGGACTTCTGGGGTATTCCGCTCCCAGGGCACTCCTCTCTCCCCTCCTCTGTGGGCTCCTTTTTCTGCACGATTTGTTCTCAAGCAGAGAGAGGAGGGAGTGTCTCACCTCTTAGGTCATAGATACTGGAGGGCATGAATCAGAGGCCTTTGGTGGCCATCATCCACCATCTGTGGGAACCTATCTTCAGCAGGTGGGGACCGTGTAGAGGAGAGAGTTGGTGGGAGAGAAGGCCTACAAGGGGGTGTTGATAGTAGCCAGTGTCTGAAGTCCAGCAGTTTCTGTCCCTCTGGTCCCATTAACCTCCAGTGTCTTTCTGAGACACCACCTAATCGTGAGTGAGTTTGGGTTCCCATTAACTGTCACCTAACTCAACGAAAACAGGACCCCCACCCATCCTTAGCAGCTATCATCCCAGGAACATGGTAATTGTGACGGTGTAGCAGAAGGAAATAAAAACAAAGTCCAGGGTCTCCAAGAGGGAAGCATGATTCCAGGGCCCAGAAATGGTTTTTCCAGACCCCGACTCAGGAAACTAGCACATTTTGTAATAATTCTTTGTTCCTGGATAGACTTTTAGAAATCAATCTACTCCTTGCCTCCAGCATAGCCCTCTGAGAAACCTGCAATCCTTCAGAAGGATTCCTATATTTGGATGCTGACTCAGCCAAAAAAAAAAAAAACATTTTTTTTTTTTTCCCCTCAACTAATTTAATTCTGCAGGCCCCACCGGTGACTGACAGTGTTCCAGATTGGGAGCACTGTAACTGAAGACAGCAAGTTGCCTGCTGTTATTTTCCACTTTGTTCTAGTTTAATTGCTTTTGTACATGTGCCTATTACATGAAGAACTAAATGAAAACTCCACGGGACTGAAAATAGCACGGAGAATACCATTATGTCCCCTTAGAGTCTCCTGTTGCCTCTGCAGCCAGACAGGTGCTTTTCAGCTGAAGGAAAGTTTTGTGTGTGTTTTTTTTTTTTAAGTTATTGTAGATCCAGGGGAGAATGATGGCTACAATTTTGCTTTGCCTATGCCACTCCCTCTGGCAAATTCTCCCATTAAAATGACAGGTTGCCACCATCAAGCCCACCACTTCACGCTTGATGGTGGCAAAGGAGATGAAAGTAGAGTGACAGTTCCCGAGGTAAAAAGTGTCATTTTTCTCAGTTGAATGGAGGTAGGTTTGCATAATAGTTAGCTTTGATAATAAACATAGGACTGGGCTATTTTTAAATTGTCACAAACTTTCCTTAGTGTTCAAGTGGTAATGGCCATTATGGTTCACACATTGTGGCTCCATCCGTGCCTTGCCCGTCTTCTTCTGTATTCTGGAACACAGGGAGGGCATGAACCCTGTGGGCTATTTCCCAAGCTGCTGTCACAGCATGCTTCCCCAAGAGTTTGACCAATGGGAGGGACTGGCTCTAGTTCATTTCATCACCCAGATGGAAGAGTCCGTTTTAGAATGGAGCACACAGAGAGGAAGCCAAGGACAGCAGTATAGAGAAAAACTCCTTTGAGCTTCTGGATCAAGCCATGCCTGAAATCAGCCATCTTTAGACTTTTCGATTGTAACAGCCAATAAATGCCCCCTATATTTTGTTGTTGTTCCTTATGACTGAAGGAATCCAAACTGATACTGATCATTTCACTGTTTGGGTTTTTCCTCTGTGGAGAAGGGTCTTTCAAGGACCCATGAGGAACATGAACTACTACACCTACCTTCACTTTCAGGCCCAGCCCTCACTTCCCAGCCAATCCTCCAGCTGCTCTTTGGCCTCAGAGCTGGGCCAACGTTGCCAACTCCACGTGGGTTCAGTTCTAGGACAACTGTTGTTTCTTTCTTTCTCAAAGTGCAATCAAAGTAGAAAGCAGAGAACAGAGGTTCTCAAAGTCTGTGAGCCCAGAGCAGGCAGCATCAACACCCCCGGGGAACTTGTCAGAAATGCAGATTTCTGAGCCCCACCCAGATCTCTGGAATGAGGACATCAAGGGGGTGGGTGATGGTGGCCAGGAGAACTGTATCGTAACCAGCCCCACGGAGGCTGAAGCCTCTGAACTCTTGGCATAGACAATGTCCCAAGTCACCATAGACCAGAGAGCAGACGCGATCAGCATTTACAATGAGATTTGGAAAAGCAGTGGTGAGACCAGGAGGCTATCTTATCAGTCGTGTTTTATGACCCCCAGCCTACAAATCTCAGGTGGGGCAGTATGTCTAGTATGTCAGAGATAGCATTTGTCAAGTGTGGAGACCACAACAGGGTTAGGACTGAGCGAACCCCTGTGCTCTTTTACACACCAAGGCAAGTGAGCTGGGTTGTGGGCGGGGGTGGGGGAGAGGAGCAGGGAGATTTGGATGTTTCTTCTGTGGAAGAAACTACTTTGTAAAGCAGCTATTGTATAAGAAAATACATCTCTCTGAAGATCACATTTTGGATATCATCCCTGGTGTCTTCAGTAGTTTGGAAAGGTTTTTTTTTGGGGGGGGAGAGGTAAATCATTTGTTTTCTGTGCAAAATAAATTTAGTTTCTGTTGTAACAGCAGCTTATCCAGCTGCACCCTACCATAGGCCACTGCCTGTGATTTGGGAGAAAGCTGGAGCAAATTCTTAACTCTTTGGATCACCAAGAGTGCTTGTGGTCTTGCTCACCTCATACATTGAGGCAACTAGAAGGTGTGGCTTACTCCTGAACAAAGCATTCCGTAGAGCCCCTGTATTTTAGCAAAACATCCCTCCCTGGCTTATATCCAAGCCTGCACATGGAGAGCGAGCATCTGGCCGAGTGAATGACGTAACTCAGAGTGAGGACCGCCCTCAGTTTCCCCATATCGGTGCCTGCCTCCTCCCCACCTAGACTTCTGGCTCCGTAGGATCATGGTGGCAGCGACATTCCCTCCCTACTTGGGAACAGGCCTTAGGTTTAACCGCTGAAGGCCCAGTGTTAACCCAGAGCACGGGGAGCCAGCTAACCCACTCCCAGCGCCAACCCCCCGCCCCCGACCGCAGGTGGTGGTGGCAGGAGCAGATCCGGGGCGGCCATTCCGGAGACCTCCAGGCAGTACTGCCGACTTCTGAGGCTCCTTCTTGCAAATTCAGCCTTGCCTCTCAGGTCTGAAACCTTGCAGGAAATAAAGGGTTTCCACGGGGAGCTCGTAAAGCAGCACTTGTTGACTAGTCCCCCTTCTGAAAGACATCTGTGGATGACTAACGTTTCATCCTGTCAGGTGCGCTGTCCCCATGCATCTCTCCGTCTCTCCTCTGTTGCCAGATAATTAGCTGGTATTCAATAATGCTGCCTTTGTTAAATGCCTGCTGAATGAGGTAAGGTTCTAGGATGAAGGCCAATGCCTACACAAGCACGCACACGCACGCATGCGTGTGCACGCGCATGGGCAAGCATACACAGGATGTCTTCTCAGCCATCAGTTTTATTCATTTGTTTATTTTTAAAAACTGCAGCAACAAAATGGGGCAAGGAAAGCTCACTTTCTTCTGTGCAGCAGCATCTGCTGTGCGGCCCCACATCGGCAGGACTAATGGAAAATCCGTATCGAGTGCCACCGGCCACACCGTCCTCCACAAAGGCTTCCGTTGGCTTCTCATTCCCACTCATGTGGGGCAGCGAGAAGCCAGGACCTGCCCCTGAGCAGCCCCGAGTCCCCATGCTGGCTCTCCCACTGATTCGGACCATCGGCCGAATCCGTGCTCCTGGCCCTTGGGTGCAAATTTATTGAGCACCTACTGAACGTCAGGCACTGATCGGACTCCTCGGAACTTGTCAGTGAAACGGAGGCCGTCTGCCCTCATGGAGCTTATTTCTAGCAAGAGAACATGAACAATCAACAGAATGAATAAGGAAATGGTACTGTGACGGAAAGCGGTCATCGCTGTGAGAAAAGGCATAGGCCAAGGCCAGTTGACTGACTGCCCGATGGAGTATCAGGTCACAAAATTCAATAAGGTAGTGAGTGCAACGTTCAAGAGCGAAGACCTGAAGATAAGAGACCCAGATGAGGGGATGCCTGCCAGGGGAGGGTTCCAGGCAGAGGGCACAGCTAGAGCATAGGTCCTGAGGCAGGAACATGTGTGATGAGTTTGAGGAAGAGGAAGGAAGCCAGGATGGGTAGGGTGAGACTTCTCCATGAGGGGAGAAGTCAGACGGGAGGCCGGGGGTAATGGAAGGATGGAATCAATGTGGTTGCTAGAGACAGAGGGTAGGGTGTTGGCTTTACCTTAGTGACATGGGGCACCGCTGCAGGATTTTAAGCAAAGGGTTTAGGTGATTCAGCTTGGATTCTCAGTCCGTCCCCCAGGCTGCCGAATGGAGGACAGTGTGCAGGGGGCAGGATCTGGGAGAGATGACGGGCTGGGCCAGGCTGGCTGCGGTGAAGGGAGAGAAGGGGCTGAATTCTGATAGATTCTAAAGGAAGAGCCCTAACGTGATTTCCTCATGGCCTGGATACGCCGTGTGAGCGAAAGTCTCAAAGTTTATGTCTCCAAAGTTTATGGCCTCGAGCAACTGGCAGAAGGCCGGGGCCGTCCACCGGGGCGCAACTGTTCAGTGAGAACTTAGTGCAAAGCACCTCGCACGGAGACCGGGGCGCAGCAGGCTCTCCCCGAAGGTCCCTTTCCTCGCTAAGAGCATCCGAGCCACTCCGCTCCTTCCTTCTCCCCCCACCGCCTCCCGCTGGGCCAGTGGCCGCTTCCGCAAGTCTCCAGCGTCTCCTCTTTAACTCGGGCTTGGCGGAGGCGGGCATGTGCGGAGGGTCACACAGGAGCAAGCGTTGTGTAAGGGCTCGGAGCTGAGGAAACGCTTTCATGCAGCAGAGCGGAGCGGGCTGTTGGCTGGCTGGGCCAGACAGCTTTGGGCTGGTCTTCCCCCTGGAGAGCCTCGAGAATCTTCTTGAACGCAGGCCTACGTGTGTCCCTCCGCTGCTCCCAGTCACTGGCTCCCAAGTGCAGCTCGAGTAGGACCAGACCTTTAAGCAGCGCCTGTGGACCCGTCCTATCCTCCCCGACCTCATCCTCAGTCAAGCCCCGGCGGCCGGGCCTGGCTCCCGGCAACCCTGTGCTCAGCCTTCCAACCTCTGCGGGTGCATCAGGCCACGGGACATGGTCACACTCCCCTCGTCTTCTAGAAGGTTCCCTTTCCTTCTCTTTTCCTGCCCACGCTCGTAAAGCTCCCTTCAGCTCCGCCAGGGTCATCCCTCCCGCACTGCGCTCCTCCCGGGCGTGGACGCGTCTATCTGGTTTGACTCCCCACACCTCGCCAAGCAGGGACGGTTATCTACACTAGTTAACAGCGGGTATGGCCCGGATCCTGACCCATCCCTCCAGACCCCAGCCAGGACCAGCCCGCGCACCACAGCTGGAGGCCGGCCTTCCCCTGCAGTGTCACCCGTTGGTCACCTGCTCATTCTGAGGTCCCCAGGCAAGAAGACCACCACTGATGGACCGAAGCGTGTCGGACCTCTAGCCTCTCTTTAGCCCTTTTCTGAATTAACGATCACAGGGAAAAGGGAAGCAGAGGTCCCAGCCTCGGTGCTGCCTGGATCCAAGGACCCCGACCCGGCCCGGCCTCTGGCTGGAGGAAGGCCACGTCCCAGCCTCTCTCCTTCCTCTCGCCTGATACTCTGTGGCAATAAAGGACACTCAGATTGGAGCTGAAGGGGTCTCCCCGAAAGCAAGTTTTCACAAGCGGCGAAGCCAAAACCCACAACACCCTCCCCTGCCATCCGTTCCAGAGAGGCTCTTGGCCCTGGGCGCCGGCGGGCGCGCATCTGAGGGGAGGCCGGGGGTTTGGATTTACTGCTTCCGGCTCCGCTCAGCTTTGGCAACTTCCGTTCCCGGCTTTTCCTCACTTGTACACTCACCTTTTCTAGCCCAGGCTTAAAAGTGGGTTTGAGAAATTTATTCCCTCTCCGTCAGGAAAAACAAGCTCCAAATAGGCCAAAGTAAATTGGCCGGGCATTTAAATAAATGATTATTTTTCCTAAGTGGCCTCTCATACCTAGCCAATGTCCATGATTTTAGCCAAAAAATAAACAGAGGGAAAGTGAGAAAAATTAGATTAAAGAGGGTTGGACGACCTATGTAGAATTCCCCAAAGTTCAGGCTGGAAGAGGCCTTGGAGAGCAGCTCCCTCAAGGTTTCTCAAGCGGGGTTCCAAGGAGCCCCGTGTGGGGTGAGAGGAGGCAGAGAAGAGCAGGTGGGCCACAGCCCCCCGTCACCTCTCCAGCCAGCGTCGCTAGTTTTGCATGTGTATTTTGCATGACGCTTAAACAGAGAGTTTGTGGGTTCAAAGCGCTTACAAATTTCCATTCTAAACCCAATCTGCACGTCTTACGAATGAGGAGACCAAGGATGAAAGCTAGAACTCCTGCCTGAGCCCTCAGTGAGTCGGTGTTGGGCTCAGACCTCCACGCCCATCTCCTGCTTCAGCTACGTCTCCCTCGGTGCCCAACGGCCTCACAGCACCCTGTGGGCTGTGGTCACTTGCCTGGGACTCTACCGCCCCGGGTACAGGTGGCTGAAGAGTGGCGTGCTCCCAGGACCTCTGGTCGCCAGCGCTGGAGTGACAGATAGTTCCGGGGGTGGGTACAGATCCAGGCAGGACCAACCAGAGTCCTCGCTTGAGCCCCGGTAGTGACACGAGAGAGAGGAAATGTCTCTCCTGAGATCGAGGGCATTAAAATCCCACAGACCCGGGAGCTGCTGGAGACAGAAACCAAAGCAAAGCAAAGCAGATCCGAGCAGTGAAGAGAGAGGGAGCAGATTCCTGAAGCGTTATGTGAACCCTCAGGCCCAGCCCTGTCTGAAGCTCGTGCGGCCTCTGGGCCTTCCTGTCATGGGAGTCACTAAGTTTTTGTTATCGTTTAAATTAATTTGATTAGGTTTCTATCTCTTGTTGCAGCGAAGTGTCCTGACACATGTTCGAGAGTAAGTTTTATTTCTAGAGCGTCTGATACTATATCAAACCCTTTCCATTACCCCAGGTCACAGAGGTGAACGGAGCCCTCTATCCTCATTCCAGAATGGGCTCTCCTCCCTCCCAGCCAAACGCTGGCCACTTGGACATGAGAAACTCAGGAGGTCACAACATGTCAGAGAGACTCAGACGCTCACCAGTTATTCCCTGAGAGCCCCCAGAGTGAAGTCCAATTTCTCACCCCCTTGATGTGAACACACCGTCTAGCCAGCAGGAAGGTAGAAAGGACAATTTTGGCTTTGGAGGTACTGGACTTGAGATTGTGTTTGCTGTCTCGCCTTCTGGGTACCAACCTCAGAGTAAAGGGAAGAACACACCTGTGTCGATCAAGTTCTCATCAGAAAAACAGGAATAGCTTCAAGGGTTGACAGAAGAGTGGATTTATTCAGGGAATTGGTTATGTAGGTGATGGAGCAGGGGAGGACCCAAATGGGATGATGAGGGAACCCAGAGATTAGCAACACCAGGAGCCCCGGTAGTGACCTTGGGGCTCAGCAGCCAAGGTTACCTAATAGAAGCTGGGACCATAGTGGGCATGTCCAGAACTAGGGACAAAGGAACTAGGGACAAAGACGAGACTCGGCTTTCACTGGAAGCCATGGTGATGTAGACAGAAGGCAAGCCAGGGAGTAGGAATGCCCTGGGTTCTTTCTTTTTCCCACCTTCAATCAAGCAAGATCCAAAATATGTTTCACCACCAAGCATCACGGGTAGAAATACACAGGCGGAGATAAGATGGTAGCCCCAGATTTATTTGCTGCTTTCCACAGGGTGGAAGGAGAAATGGTTTTAGCCGATCCTGGGAAGTACATGATTTGGAGGATCCTTCAGGCTCTGCTAATGTGGGGAGAGGGAGGATTGTGTTCTCTTTGTTTCCATTACTTCCACGGTGAGTGGACACTTGCTACTGAATCACGTCAGCCATGTGTAGAAACAGAAACATCTCAGACACAACTGACCTAGGCTTTTGTTCATCTCCTGCTGTGGTCTGGGTGGGCAGGGTCCCGTGGTTTTCACTGAGCCCGTTGAAGGAAGAAACAGTATCTGGCAGACCGCCCATTCCTTGAAACTGCCTGGTTCTCAGCCTGCTGATGTGCAATTAAGAGAAAGAACAGGTCATCATGGAAACCATCTCCATCGACGAATCCCAGAAAAGGGGACACAACTTCCTGAAGCACTTTGGTCATCTTCTCTGCCATGTTTTATTTCTCTATGGGAGGTGCTGAGCCAAGAAATCCAGAAGGTCATTGAGCAAAGTTCCTCATTTATTGGTCTTTTCTTTGGTCCTGCCGCCATTTGTCACAGTCTGCCTCTCTGCAGCGTCAGCCTGACAGGGAAATACCACCTCATCCTTGTTGATACTGGGAGGGTCCACAGTTCTCAAGTGGAAAATTAGGATTTAATGGGAAATGAGTCTTTGGAAGGAATTGAGACATCTTCTTGTGCTTTATTGTGGTGCTGTTTACTCACCACATACTTGTTGAGTAATCTGTGTGTTGTCTTAGGTTTTCTTCAGAAGACAAAACCAGTGAGGGCAAAACTGTGAAGAACTTTCTATAAGGATGCAAGTTCCCCGTTAGCAGTTTGCTCTTTTCCAGAGACCATTAAAGTCAAAACAGCTTTTCAGAATTGCCAAATTTTAGGGGAAGGAGAAGACGTTTTACTAATTCAGCCCCACAGGAGGCTGACATCCAGAGTGGAAAGAGCATGGACTCTGGAGACAGAATCAGATTTGATTCCTGACTCTATAATGTACTGGGTGCTTGGGTATGGGGGAAACCATATTCTTTCTGAATCTCAACTTTTCCATCAAAAGAATGGGTATCACAATGCCCACCATGCAAGGGAAGAATGAAAGATAAAGAAATTACCAACATATTAAAACTCTGTTGGGCACATAATAAGTGTTCACATAATTGTACATAATGTACGTGATATCCTCAGATGTGTCTCTTTGCCAAAGAGAGCCCACATTATTCATCCGTGCCCCAATCCTGTAGCTTTCTCCTTTCACTCCCCTTCCTCCTTTCATTTAGGCTGGTGAGGCACACATGTGTCTCCTCTGATAAGATCCCGAGCTCTGAACATTCTGTGATTTCTTTCCACCCATCTCTCACCCCGTTGTGCTCCTCTTGTTTGCATGAACCCATCTGGTATAGTGACTGGCACAGCGTAACTTCTCAGCAAACACTTGCTAAATGAGTGAACAAGTGATCTGACCAGTCTGACAAATGAAATTATGGGGATACATGCCAATTTGTCACCAATCCTAAATACCTTGTGACTACTTTAGAAGGGGACTTCTGAAACAATTGCAAATGCCCCACAGGAGGATTGTTAATGCGAGACTCATGAGGGTTCTCACACTGGAATATGGGGATGGTAAACGGGGTAAATCCTTTTTGGGGGGAGTTCCTTGGAGTGTTTCTCAAATCCTCATCTGGACTGCACTCTAACACCCTCTGTGAGGCTTTGTTCTTTGTATTTATCACAGGAAGTATCGAATTGGGTGGTTGGGTGATTTTTGGATAATTACTAGGAATGGCTTATCTGCTTTTAAAAGCATTGTGTAAAAATTGTTTCTAATGCCTGATTATCTCACCTCTGACATAAACCTACAGTAGGACACACACTGCTACAAATTATTTGGGGAGTAGTGGTAACGGATGCTCACAGGCCTCCTCAAGATGCCGGACACCAGCCATACCCTGTGTCCATGTAACACTGTGCTCACGTGACTGAATGTCTTCATTTGGCCTCATCAACACCAGGCTCACCATAAGAGAGCTATCCAAGCACAGACTAGGCACAGATCATCCTTTGTTCCCACACTTGTCCCAGTCATCCTTTCGAGAAGAAAAGTAACTGTTGATTATTTGGTATTTCTGACAATGTTGAATTTGGGAAATATTCTTTTTTGCATTAAATTTCTAAGATATACATCACTTTCATATGTATTTTGTGCCCCCCCGCAAAGAAATGAAGTGGCTTATTGGTTTTCTAACCTTGTATTCTCCCCCAGATGTTCTCTGCTTTTCTCTACCCTGTGCTGTGCTTGGAGGAGGATGGGTCTGACTCTCCAGACCACATCACCAGGTGCCTTTGGATCTAGCTTCTGGTTGGCTTCAACCAAGGGAAAGCTTGGAGGGAGGAAAGAGAGGAAAGAGGATTCTTCCCTGCTTCATTTCTGAAGTGTGCTTTGTTCTGGTGCTAACTGCATCACTATACCTCCCCCTCTTGTCAGGAAGCTTTATAGCTCGATAGCTCCCATTCTCCTCAGGCTCCAGGAATGGTTTTCTCCACTTGCCCCTTTAGGACCAGGTGGTAATGGCTTATTACCATTGCTAATTACTACCTGCCCCAGCACTCCCTGTTGGTTTCCTTAATCTTCCTCATACTTAATACTCCTCATACTGTAAAGACTCTAGTAATTAATTGTCTTTGCAATCCACCTTTTGTTGCACCTTTTGTTTCTTGTTGGATCCCACACCATACAGGTAATTGCGACATTAAAGTATCATTCCCAGGGTGGCTTACGGAAGAACACTCAACGTACAGTGTAGAGGAGCCAGGAACCAGCCTCAAAACTTGAAACTCTGTGCTCTCATCATGTCACCTCATGGAGAAGAGAAAAAGGCCTTCTTGTGTCCTTAGCTATTTTGTAGAAAGTACCTCAATATTATAGTGTTGTACAAAGACTAATTACATTTAAAAAATTCATTTGTTTCATTCAACATTCAATATACATGTATTTATTGCCTACTTTAGGGAAGAACTTAGAAATTCAAGACAAGTGAGACATGGCTCCTGTCTTTGAGGGAATTTATCATTCTGGGAGATGAAGGTAGACTAAATCAATGAGTCCTTGAATTGCTTCTTGAGGAGCAATGGGTGTGTTCACCAAACAGATAGGAGTCAGAGACAGAAACCTATGCAGAGGGAGCAATTTAACAACGATTGAAAAAAGAGAAATAACCCAATTGTACAGGGAACTCCAAAATGCCTATTGTGCCTGAAGTGCAAAAGGGAGAAAGAAAATGGCCAAGAGGCAGGGTTTGGTTCACAAGAGTTGAGAAGGGGCTAGAGAATAGAAAGCCTTGTGTTCCATGCCTCAGAGTTTATACTTCGTGTTCAGAGTCGTCTACCCAATGAGGACTTTAAAATTGGGCAATGTCATGAGTAGATGGATAACATTCTAGAGTAAACTGACATCCCCATAAAAGACAGATTAGGAGCCATAATGAGAGACTTGCAGATCTTGAGATATTACAAGAGTGTTGCATTTATCTAGACTCGAGACAACTAGAGTCAGCTCTGAGTGGGTGGAAAAGGGAGCAAATCCAAGAGATGGCAAAGGTATCAGGGTGTCATCAAGAAACAAAACCACACAACAACTTGAATGGAACAGTTTCACACAAAGATCCTCCATACACTGAGGGTGCCTGGGTGGCTCAGTCGGTTAAGCCTTGGGCTCTTGATTCTGGCTCAGGTCATGATCTCAAGGTCATGGATTGGAGTCCCACATCTGGCTCCATGCACGGAGTCTCCTTAAGATTCTCTCTCTCCCTCTGCCCTTCCCCGGCACCCCCCCACCGTGGCTCGCATACACTTTCTGTCTCTCTAAATAAATAAATAAACAGCTCCATACACTGAAATTTAAACAAACCTCCTTACAAACCAGAAACGTGATGACATCAAGGAAAGGAAAAATACTTAAAAGGGCAAGTTCCATTTGCACAAAGCAGAGCACACAGGCTGGATCTGGGAAAGAAAGGGATTATTTACTGGCCAGTGGCACAGTCGACCCCGTTGGCTCCCTGGCTTCTGCATGTGCTCTTCCCACATTTGAACTGCCGTGGGCTTTGAAAACAGAAAGTTCTACACAAATATGAATGATTTCACAGGATCAGCCTACCTTCTTCAATCTTCTCCCTTATCTTTTCTCTCTGAGAACACTCCATTTGAATTCCAAATTCTTTTGGCTCCCAAAAGGTGGCTTTCCATCACGGGCACCATATAAGAGGGAAGGAATGAAGATTACATGGGGCCCTCCTATCCTTAGTGAAGCTCAAGTCAAATAGAAGAATGAAACCAAATGAGATAGGTAGTATGGGGAAAATAGCCTGAGAAATCCCTGAAGTGTCTCTATATTTAACTCTCCCAGTTTTCAATCTTCCTGAGCTCTCAGTAAAAAGGGAAAGTAGAAATAAGAGGGCAGCTTATTTCTCTCAGGTTTGTGTGTATGTGTGTGTGTGTATTTTGTTTGTTTGTTTTTCTTATTTCTCATCTCAACAGACTAAGCCTATTTTGGCAAAGCCAGACTGTGGAGGAGTGGCAGAGAACCCAGAGCAGTGGGTTTAGATGGAAATTTCTAGAACGGGGATTATATATATATATATATATATAATCTTTAGAATCTTTAGAAACATTGCTTGTTTAAATCTTCCCCATCTTGTTTGATGTTGCCACTTTCCTGAGAAACCCATTGGTGCCCAGGCCTGAGTGAATTCTCTCTGTAAGTGAGTAATACTTCATTGCCTTTGAGAACACAGTGAGGTCTTTTGTCTAGCTCCACATGAAGCCCCTTAAAAGATTTGTGTTCATCTCAGAGTCTGTCAAGTTGTGAGTGTTCTCATGAGAAGGTCCCATTATCTTGTGGCGCGGTAACAAAACAGAGGGCTCTGACATGTAGCGCTCTCCCCTGATAGGCCAGTCAGCCAGCCATCTTGTCTGCTTTACACAGACAACATCCTAGGCCTCACAAAATGGGGGAACGACAGACCATCTTCATTCAGCATTGGCTTCAGCTGTGAAGGCGTGTGCCCTTTCACTCACTAACAATTTCCTAGGAGGTGCTGTATTTGCATATGGGGTGATTTAAGTGATTAAGTGATTTTGTTTTTACATCTCCCTTTCACAGTTAAGGGGATGTTATCTCTTTGAATATCTTGAGGTAAAACTAAATCTGTAGTTTTGTATGGACAAGAATTGGGTGAGTGGAAGAGTGAAGAATTTAAAACATTGAATTTCTATTTAACCAGGGTCTTTAATTAACTGGAACTTCTCTCTCTTTTCATTTTTTCTTTCTTTCTTTTTTTCTTCTTTTTTTGAGAGGCCGTGATACTTTAAGAACTCATATCAAGAATCTTAAAACAATTTCCAGGACATCTCTTGGAATTAATTGGCTTTCCACATCTCTAATTCTGTAGAAATAGAACTATGGTCAAGAAGATAACTCTGAGTAACTAGAATATCCCCAGTTACCAAAAGAATCAACAGTAGTCCTTCTACTGTACTGAATAAGCCACAAAAGATGAAAAAACCATTTACAAAAACTTTTCACTGAATGTTTGCAAAATATTAAATGCAAAATATTTTAGTCATTGTTTAATTAATTACTCAGTTCCCTAGGGCACCTGGCTGGCTCAGTCAGTTGGGCATGCGAGTCTTGATCTCCGGGTCATGAGCTGGAGATCCACATTGGGTGAACAGATGACTTACATCAATAAGTAAAATATCAGCAGTTTTTTAAAAAACTACACAATTTAGTTGATTTGGGCCACAGACTTGCTGGGTAATTGAGGACTTTATGAGAACTCATGTATGAAGTTGTGTATATGCATGCCCTGTTTAAGAACTCTAGAAAAGTTTATTTGACTCAAGTCCTTATCTTTAAAAATGTGGCATGTAACTGAGTTACTTTTTTCTGTTTTATTTTTTCCCTCTCGGTGAAAACACCTATTCAAAGAGAGTATTCTGTTTCAGTCTGGAAGCATTATTTGGCCCTTGTTTTATTTAAGAGAATCTCGGCCTGCATCCCTGAATGTGCCTCCATTTCGCTTCCACTGGCCAAAACCTGAGGATTACGGGGCCCCTCTGGGAGTTAGCAGGGCAAGTGTTGGGACATAGGAGACGCAATATCCGATTCCCACCACCAAGCCTTTGGTCCAGACTTTGTCTCCCCAGCTTTGTGATGAAGCAGGCTCCTTCTCCTTCTCTTGCTCTTTGTCTAATTTGACAGAGTCCCACTGAACAGAGAATAGTGAACGCAGCATAAGCAGCAAATTTGGCAGAGCCCTTCAATTAGAAGGTAATGATTACATTCGTTTGGTATTCTTTGTGCCATAGTGACATTATTTATAAGGAATTCTTTGGGTGGTAATGTGACTGCCTTTTACACTTCCAGCAACATTTCTCAGCCATTATCACTAAATAATCTTGAGTTCTTGCAAATCCCTTAGCAAAGGCTTCTTATAAAAGACCTTAAAAAGGAATAAATCCTCTGAGATATTACAGGATTCTTGCTGAGTGCCTCCCACAGACTTGCCTGGGAATCGCTCAGCTTAAACCCTGTATATTGCTTTGAAGATCCAATCCATGTTCCTATAATTCAGGCATGAAAAGAAGAAGAAAAAGACGACGATGAAGAAGGCAGCCATAAATATTTGTAACAGAGCTAACATCTGCACTGGTTTGTGATATTTTTGGTAAGGTGAAGGAGGGGACAGTCAAAGTCTGATGTTTATTTATAGCCCTTTTTCGGCAATAAGGGCAGATTTCAGTCTATCTTTTAGGCACAGGGAATTAGAATTCATTTTGGAGAACACAGGGCAAAACTGGAGGGCCAGCGTGGATGGGGAAGTAAGAAGGCAAGAAATCACATAATTTTTTGACACCCACCTTTTCTGATCAAGAAGCTCTCCTTTACCCAGAGTCTTTGCCCAGAGGAGCCTCTATTTGCCCCAAGGAGCCTCTGAGGTGTAGCCTTTTTCCCACCCTCAAAGGGCTGACAGGAACCTCCACCTTCCACTGGTTTCTGGAGCTTCCTGATATGGTAGCTTCCCAAGGTATGGCCTTGCCGCTGACAGATGAGTGACTCTCACGATCACAGAGCTCCTATTTATAATCAGACTTGCAGGAAAGTGTGGGCATCTCTCTTGTAGTTATTTGGTTTTAACGTGTTTCCTGCATGAGCTCCTTTTTTCAGCAGAGAAAATAAATCGTAGAAGACCTCATCTGCGTACTTCAGAAACTTCCTCTGTCGGATGGCAGGCTCCCCTTTTTATTGTCTGTAACAAGGTCCCAAATCTCTTACCATCATGTTCTACCTGTAGATTTTTTTCTCTTTATTTCAGGAGTCACTTAAATAGTCTAATAAGTGGAATTTTACTGAGTCTAGGCTGGAGAGTATCAGACAGCTTTCTGCTCCTGCACTGTGTGGTCAGGAAAGAGCAAGGCCATTTCCTCTTCATTCCACCACGCTGAGTAAATCCTCACAATACGAAGGTACCAAATGAAGGGTCAAGGTCAAGATTTTTAATTATTGTATTTTATCAAATCAACAAGGCTGCTAGGAGAGAAAAGAAACCTGCCAATTAACTCTGACACACCATGAATTGAATGACTGATTTCAGAGATGTTCAGTGTAACAAAAGCATGTATCTTCAAATTGATGGAAAATAGTCATAGTTCAAATTTTTATTTTTTTCTGAGCACTTTGTGTGCCAGCCTCGTTGGATGTTACTGCTGAAGTGCAGAATGGGCTCTGGTATCAGGGAACTTATGGTTCCTTTGGGGGAGATAAGACCATCACCTGTGGAACCAAAAGACGGGGAGTCATCTGAGCATAATGGACAGGGCTGAATGCCTTGAAGAGGTGACTGGGGAGAAAATCAGGAATGTGTTAGAAGAACAACAAAAGCTGAGTCCTAAGACTCTGGGTAGAGGGGACCATTCTAGGGAAAGGCAACGTTTTCCATGTCTGCAGAGGTGATAGGCAATGTTGTAGGAGGTAGGGCTCTAGGAACCTAAGGGTGGGGATTCAGATTCCAGCCCAGTTGCTGGATGGCTTTGGGCAATTTACTTTAACCTCTTCCTCTTCAGTTGAAGGGAATTAAATTTGTTACTGAGATTAGAACATTACTTAACACAAACACACTCTGTAGGAACAAATTCAGAAAAACAAAACTGACGATGTGTAAAGGGTTGAGTTGGCTGGAACAAGAAGAGAGAGGTGAGGAACCTGGAGAAGGGGGTGTCAGGGGTGAAGTCATACTCTTTACTGCTCCCAAAGCACAGCAACATAGCAAAGTACCAAGGCCTTTGCACGAGCTAGTTCCCTGGTCTAGAATACTCTTTCCCCAACTAACCATCTTCCTTGTTCCTTTATATTTCCTTTTGGCTTTTGCTAAGCTGTAATCTCATCAGAGAGCTCTTCTCTAACGACCCTACAAAAAATGATGCCGCCAGCTCTGCCCTGTCACTTTTAGCTCCCTTACTTTACATTGTTTAAAAAAGCTCTTCTAATAAGTATTATTTTATATATATGTTTATTTGGTTAAGGGTGTGTGTGTGTGTGTGTGTGTGTGTGTGTGTGTGTGTGTGTGTGATCATTCTCTGGCAAATAGAATGAAAATTGTAAGGGAATAGGACTCAGACAGATAGAAATAATAGAAAAGAACAAGTCCTCAAGGCTTAGAAGACTTGGAGACATCTGCATCGAAGCTGATCTGAATACACCACCCCAAGACACACCACTTTTGCATAAGAATTATTTTGAGCTGAAGGCAATTAAGAAACAAATGCAGGAGTGGGGTGCCCGGGTGGCTCAGTCGATTGGGTGTCTGACCCTTTGATTTCAGATCCGGTCATGATCTTCAGGGTTGTGGGATCAAGTCCTGCTTCGGGCTCCATGCTGGGTGTTGAGCCTGCTTGGGATTCTCTCTCTCCCTCTGTGCCCCGCCCACTCATGTATTCCCTCTCTCTTTCTCTGTCTGTCTAAAATAAATAAGTAAATAAAAATAATAAAATGAAGCACATGCAAGAAGGGCTCTTTGCCCTCCTCCTATCTGTTGAACAGCTTTCCCTTGTGAAGGTCTTCCTTCCCCCTCACCCGTACCAGAAGAAAAACAACCCTTATCAGTAGGGACAAACAAACTGCACAAACAAACCTTACTAAAATAACTCTTTATCTTCCATGAGTTTTCACCATATATTTACTTTCCTCAAATTTACCACCCATAGAAACCCAAATCCATTTTCCTTTCACTTGCCACTTATCTGAAATTTAGCAACCTTTGTTAAAATGGCATATAAGCTCCCAAAAAGGTAAACTCCTTTTTCAGATTTTCACTTCTTTTCTGTGAGGCTCTCCATGTGCATATGAAATGAACTTTTTCTGTTAGTCTTTTGTCAGTTTAATTTACACACCCCAGCAACAGACCTAAGAGGGTAGAGGAAAAGATTTTCCCTCCCCTGTGACATAGGTAACATCCATGGATTCTACTGTCCAGGATATATAGTCTACATTTTAAAAACACAGCAGCAACAATAACAAACCTGTAGATCCCCGTTGAAGGCTGTCACTTTTCTGTAATTTACATAGCTGCTCATATATTGTTCTATGAGTGAAAGAAGACCCATCTTACTGGATCGAGATGCCTCCTTGAGAGAACAATGCATTCTCCTGACCCATGAATTAAAACCAATGACTCAGAGAGCTTGGGCTCACTCACTGTGGTAGGCTGAATAATGGTCCCACAAGATATCCAGGTCCGAATCTCTGGAACCTGTGAATGTTACCTCATATGGCAAAAGGGACTGTGCAGATGTGAGTGAATTAAGGATTTTTAAAATGAGATTATCCTGGGTTATCTCCAGTAGGCGCTAAATTTAATCACAAGTGTTCTTATAAGAAGGAGGCAGAGGGAAATTTAACTACAAAAGGAGCTGCCAATATAATGATGGAAGTGAGATCCTCCTCTGCTGGCTTTGGAGATGGGGGAAGAGGCTGGGAGTTAAGAAAGCAAACCGTGCAGCTGTAGAGACAGGTACAAAGGGAAAGAAATGGATTCACCCCTAGAGCTTCAGGAGAGTATATGGCCCTTGACTTTAGCCCAGTGAAACTGATTTCAGACTTCTGATGTCCAGAACCGTACAGAAGAACTGTGTGTTGTTTTGAGCTCCCAGATTGGGGAAAATTTGTTACAGCAGCCATAAGATACTGATACACGTATCCTGGTGTCTTTGTGATGCTTTGTGAACATTGTACTTGCCATGCTGATGGCTCAGGGCAATTGCTGTTCAGAACAATTCAAGCAGAATCTTGGAAGGTTTCTAATTTTGTTTCAGCTCAGGATGGAACTTCTGTTACACTTCACTCACCAAAATGTTACGTCATTGGTTGTTAATCATGGAATTGGGATATGGAAGAACTCATGAAAAATATATGAAGAAAACCTTGAAAATCAAATAACTACATATAAAAAGTATTTTTATTGCCTAACACTGTGTTGGGCCTATGTACAGTTTCAATAAATATGGTACTTAAATGACATAGTCCTTGTTTTTAAAGAGTTTACAACCCAAGGGAAAATATTTAGACAGGAAAGACATATAGATTTTCTAGATAATAAAATGTACTATAAAACTCCATTTAAAAAATGTGATCCAGTGTAGGAATAGAGAGAAATCTAGAATGTCATAAAACTCTAAGAATAGAATAAAAATTTACTTTATAGGGGCACCTGGGTGGCTCAGTTGGTTGCGCATCTGACTCTTGATTTCAGCTCAGGTCACGATCTCAGAATCCTGGGATTGAGCCCAGTGTGGACTCTGTGCTTGAGATTCTCCTCCCCCACTCACTCTTTCTCAAATAAATAAATAAATCTTTAAAAAAAGAATTTACTTTATGATATAGGGGGCCTTTCAAATATATTTGTGGAGAAGGAATAGATTAAAAAAATAAATAGTGATAAAATCAGCTAACATTTTGCGGGGGAAGGACTTGATTCCCTGTTGCATATCTTCTACCAAAAGAAAGCTGGGTTATAAATGGAAAAAACACATGATATAATAAATTAAGGGTTAAAAAAGTATGCATTGATATTAATTTTATTTTCCTGTGCAAAGACATTTTTAAAAACATTGTACAACGAGAAATGGAATGAACTTAAAAATTTAATTTGATTAAGAAAAAACTTTAAATTTGTATTCCAAAAATACAAAAATTCCAAAGATTAAAAAATCTGAGAAATAATTAGGGAGTATGAAAATATTTAGCTTCAAGAGGTTCATCACAATGTATGCTGTGTATGTGTGTGTGTGTGTGTGTGTGTGTGTTTGAGTAAAAGTCTGGGAAAAAAACCCACTAATATATTAACAGTAGTTATATACTGTTATTAAGATTTCAGTAGAGTCAGTACATCTACCTAATCTCTCTATTGTGATAGATGATAGATAGATAACTTGCTTGTTTATTTGGTAATTTTATTCCCAATACCACTCTGCTCTCTCATTCAATTTTCAGAGTAACAAACACAACTATTAACACGGATCAAGGTTACAAGGTTTAGTATCAAAATAGAGTAGAATGAACTCTGAATAAAAGGGGAATACTTTGGAATTCCCTACCCATTCCCCCATTTCTTGTTAGGGATTTCATCATTATTTTACAGGCAGAATACTTTGAGTGACTTACAACCACAGAGAGATCATCCTTTACTTCCTTCCTGTGGTCTACAAAATGAACCTCAAACTTCAGTGTGTTCGATGTAAGGAAACTCTGCTTGGAGTGACTAAAGGATTTTGAATACTGACTTTAAGAACGAGTCCTGTATACATGCAGTTCCACCATACGGGTGAGGTTTATATTTTTATTTAACCAATTTCAATACTGAAATAAGCCTTCCTTGCTTTTCTTTTTCTCTTGTTTACAACGTTAGGAGACCCTAACCCATTTTAAGTTCTAGGAGGGGATGGCACTCCTTGTAAACAGGCCTACAGATATTCCTCTGTGGGGTGTAAAGACAAGGAGACACAGCTTCCCTGTTGCTCATAATTCCCATTGAAGATGTCACGATGGCACAATAATCTGTTTCTCCGTTCTGAATGGGAGATGAGAACTGGGAAATGGGGCGTTGGGGCAGAAGGAGCAAGTAGGAGAGTCACCAGACAGAGTCCCATAACTCCAGGAGCTGATGGTGGGAAGGTAACCCCCAAAATATGAACAAATCGAAAGATAGGAGGTTAGCCAACTTGGAGAAGGGCCACGTGGAGGGACAACGCTCGAGAGCTGAGGAGAGCCTCATGGTCACTTGCCAATTGCGCAGACCCAAAGAGCGAGAATCTTCGATTGCCAGAAGAGGGGCCTGTGGCAGTAAATTCCCCAGTGGGTGCAGGTGGGAAACTGGGCCCCACTTGGCTCACCATGTGCCTGAGCATCCGGGCTTGTGCCCGTCTGTGTCCCTGAGCCTAGGCTTGGTCCTCGTCACACTGCTCCGTGTGGATACCCACTCCTTATGGCGTCACAAGAAATTGTGTCTGGGGATAGGAGGTGAGAGTGAATCGGATCCCTACGCTGAAGGTGATGAGGGCACCAAACTGAATGGTTGGAAATGTCTGGGCTGAGACATGATCAACAACTCCCCTGACGTAAGCATTTTCCAACTTGCCTAAAAATTAAATACAAAAAGCCTGAAGCAAAGACATAAAATCACAGAGCAAAATATCTATAGATTTAATTACATATACCTAAAACAACAACACCAAAACAAGTTATGCTTCCCAAAACAGTGTAAGCCAGATGGAAAAGCAAGCAATATAACGAGGGGAATATTTGCACAACCGTAAGTCCCTTCCCCACAAATAGCAGCAGTTTCTGTTGCGATCCAAACCGACCCCACAATGTGGGTGGGGATCATTTTGTTTAGGTTAATTGCTAGAGTGGTTGAGGATTAACCTGCATTTTAAAAAAATTATTTAAATTCAATTTAAGTAAATTATGTTATTAGTTTCAGGGGCAGAGTTCAACGATTCATCAGTTGCATAATAACACCCAGTGCTCATATATCACGTGCTCTCCTTACTGCCCTTCCCCAGTTACCCCTTCCCCCCACTGCCTTCCCCTCCAGCCACCCTCAGTTTGTTTCCTAGAGTTAAGAGTCTCTTATGGTTTGCCTCCATCTCTGTTTTTATCTTATTTTATTTTTCCTTTCCTATGTTCATTTATTTTCTTAAATTCCACATGAGTGAGATCATATGGTACTTGTCTTTCTCTGACTAATTTCGCTTAGTGTAAGTAATACCCTTTAGTTCCATCCCTGTCATTGCAAATGGCAAGATTTCATTCTTTTTCCTGGCTGAGTATTATTCCTGTGTGTGTGTGTGTGTGTGTGTGTGTGTGTGTGTGTGTGTACCACATCTTCTTTATCCATTCATCTGTCGATGGATATCTGGGCTCTTTCCACAGATAGATATTCTTCTATTTTAAACTTTCTGAGGAACTCCCCTACTGTTTTCCAGAGTGGTTGCACCAGCTTGCATTCCCATCAACAGCGCAGGAAGGTTCCCCTTTCTCTGCATCCTCGCCAACACCTGTTGTTTCCTGACTTGTTCATTTTAGCCATTCTGACTAGTGTAACGGGGTGTCTCACTGTTAATCTGTACTTTATGGACACATGAATCCAGGGGGTTGACAACTGGGAGCTGCTGGCAGAGTTTAGCCCATTCCAGTGGGAGACAGATCGGGATAGAGTCCGGTGGAGCTCCGATCGTACTGGCCCCCAAATGAGAACTCACTGGCTGATGCAGAGCAGAATGAGAACTTGAGCAGTGGGACTGTGGGAGTCTGACTGACGTGTTATTAATGTAAACTAGATTGGAGGCTTCTGAAACTCTCTGTGAAGTTTATGATGGGACGAGTTAATGTATTCACATTTGGAACTCTTCAGTTTTTATTTAGGCATATTTTGAAACTTCTGGTGAGGTACCAACAAAGTAGATGAATGTGATTTGAAATATGAAAGAATAAATACTGTGGAGGAGAAGTATATCACAGTATTAGGTGTTTATCTAGGTGGTAGGGTAATAAGTGATTTTTTTTTAAATTCTCATACGTGCTTTTTTCTTTTTCTATATTTTTCTAATTCCTCAAGGTGCACACATTTTTTATAATACAAACAATTAAAAAAAACATTTTTAAATACAACTAACCCACAGTGCTAACATGCATCTCTATTCTTCCCATAATAATACCTGTCATCATTTAAAGATTGTTACACTATTCTGTCTAAACTGTACCTATTTGTCCAATGAGGGATATCATTTATTGGAAAATCATTGTATCTGTTCTGTGGTACAATCTGAAAATCATAAGCCTCATACACTCCCACTCTTACACATTCTCTCTCATCACATTCCTTCTGAGTAATAATGACCTTGTGGTTGGTGTTCATTTCTTTGATGTGGCCATGTCTTGCTGAATTTACCCAAGACAGGAGAACAAATTGAGTAAAGAGGAAATGAAGAAAAAGTGAAGCAATTAAAAAATCTTCTTAAAAACTCACAAGCCAATCTTGATCTCGGGGGGTGGGGGTGGGGTACGGTGGCTACTGAATCTATGCTATTATGTCCTTTTTAATAGAATAAATGGGAGGAGAAAGTTCCACTCTTCAGCCACCTGAAGGACCAGGGACTGTGCTTGTCCCAAAGTTGTGACTGTGGGAGTTTGATTTCTTTCTGTTTTGTTTCCAGGAAGTGCATTTCTACCAGATAACTCTGGCATAACAAAGGTTACCCTAAAACCTGGTCAATAATTTATATGAAAGAATTTGTGGAATTTTGTTGTTCCTTGATTCTCCTATTGAAAGGGAGGACAAAACAAGCAAAAGCCCTAAAAACATTTTGAAATGAATGTTACAGCAGGTTTCAACTTTCAAAACAACCACTACCATAATCGTGAGCATTATAGGGTGATGTGTCGTGTGGTTTGGTCTGTGGCAGGGTTGCCAGAAGTCACCAGCCTGTGGCTTCATTGTTCTCTGCTAAAGAGGAACAGAAAGAATGAAATGAACTTTGTCTTATTTTGTGTGTGTGTGTGTTTTTTTTATAATTTTCTTGCTTGTTTTCACAGTTGATTTCCAGTCAGTGTGTTCATCCAACTTGGCCACAACCCACCCTTGTTTCTAGAAATGGGGTTAGCCCTCTCAAGGGCTTGCCACAAAATATAATGCAGCACACCTTTGGTGAGGCCTCTCTGGGTTGCTGTTAGGAATAACGTCTTGCCTGTTTTATGCGGAGCTTTCCGGCTTGCAGAGTGATTTTAGGGCTTCTATCTCACTAAGATGAAGTAATAAGGACATAAACTATCACACCCCCATCCTTCCCAACCTCCATTTAGCAGGTGGGGGGAAAAAAAGTTCTAGAACTCCTACTAGATATATTGGTTTGGGGGTCTTCTAGCATTCCGATCCCCCTTCCTTTAATACCCTAGCATGACTTCTCTGGGGACCCCACACTGTCACCAAGATTCTCCCTGTCCCTACCCTGGCATAGTTTCAGGCACATGGCATAGGCTGACACAGTAGGGTGCTCTGTCCTGGGACTCACTATCTTCAGTGTGACCCAGAGATGGGGGAACAAGAGCTATTTCACATCCCTGATTCCTGTTCTCCTGTTTTCTTTCTTTCTCCCTCTCTCTGGGTTTCTTTCATTTAACTTTTTAAAATAATTATTATTTATAATGAAATTTAGTCCATGTGCAGAGAAGTGCTATATTTGAAGTTTAACCAAGCATTTTTAAATGAACACATAAAACCACCATCAGAGTCAAGAACTAGTCTTTTGCCAATACCCACAAGCTCCTGTCATACCCCATCCTGACTCCAGTTCTCTCCATCCCCTGGGTAAGCAATGGCGTGATGTGTAGAGTAGTGACTCTCTTGCTGATTTTCAGTTTTATCGCTCAAAGATGAATATATAAATTAGTTTAGTTTAGTTTTGCCAGTTTTTGAATTTGGAAATGAAACCCCACAATATGTATTTATCTGTCACTGGTTTCTTTCACTTAGCATTTCACCTGTGTGGCTGGGTGAGACAGAAGTTCGTTTGCTGTCTCTGTTCTGTCACATACCATTGTGTGAGCGTAGCACAATGTACTCACCCACTGTACTGCTGGAGGCTCTCGGGGATGTTTGGGTTACCACGAGCAACGCAGGTCAGGACAGTCTTGTGCACCATATCCTGACACGTGAGCTCAGACATATCTAGGGTGTCAGTGACTGACAGTGCAATTGATGGAGACCAAGTTTTATTTCTCTTCATCTTCCTCCATGATGGCAAAGAGTCCCCAGCCTGCGGTGCCACCGGTAGCAAGTGGCGCCCCCTCATGGTACCATCCTCACTGACACTTGCACTTACCAGGTTTTCAAAAATGGGTTCACCAAATGATTTTCACCATCTGAATTATCCTGCCTTGGATCAAAGTGAGCCAGAATATTTCCCTCAAAGGCTCCTGAGTGGCGGGGTAGTCTAGTGGTAGGAATGTAGACGTGCGATTTAGTTCGGGTTCAAGTCTCAGCTCATGGGAAAGTTACTTAACTCTTCTGTGCTTCATTTTCTTAAACTTTTTTTTTAAAGATTTATTTATTATTTATTTTATGAGACTGACGCGCTGCCTACTGCGCTAAGGAGGCACCTTATTTATTATTTATTTTAGAGAGAGGGAGGAGAGAGAGTGAGTGAGTGAACAGGGGGAGGGGAAGAGAGATGGAGAATCTCAAGCAGACTCCACAGTGAGCGCAGAGCCCAGCATGGGGCTTAGTCTCACAACACATGAGATGTGGCCTGAGCCGACACCAAGAGTCACACACATAACCGACTGAGCCACTCGGGCGCCCCTCTGTGCTTCACTTTTCATATCCATCAGATTGGGCGATAATGCTCTACCTCATCAAATTATTGTAATGATTCAGCGACTTAATAAGCCTAAAGCATTTAAAGCAGGACCTGGCACAGGTTGAGTACTATAGTGATCATCATTGTTATTATGAGAAAAGCAAAAGAATGTCTGGGATCAGGTGTAGAGTCAGATCCACAAATGCAGAGAACAGAGGGGAGTGATGTGGTGGTGGGCAAAATGGGGGCCAGGGAGTGGGAGATACAAGCACCCACTTATGGAATGAATAAGTCACAGGAATAAAAGACACAGCACAAGGGATATAGTCGGTAATCCTGTGATAATGGCATTGTATGGTGACACGGGGCAACTACGTTGTGATGAGCACAGGGTAACCCGCAAACTTGTCAAAGCACTATGTTATACACCTGAAACTAACGTAACATCCTGTGTCAACTGTGCGGTTTATCTTCTTTCTTTTCTTTTTTTAAAATTATTTAGATTATTTATTTATTTATTTTTCAGATTGAAAGAGAGAGAGCGTCCAAACAGGGGGAGCAGCAGGGAGAGGCGGGAGCCTGGAACAGGACTCAATCCCAAGACCCTGGGATCATGACCTAAGCTGAGGGCAGACGATTCACTGACTGAGCCACCCAGGCGGCCCTGACTATACTCAAATTTAAACACAGACACGCAGAGGCCACCCAGGGTTGGGTGAAACCTCTGGGATCAGCCGGGACGGGATTGGGCACCGGCTTGCCCTGTGGGGTCCTCCAATTCCAGGGGCTGCTATTCTGCTTAGCGGACCCGGTCTCCCATGGGGCTCAGCCAGGTTTTCAGCAGACCTCACCTCTCTCTTCTTAGGACATCGTAACTCTTTGGAGATTATCTAGAGAACAAAGAGAAGCCCTGAGGCCCTTTTTATTTATTTTTATTTTTTATTTTTCTAAGATTTTATTTATTTACTTGAGAGAGAGAGAGTGAGAGAGAGGGCATGAGAGGGGAGAGGGTCAGAGGGAGAAGCAGACTCCCCACTGAGCAGGGAACCCCATGTGGAACTTGATCCTGGGACTCCAAGATCATAACCTGAGCTGAAGGCAGTCGCTTAACCAACCGAGCCACCTAGGTGCCCTGGAGGCCTTTTTTAAAAACAGGTGTCTGATACCTTTCAAGCTGAAGGAAAAGAGCATATTACTCACCTAGAAAGGAGCAAAGACCTTTTGCCCCGAGGTTTTGTAGATTACACCCACAATAAGGAAGGGGGTCGGGGGTCTGATCTCTGACCATTGTGATGTACAGGTGCACAACACAGTGATTCCACATTTATATACATCAGGAATTGGTCACCGTACAAAGTGGCTACGATTATTAACAACATCCCTTATGCTGTACATTGTATCCCCATTAAATGAGCTCATACTTAGTACTTGTAAGATACTTAGAACAGATAGTCTGACCATTTTGAATTTCATCAATATTATTATTGAAAGTATATATATGGTTAAAACTGCTAAAAATAGATTCCATTCATAAAGAAAATCTATGCAACTCTTAAAGTATTATTATGGCCTTATGCTTTCCTGAGTGTTTGAAAAATGCAAGCTAAGACATATGAGGGGTGCTCAGACGGTGCGGTCACCCTCAGACGGTGCAGTCAGTTAAGCGACTCTTGGTTCAGCTCAGGCCATGATCTTAGGGTTGCAAGATCAAGGCCCGCATTGGGCTCCCCATTTAGCAGGGAGTCGGCTGGAGAGTCTCTCTCTCTCTCTCTCTCTGCCCCTCCTCCTCCTCCTCTCTCTCTCTCTCAAAAAAAAAAAAAAAGAAAGAAAGAGAGAAAAGAAATCTCTCAGTTCTTTCTTGGTTATTGAATATTATTCAGATAGATGAAAGTGTGCCTACAGATTGGATATACCAATTAAAACTTCGGTACTGGGAATTTGGGGCATATGGCTAGATTGTCAGATATCATAATGACATTATTTTTGTCTATAAAATGCAATGAAATTACACTGAGAAGAACTTAAATGCTTTCCCTTATGATCTGTTATTTAATATTAAAGTAATTTGTATAGCTATTACCTGACTTTGATCATCAGCGTCTTTCACAAAGGCCATTTTTCCACAAAGAAACGAAGTTTTAATAGCCAGTTTATCCAAATAACTGTGTGAAATAAAACTCCAAATTACTACGTGTTAGAACTCCGGGCTACCTTGCAAATGTATCAGCAAGTCTCTTCACTAATGTCCCCGACTCGTGAATACTCTTCTGTTCATCTGAAAGCTCTGTGGACCGCCCAAGGCTCACGCAGCTGGGGCTACACAACTCTCTGAGAGTTCTATGTCCTCCTTTCCTCAGTGGAGTGTTTTTGCTTGGTTTGTGTATTTCCAAAAGTGTTTGCAGCATTTGTACCTTTACTATAGTTGTGCCGCTTAATTAGATGTTTTGTAAACATGGAATATGATTTGTTGTTTTTTAAAGTACACATTGGAGGTTTTAGAAGGATTTAATAAAACCAAGTTATTATTATTATTTTTTTTTAAAGAGAGAGAGAGTGGGACGCCCGGGTGGCTCACTTGGTTGAGCATCTGCCTTTGGCTCAGATCATGGTCTCAGGGTCCTGGGATCGAGCCCCGCATTGGGCTCCCTGCTCAGTTCTCCCTCTCCTACTCTCCTTGCTCTCTCTCTCTCTCTCTCTGATAAATAAGTAAATAAAATCTTCTGAAAAATAGAGAGAGAGAGAGAGAGAGACATGGTTTCTCCCCTCAATTTAAAGGGAAAGATGGGTACACAGACCAGCAAAACACCAAACACACATGGTTGGTGCTGTTGTGGTTGGTACACACAGAGGAGGAAACTCTTCGTTAGACTTGGCAATGGCAGGTGGAAGCAAAGCAGCCTTCTTATTGGTAAGAGCAATTGACATGGGCTTCACAGCTTGAATAGGAGTTTGGCGAATAGAAATAGGGGAGAAAGGACATTACAAATAGAGAGGAAAGCCTGAGGAGAAGATGACAGAAGTGTGAGAGTCAAGAAGCTATTTGAAGGTCTGATGTTAGTGGAAGATACCTCAAATATTTTTGAAGACAATTAAAAAGTGGCAGAAAATCAGATTGAGGCTGGATCACAAAGGGCTTTTCGGTAATGCTCAAAAGTTTAGAATTTACCTTCAGCTGTTAGGGAGTCCTTCTGGGTTTTAATCAGAGGAGTGACTAGAACTTTATGATAGAGTCACTGATAGGCTGTGACATAGGGATCAGCTGGGAAGGGGAAGAGAAAGAATTAGGTCCACAAGGATATCGGAGCCTTACCAGAGGATGCGGACCAAATGCCCCTTGTCTGTGCTAGCCCCGGGTCAGATGACGCTCTTCTGCTGTGGTCCAAGGTCCCAGCAGCAGCTCTGATTTTTTGCCCTCCTTTTTCCAAATCCCCAAGAACAGCGTTTCTCTCTCCCCCCAGCTACACCGCTACGGGGAAAAGGAAAAGGAAAGAAAAGTAAAGAGATGATGGATGGCGCGAATGACAAGCTGCCCATTTACGATGGGCAGATCATTTAGATCAGATGAGAAGTTGCAGAAGAATTAAATGGACAGAAGGGGATGGCTGGGAAATCTGGTCAGATCTGACAGTTGACGTGATATGTGGGGAATGGTGAGAGAGGAGGAGGAGGAGGAATCGGGGACGATTGGGAAGGTGGGGGCCTGAACATTTGGGAGGACAGTGATGTCATTTACGGAGATAAGAAACACAGGAGGAGGAACAGGTTTGGGGCCAGATGAGTTTTGTTGGGGACCTGCGGAGCTCGCTGTCCTGGCAGGCTCTCTCCAAGGAAAGGTTGACCAGGCAGATGGGAGAGCAGGTCTGTAGGACGCACGATACCCTGCACACAGCTTCCCCATCAATGTTTATTAAATACGAAATAAACAAAGCTGAAGCCAGTTTCCATGTTAGCGTTCCCACAGTGTTGTTTACTGGTTGGGTCCTTGCCGAAGTGAGGCTTGAATATATCCAACTTAAAAATAATTGCTTACCACTTCTATGCCCTCCCATATGTTGCTCCTTCCAGTTACTAGTACAATTAAAAATAATAATAATTAAGATTTGGGGGGTGTGGGGAAAGCAACATTCAAACACACTGACATCCTTGCCTAATATTATTAATTCCTGGAGAGATAGCAATTTGTAAAAAGCATTTTCAACGGTGGGCAGCAACACACAGATGGACAAGGGTCCTGAACTTGGCCTTGGGGTGAAGGCTTTGTTTCTACCTCATTGTGCTATGGCTACTCTCTAACCCTGGGTCTTTTACTCTCTTAGTTTGGGCTGCTTAAAAGAAAAAAGTACTCTAGACCTCGTGGCCTATAAACAACAGGAAGTTTCCTTCTCAAAGTTCTAGTTCTGGATGCCAGCATGGTGGGGGTCTGGTGAGAACCCATTCCGGAGTTACAGATTTCCTGGATCCTCACAGCAGGAAGAGAGAGCCAGCTCTCCAGCCTCTTCTCCTAAGTGCGCTTTGTCCCATTCCTGAGAGGTCCACCCTCGTGACCTAATTATCTCCCCCAAGCCCTCACCTCCAAATACCATCACATCGGGATTAGGGTTTCCACATACCGGTTTGGGGGAGGAGGGGGGACATAAGTATTCAGTCCATGACACATACCTCAAAGATTTTGTCTTGTCAGAATGTATGAGATCATAGTTTCCCATCTTGGGTTCCACAAATATGGCTAATGTAAGTGGGTCTGTTCAAATACGAGAAGGTAGCCTGACTTCCTTTCTCTTGCCCTCAGTTCCCATTCCCAGGCTGGGGTCTAAAAGCATCTCCAACCAGGGCAGCGGGAGGTACAGGCTTCCGGTTAGGGGATGAGTAAGTCATAGCACAAAAGGCACAGCGTAGGGAATACAGTCAATGGTATTATAATCGGGTTGTACAGTGACAGCTGGCATGAGCATTGCACAACATAAGACCCGTCCAATCACCGTGTGGTACCCCTGAAACTAATGTAACATTCTGTCTCAACTGTACTTCAATTAAAAGAGAACAAGCATCTCCAGTGAAAAACTCTCCCACTTCAAGTTGAAGGTAGTACAGGCTGGCAAATTCCATTCGCAGACTATGTTCCACAAATTCATGCCCTCGTCCCCCCTCGCTCCCACTGTCATATTATCATCGTGTTTATCCCATCCACTGAGGTATCAATGCCTCAGAAGCTGGCTGAGCTTTGCTCTTCTGGGCCTTCCTCACCCTAGTTCAGTTTTCCCATAATAATTTCTCAAAGCACGTGTGGAAGATTCTGGTTAAAGGCAGGTGTTTATCCAGTCATGTCTTCTGTGAGATCGCCACACTGAAGGCTTATCTTGCTTCTGTTTATCTTATGTAGTGGGGCAATGGCTTGGCCTAACCCAGTCAGAAGCTGAGGCGATATCCAGGCTGGGGGAAAACAATGTCCTCCATTTTTCCAGAGTCCTAGAACCAAAGTCTGGCTACGATTTGCTTTTACTCAACTGAACTCTGTACGAAAGATTCTCTGCTAGCCTTTCTTCTCAAGTCTGTGAAGAAAGAGTTTCTCTTTCACCCCTAACCCAACTCATCCCAGCCAGGTGCCCAGAACACCACAACAGGGGAATCTCTGAGTCACCCTCGCAAAAGTGAAGACGTTCTTCTCTGACTAATTTCTTCTTCTCAACACATGTTGACTCATTAGAAATTGGGAGAAGAGGTTTAGCAAAAGTCACTGGATTTTATAGCTTCCTTTGCAAAAAAAAAAAAATTGTTCTTTTTGACAAATTAATTGCATACTCAGTACCATTTAATTCCACACCCGTTTCAAGAGCACCTACTTCAAAAAAGTCACTGGAAAGTGCCTCCTTTGGAAGTCATAAAAATTAAGAAACTAGGAGGAAAAAATCTTAGCATGTTTTTATGGCTGCAAATAAAGTCACTTGGTAAGGTTGAGGGGCAATCTTTGAAGAGAAAGAGAGGCTGGATCTCAACACAGGGGAAGGCTTGAAAATGGACGTGGAGCTGGGAGTGCCACGTGGCAGAAGTGTCTCTCGACACGTGTGTGCTATTAGGTCTTTACCCCTCGATGGTCTTGTTCTGATTGCTGCAGAAGGGAGGTCTTCTTCATCTCAAAGGCAAAAACTCTGGTCATTCGAGCCTTTTTCTTGTATTACTAACTTGTCATTTTGTTGTGTTTTGATATCAAGATAGAACCGGTGCTCTGGGGGTCAAGGTGGAGAACGTTTTCCCCGAGGGTCCACTCATCCCTGTAAGGTTCAACTCAAATTCTACATCTGTGAATCCTGCTCAAAGTCCCCCCCCCCCGTCGTCTCTTCCTTGTCTTCAGGTTGTTCTGTGGTGTTTCTGCCCCTGATGTCTATTTCCATGTAACAGACCATCCGCAGGATGGTGGTTTAAAGCCAGAACTTTTTGCGGCTCGTTATTCTGTCGGTCTGGAATTTTAGCAGGGCTCAGCAGAGATGGCCCAGCTCTGCTCTGTGTGGTATTAGCTAGGGAAGACCCAGAGGCTTCATCCCATATCGGGTACCTCAGCGGGAGTGGCTGGGATATCTGGAGGATGGCCCCGTCTCACTTTCTAGAAGGGTAGTGGGACTTCTTTTCAGAGCAGCTTAGGGCTCCAGAAGAGTGAAAACAGAAGCTGTCAGGGATCTGAAGTCCTAGATACTGAACTCCACTATATGTTCTAGACCACAACAAAGCCTAGATTCCAGGGGAGGGGAGATGCTCTTCTGTTCTCGGTTGAAGGGGTGGCACGACCGGAAAGGGAAGAATGAACTGATGGCAGCCATCCTTACAGATCTCCAGCGACATACTCTTGGTCCCAGTTTCCTCCTATTATCGATCTGCCTACCTGTAATTCTCTGAGCGTCTCCAAAGACAAAGCCAAGCTCAAACCCACTGTTGTGTTTTTCCCACAACTGGGCCTCAAAGACAGTCTGGATAAACTGAGTAGATCTGTGAGGCAAAGGGTGTACAGAGGAGGAAAATATCTTGGAAAGACTGCACCAGCTTTGGGATCAGGCCAGGTGTGTTAGATTCCCCAGTTTTCTACTTATCCATGAGCCCCACATGGGCCCTTTATTGCTTATTTCTGTTTCCTCAAGTATAAATTGAGGTGATAATTCAAAGTCCATAGATCAAGAGGGAACAAGGTGTTGTTTGTGGAAGTGCCTCAGCCCACAGGCTAGGGTTGGAAACTGAGTCTCGTTCTTGACTCTTGGTTAAGCCTTCTCAGCTCTCCTCAAATGTTCAGGCGCCTTTTGACGTACTGACACCTGTGAGGGGAAAAAGGTTTCTCAGTAAGTGGTCAGAAGGAGAATAATATTTTCAACACAGCCCAGGATATAACCGCGTTAGACTAAATGGCATAATTGGCACTTAGCAGAGCCGCTGACAGAAGGCACTCGGGCATTCTCATTAGGCCCCCGGGCACAAAGGCACATGTGGATATCAAATTAAGGGTCCAGCTGTGCCAGCGGCCATTGTTCTTAGGATCACCTCTCACACCACAGCTGACTTATCCCTCAGAAAACTCTGATCTGCCCATGATGACTCTCGCAAACCGTAACTAACGGGCACACACCAGAGGACAAGCGAAGTAGGGAGATGGCTAATAGAACGGCCTTGCCATCCCAAAGAACGGGGAACCATCCACCCCTAGTTAATTCCACTTCAGCCTCTTGTGCAAAACCAAGGACGAATAGCAATCACCAGTCCTCTGCCTACTCAGTCCGCGCTCTCTCTTTACAAAGCATACATTTTCCCACTGCGTTTTCACTCTTCCGGAATTAAATTCATGGCTCAAATACCTTGTCTACAAGCACGGTTTCAAAAACATCAATACAATGCTCTGACTTCGTAGAAAGGCCAATGACGAGAGAAGGAAATGATAATGAAATAATATGTGTTTTGACATGTAAATGCTTCGGTACAAGGGCACTCCAGAGAATCGTGGAGTAGCCAGATGCTGGCACCTACTTAAAATTCGTAAGTCTGAAAGTGAAATAATATTCAATGAGTCTTGTCCTCCTCCCAGTTTCTTCACATTTTAAAATAAAGGTTATGTAAATACAAGTACAAGAGACTGAACTAGAATGAACTGGGGGCATATGGTTCTCCGCTCTTTGGGATGTCAAGATACTACGATTACCGGCACAGACTGAAACACACGTGTGGCAATGGGGACCCAAACCACAACCCCGGCATCGGGGATAGGAATTTCAAAATGGCAGGCAATCCTCGGAGACGTTCCGAACAAAACTAAATTCTGTATGTCCTCAGTGTACACAGTAATTTTCATCTGGAAAACTCCACGCACATTCCAACCATGCAAAGCTAGTTGGTGTTTGTATGTTAACCCGAGTAAGGACAGACCCTCCAATTAATATAAACAAGTTGTTCACTTACCCAAATGTCTGGCTTCTTGAACTCACACGTCCGCCACGAGAAACTCCGGTGGAAGCAAGACGATTGTACGGGGCTGTCTGAGCCCATCGCAGGCTGTACAGCCTCTCTGATTCAGGCCAGTTGGGTGCCCCTCAGGTCACAGGTGTCCAAAATCATTGTGATAAAACACAGCCCCTATGAACTTCCCAATCCAGCCTTCACTTGGCCTCAATTCCTGAATTCTACCAGTTTCATGAAGTAACTGACAAAATGGCTCTTTCCAATGATATTGTTTCACTGGATCATCACATAAGGGATCCTATTATTTTCATTTTTGCCCATAAGGAAATAAGGCCCATCAATGTTCCGTGATTCACATATATCATAATTAATGGTGTTGGCCCATATCTCCTTGTACTTGATGTAGGATCTCGCCCCCATGCTCCTCTTTATACCCAAATCAAGGCACGTGGCCATCAGCCTGGTCGTCTGTGCAGACTGTTTTCGGGGTGGGGAATCAGCGCTGTGGAAGGTAGGATTTCCTCCCACACAGCAGAGGGACGTAGCCTCTGTGTCGCACTAGGACTTCTAGCTTTGCCTCATTCATCTTTCATCTGGTCCCTTCAGTTTTGCTCACCTACTAGAGCTGGCTGTGGTGCTCAGACCTTCCAAGGCGTGTTTAAAGGGAAACAAAATGACCGTGATTGCAAGATGCCTTGAGCTAATCAAATGAATTACATGATTTGATGCAGACTGAGTGCTTGGAACAGTCCATAAAATCAGCTTAATAAATGTTAGCTATTACTACTGAAACATTGGCGGGGGGGGGGGGATAGGGGTCCATGATAATGGTAGTGGAGGTGGCGGCAACTTGCTGCCTTAGTTGATCCGCTTGTTTTAACATCTTTGTTTCGATCCCTCATACGTGCAAGGCTTTGTGCCCGGGTGTGCTTTGAGTAGGACACAGTCATTGCCCCAAAGGACCAAGAAATTTTGGTCCTGTCGGGGAGAGGAATTGGGGTGAGGAGAAATGAACAACACGGGTATGAGAAGTAGAAAGAGAAATGTCTTGCAAGGCAGAAACACAATATTAGGAGGCATTGGGACTTCTAGCTTCTGGTAACAGCAGAGATCAAAACAAGGAGAAATCGCAGCTGTCTACAAATCAAAAAAAGTTGGGGTGAATGATGCCAAGTGAACAGTGGACCTGGAGGAGAGGCCCAGAAGGGTGAAGGATCTTTGGAGGAAAGTGCCACGTCAACAAAGCCACCAGGCGAGTTTGGGAAATGTGTTTGCAGACCTGGAACCCACTAGAGCAGCTTCCTCAAAGCTGAGCAAAGATTCCTAAGACCTGTCCCAGCCCTACTGAGTGAGACCCTCCAGGTTGGGGCTAGAAACTTGTATTCGTTCACAAACTTGTCAAAGTCTGAGGAGCAGCCTGGCGTGGACCAGTTCCGTGGTTCTCAGAGTGTGGCCGCAGACCAGCAGCCCCTGAGACTGGGTAAGAAATGCAGGTTCTCAGGCCTCCTGAGCCAGAGACTTGGAAGCCAAGGACACACCAGTCTGAACTGTAATAAGCCCCACAGGTGATGCTGAAGCACCTTCAGGTAGAGGACAGAGAAGAAAAACAACGCCCAGCTGTCAATTTCTTTCTCCTGTTGTTTTTGTTTGTTTGTTTGTTTGTTTTTAAATGGAGCCGATAGTGCCCTTTCCAGATTTTTCTTGGAGGCATAGCATTTCAAGGCATGCTCTGACACAACCAGACTTTTCTTTTTTCCAGTTTTGCTGCGATGTAATGGACATGTAACACTGTATCAATCCAAAGTGTCAGTGTTTGGACAGTGAGGGGTTAACAAATATGTGGTGGGAAGAAAGGGGCCATGTTGCCTCCACCTGTTTTCTGGTTGGGATTTTTGTGGGTTTGTTTGTTTGTTGTTGTTTTGTGGGTAGGGGATGTGGGCGCAGGAATCTTAGTAGGGAAGAATAGGGAGAAAAAACAAGGTGGCATTCTTCCTTTCCCTTTAAATCATAATAGTGACGAGCACAACGGCATCAACAATGCCAGCCACGTCCAACATATTTTTTTCAATGTGTCATAACAGCTAGAGAAGTGGGGGCTGATGTTATCTCTGTTCTACCCATGAGAAAACACTCTCAGAGATTTTAAATAATTCGACCAAGGGCACACAGTTAATAAGTAGCCCAGCTGAGATTTGAACCCAAGGTTTTCTCCTACCGCGCCAAGCTACCTCTCCTCGGATCTTTCTCCAGCCGGACGGTAGAACTGACAGGGGATTTGGAGACCATCTCTCACTTCCCGGCTGAGACCGAGGGCCCGGAGGTGTGCACCGAATCACCCCGAGGCAGGTCGGTGGCAGAGGTGGGGCTTCGGAGCCACTGAGGGCCAGCCCGGGGCTTTCTGCGCCATTGAGGGTCCCTTCCATGCTGCTGGGATACTTGTTACATAATGTTTAAATTTATGTAGGAATGTGACTAATCCACATTTTTTGGTATTTGATCAGAGGCGGAATATAAATGAGGAAAGCACTTAATTGGAAAATCTCAAGCAATGGGAGGGTCGGGGAGGGCTGAGGTTGAGAGCAACAATGAAATGCAGGCTGTGTGCATGTTGTTAGACGGTTCTGGGTATGAGCTCGTTTACCACGTCTGCTGAGATCACCTCCATGTTCCAGCTAAGCGACTGCAGAGCGTCGCGGCTCATGTGTGATTGAGTCGAGGATGTGGTAATTATTCGTCGTCCCGACTGATAGCTTCATCTGTGAATCGAGCAGAAATGAAATGTTTGTGGGGCTCCTACCTGCCTCCAACAACCGCGTGTGTTGTTCAGCAAAGCACAGGGATCAAAGCAGGCTGCTCATCATTTCAGATTTCCGCTTTTAAGAAGTCATTACTTAAAATTTATTCTTGCTGTAGAAAGCGCAATGAGTAGAATTTCCTTTCTTAAGAAACACCTGTCATTTGAAGATGTTCAAAGACTGTGGAAGGAAAATACCTATTTTAACCATCATTTGGTGTCCTCTCAATTATAATGATCTCAGAGCTCCAGTATAAAAATATAAAACATTCCGCTAACATGGGTGAAACAGATCTCTAACTGGTATTAGTAAAGGACTGTTTGGTTGAGTAGATTATGATGCCCAGCTGATTCTAAATGTCAGCCTCTAGTCACCCAAACTGAAAAACGTGATCTCTAGGTGGCTGCTTTTGACCTGAAATTTTAAAAGTCTAACGATTTAGAATGATCAGATTATTGAAACAAATTTACAGATTCCAGGTTGAAGTCCTTATGTAGCTAAGAACTTGCTGTGGTGAGTTGACCAAATGGTACCCCCCATGCCACCTCCTTGCTCTGCTCTCCCTTGCCAATAAGAACCTCAGTTTTAAAAAAAATTATTTATTTGGGAAAGAGATGGGAGGAGGGGTAGAAGGAGAGGGAGAGAGAAGCCCAAGCAGACGTTATGCTGAGCATGGAGAGCCCAACTTGGGGCTGGATCTCATGACCCTGAGATCAGACCTGAGCCAAAAACAAGAGTCGGAGGCTTAACCCAATGTGCCACCGAGGCGCCCCAAGAACCTCCTTTTTATTCCAGTATGATTCCTGCTTGTTATGGTCATGGGGCAGGGAGTGGGTCTGGCTTAGTTTCATCCATTCCTGTTGGCCCCATTCAATTTAGCAATAATGGGCTGAAGATTTGGTCAGGGGACAGAATTCCAGCCTTTGAAAGATGAGGGCAAGCCCGTCGGGAGGACTTTTAGAAATGCTCTCCGTTTGCACTCTTGGAAAAAGACAAAAGAGGAGGTGGCTCACCGTCTGCCTCTGGGTGGTGTGGCCCTCGGGTGAAGGAGGGAAGTGAGAGTATCCCGGAGAACTAGAACCGGCCAATCTTGTGGCTCCTGAATGTAACTCTGTGTACATCCCAGCTCAGTGAGCAAATTCATGTCTTTATTGTCCAAAACTATAGCCCCCCCACGCAAATATTCCGTGGAATCTCCCGGAGGGTTTGTTAAAACACGGATCACTGGGGCCCACCCCCAGGGTTTTGGGTTTGGGGTATCCCGGGGTAGAAGTGAGAATCTGCATTTCTGATTTCTAACAAGGTCCCAGGTTCTGCTGACTCTTCGGGCCCGGGGATCCTACTTTGATCAGCGCTGCTCTCAAAGTGAATTTCAGGAAGAGTTTCAGGTTTTTGCAGCTGAAAACACCCTAATTTATATGCACGGGGCTGCAAAGCCCATAAAGATATAAAGGCCTCCTGCCTTCCAAATTCTAAGCCTGATTTCTGTGAAGCTACCCGGAAAGAAACGTTCTGTCCTGCCTGTCCTTTCCATCAACAGTGGGAATCTTCAAAAGCAAGGTGATCAAAATCTCAAAGCAGAATGTATTTCTAGACTAAAGAGCATAGGCCTTGGAGGAAGACAGTCCTGGACTTAGAATTTACTTAGATTTGCTAAGTTTTATCATTTTTTATAAGATTTTATTTATTTGAGAGAGAGAGAGAGCACAAGTCAGGTGGAGGGGTGCAGGGAGAGGGAGAAGCAGACTCCCAGCTGAGCAGGGAGCCCGATGCAGGGCTTGATCCCAGGACCCTGGGATCATGACCTGAGCCGAACGCAGACACTTAACCAACTGAGCCACCCAGGTGCCCCAAGTTTTCTGATTTGTAAATGGGAATTAAGACTTTATGCTATAGGCTGTGAACATTACACGAGATCACATGCAAAACGCTTCTATATATGTATGTGTATATATATGTATATGTATGTATATATATGTAGTGTTTTCTAACTGACTTCCTAACTGAAGTACAACACAGTGTTAAAAAAATAAAAGTCCTCATTATCCGCAGCTTTGTTATCTAAACTCCTGTCTTCATCAGATTGTCAGTAGAAACAAAAGTCTTCATAATGCAAAAATATTTACCAACGAACTGTCCACTTAGAATTTTAACACTCACCCAGACATCTCTCTCCGCTGAAGAGGAGCGTCTATTTCTGCCTTCCCCCACCCAAATATCTGTAGCTGACTCTCTAGCAGGTCGTACCTTGTGAGTGTCTCCGGTGATAAGCATCCGTTGTAAATAGAGCTTGGAGACCTTGCAACAGGGCAAGATCTCATGAAGTTAATTAAAGTGAGGTTGAAAAAGTAATCATGTCACTCCAAGTCCCTGACAGATGAGGGACTGGCAGAAGGCCACCCATGAAAATTTCAAAGTGAACATCTGGAATTTGGATGCTAAGATAGGCTCTTCCAGAGAATGGCTTGAATATCAAAAGCTAAAGAGAAACTCTTGGTAAAAGCGGCGTATATATTTTCATACAGAGATTCTTTCCACAATCATGTAGAAAAGACATGGAAACAGATAGTGCCCTATTATCAAATTATTTTCTCATTAAAATGACATCAGATAAGGGGCACCTGGGTGGCTCAGTGGGTTGAGTGTCTGCCTTCGGCTCAGGTCTTGATCCCAGGGTCCTGGGACCACGTCCTGCGTCAGGCTCCTTGCTCAGCGGGGAGCCTGCCTGCTGCTCCCTCTGCTTGTGCCCTCTGGCACTGTCAAGTAGATAAACGAAATCTTAAAAAAAATTTAATGACATCAGATGAAATAATCAGCATTTGCTCTGCTTTGGGGAAAAGAAAGAAACAATTGATATTATAATCTAAATCTTGTAAGTTAAATACAGTTTCAGAATTTTAGTTTCATTTCTCAAGGTAAAATTGCACCTGAAACTTCTTCCCCCGCCATTTATTTTGGAAGCTTGGGTCTCTGGTATATGTGAATTCACTTGAAAATATCGCGGAAAACAGAAACTAAGACGATAAATAATATTACATTGTTTTGTACAGTACCTGAACTCTTTTAAGGACAAACTGACAACTGCTTTCTGATAACTCTTCTTTTTTCTTCCCACAGTTACAGAAGACTGGGCCAGTGCTGTCCACGTACATATGTTTTCTTGCCTTCTTTGAGTCTATATCTGGTGGATGAGATATAGTGAAAACGTTTTCTGGGAGTTCCAGTAAAGCTGCATAAAAGGCAAGAGGTATGCTTTTTCTTTTTTTCTTCCATTCAGCTGTCGCGGATGAGAGCAGGAGCTCCAGCAGCCATTTTGTGCCATGAGTTGAAGGCACATACTAAGGGTGATGGGATAGAAAGTTAGACCTCTTGGTCCCTAACATGATCACAGATCTCCTACACCAGTCTCAAAATGTCTATTGTCAGATTTCTTTACACGACGGATACATAATTATCCTATTAAAACTATTTCACCTGGGGGTTTTCTGTATATACCTCAGAATTCTGTCTAATATACCCTCTGATATTTGCTGGAAATCTATTATTGATTCCTGAAGTGCATTTTTACTCATCACTTTGGACTATGATGATGTGGGGCATGGATCGGCAATGTGTAGAGGGGCAAGGAGGAAGACAGCCTCAGCTTCCACATTAGGTAAAATGACATCAAGCAAGGCAATCCTATTCCGTCGTTTGCTATCGGAGTTACCTCTGAGTAGGAACGAACTCCACAGGCTGTTGGTCGGTGATTCGCATCTGATGTTGTTATGTTGAGTCTGAGGTGTTTGAGCAGGAAGAGCCCTCACGATTATCCAATGCAGCCTCTATTTATTTCCGGAGTCCCCTCTCCAGCGTCCCCGCAAGCTGGTCATCCAGCCTGTGCAAGAGCTCTCTGGCAAGAGAGCCTGAAGGCACACTCGAAAACAAAAGCAAGCAAGTAAACAACCACTTGGGTAGACTTTGTGGGCTTTACCCAGGTGTCTGTGACCCATGGAGCTCTGCAAAATACTTGTTGACCGACCAGTAATTTTCTGGGGCTGGTGAGAAGGGGACATCACTGCTGTGTCCGAGGACAAGGAAATCAGCCGTCATTGGAGGGCATGATGGAGGCACAAATAAGAAGTATTGGACAAAGCCAGTAGTTTTTCGTTTTTTATTCCTCTCTCTCTCTCTCTCTCTCTCTCTCTCTCACACACACACACACACACACACACACGCGCTGGTAAAGCCTTCTGTGCTCACGGTATTTTTCCTTTGTCTAAATATAAGAGGCCATGGGCAGCTCTGGGCTCTCTTATCTTTTTCACAGACACCTGCCTCCCCTTGGTCCTGGGATTAAATCCCTTGATCACTATCTCCCCCTTCAGCCATCAGCTCCCCGTCGACAGTATAAATGTCACTTTGAAATAACCGTCCCTGCTATTTACTGGGAGGACGCCGGGAAAAGCTGCACTTTTGCAGGAGTTGGTGTTGTGTTGTAGGAGTCCACATAAAACAGAGGGGCCAGTGCACCAGTCCTGCTCCTTAAGGGTTTTCTAGTTAATCTCTTAAGCTAGACTTTGTGTCAAGAGAAAATACACAGCAACCGGCCTTGCCTTGGGCCTCTATCCCCCTCCCCGCCCCCCTTCTTCATGATCGTAAATCCATATTCTGTCACGAAATTAAGAGGTCATAGGTGGTGGTTTTGTAACTTAAAAACCAGGCAGAGTGGCATAGGACATTTTGGCAAAATGAGTGTTGCAGATGAGTGTGAGGGTTTCCAAAGCTCCTGGATTCTCGGCGGGCTATGCCAAACCAGGTTCCCTCAACTTGTATCGGCTGTCAACTCTCTCTCTGACACGACTTAGCAAGTCATTGTCTTTAGTTGACACCACTGTGGTGCCCCTGTGTCCCATAGTCTTTTTATTGCGTCATTGACAAGCCCATAAGAAGACAGCCAGCAGCCCGGATCGTTGAGGGTCCCAAGTGCGACCTTGTGGTCTGGATCCCCTCAAACTGCTCAGAGCTCGTGTCCTCAACCGTGCGCTCTGCCACACTTGACCCCTCCTTTGATCCATGGTCTCAAGTGCCTCTTTCTTTCTTTCTTTCTTTCTTTCTTTCTTTCTTTCTTTCTTTCTTTCTTTCTTT
>NW_019154117.1:6467969-6539985 GCF_002288905.1 Enhydra lutris kenyoni
TTAAGATTTTATTTATTTGAGAGAGAGACAGAAGGTGAGAACTCGAGCAGGGGTTGGGTGAGGTACAGAGGGTGAGGGATGAGCAGGCTCCCAGGGAACCCGACTCGATCCCACGACCCTGAGATCACGACCGGAACAGAGAGCAGGTGCTCAACGGACTGAGCCCCCCAGGTGCCCCTTGATTGCCTCTTTCAACGCTATTACCTCGTATATTTAGGATGCATATATACAGGACTTTTGATCTTATAATACTGCATTTTTTAAAAAGATTTTATTTACTTGTTTGTCGGAGAAAGAGCACAAGCAGGGGCAGTAGTAGGCAGAGAGAGAAGCAGACTCCCCAGTGATTAGGGAGCCCAAAGTGGGGCTTGATCCCAGGACTCTAGGATCGCAACCTGAGCTGAAGGCAGATGCTCAATGCCCCCAAGTTCCCCCTACTATCTCATTAAAATAAAGCATAAAAGGAAAACAGATGAAACATTCCCACTTGAATAACAAGACTGGTTTTCTGCCTGTTTGGGAGCAGGAGGAAAGGCAAGTGGACTTGATTCTGAAGTAGGAGCTGCACAGCCCTGGGGGAGAATTCTAGAAGCCAAATCCACACCTCATTGTGGCTGACGCCTGCCTCACTTTAGAGCTTCTCAGTGACAGAGGGCACGGGTAAGAAAGAATCAAATTGGCTTCGTGCTAAAGACATTTAAGGGTGTCATCCCAGGAAAACTAGGATAAACAGTTTGAGCCGCTCAAAAGGACACATTCAGTCGAGCCATCCTCAGGCCCACCAAGACCTGTGCGGTCCTCGTCCCCCATTCTGGTGCCAGAATCTTCTTGGAAGCCTTCCCTTAGTTAGTTGTTCACGGGGGCTGAAAAGGTCTTAGGGAATCCTGACGTGTTCTTCTGGTGACCCGTTCTGGCCATCGAGGAACCTAGTTCCCGAGCACAATTGAACAGGTGGGAGTCGTGATTCATCGCCTTCCAAGCACACGGTTCAGTTCATGCTTCTAGAAAACAGGTGGGTTAGCCTTACCTTTCCTTTCTGACTTTGAAAAATGGAAGCAAAGCAGTGATTATTTAAAAAAAAAAAAAAAAAAAAAGAAGAAGAAGAAGAAGAAGAAGAAGCCAATACCACATTTCCTCTTTCTCCTTTTTAAATCAGTTGGTCTAGTTACGAAAGGCATCTCTGCCCTGCTTCCCGGGGACGTCCCCCTCCCCTGTCTGTCGAGTGCTGGTAGAGGTCTAGAAGGAGGAGCTGGCTGGGAGCTGAGTGGTCGGGGGACGGTCGGGAGCGGTGGGGAGAGGGAGCAGCAAAGTGGCATTTCCTGAGAGACAAGGCTGAAGACCTCAGGGGTGCCTGAGTGTACAGAGTGCGTACAGGAATCAACAAGTAGACAAAGAAAATCCAGACCTTTGATGACCCCTGGTGAATAAAGTAAGCACTGCATTGAAATGCAGCTCCAGCCGCAGACTTCCCTCTCCGGCGAGCCCCCAGCGCTCCTCTCTCCCGAGTGAGGCAGGGGGGCCCCCCCGCCCCGAGGTGCCGGTTTCATGTCCATTACACGTGCGTTAGGGGCTGGACACATCCCTACGCCCCCCAACAGATCTGACGTCGGGGATCCCTCGCGATAGGTTCAGAAATGTGTCCCATGCACGTTCCATCTGGGCTGTGACACCACACCCCTTAGACGCCCGCGGTCTGACGTAGGGAGCACGAGGCGGTCGGAGCGCGAGGTCTGTACCTTCCTCTCGGGTTCGGCGTGTCGCGAGCCTCATTCTACGGGAGAGTCGGGGAGACTAGATCAGCCCTCTCCGGGAGCCCACAGTGAAAATCAGGGTCTTGAGGTAATCACAGACGTGGAGCCCCTGAGTCCCGCCGAGACACTGTTCTCTGCAGCGGGAAGTCCGCATGCGCGTGAACGGCTGCGGGTGACCCGCGTGGGGCACCTGAGAGCCGGCGGGCCGCGCGCTGGCCGCGGAGGACAGGAGGGGAGTTTGTTCCTGCGGGAGATGAGGGCGTGGGGGGCGGACGCGTGTTGGGTGTCCACGCAGGCGCCCTGTTAGAAAAGCGGTGATGCCCAGTGGCTTCTTGTACTCGCCCAGAAGGGAAGCTGCCCGACGGTTACCATCAGGTAACATATCCAGCGGTGTAGACGGGTGATACGGGGTGGCCTGCCGCGTGTGGACGGTATGCGTTGGCTTTTACGTCTTTGTGGCGCGAGCCGGCAGTGGTGTTTGCATCTCTAAGATGGGTACACTCGGCTGTTGGATTGTTCAATTTATTTCCTCCCCCCCCCCCTTTTTGAATCACCACAGACTAGAGAATGCCTTTATTTCTAAAAACAGCAACAACAACAAAAACTGAATAAATATTTTGAAATGAAAAATATTATCTATTTCGAATGTTCACTTCAAGCCCTGTGGGTGGCCGGGCTTCTCTCTTGGCTGGGTTTGGAGGGGCTTCTGTGGACGTGAGCAATCACGTGAGAAAATGGCACGACCTTGGGTTGGGGCATCTGAGTGGTCCTTACCATCGGGAGGAGGCTGGTGCTGAGAATCTCCTCAGCTTGCCAGACTTCTAAAATGTCAGAGGCGGAAAGACACAGAGGTCACCTAATGCCCTTCCTCCACCACCTGCTCCATTTGCCAACGAGCGAATTGAAACCTGGAAGTGGGTGACATTTCTGACGCAGAGCCAAGCCGGAGGAACTGGTGCCTCCCAGCCCATCCTTCCACACTTTGCATTTACTTTGCCTTCTTTGGGGCACGTGGGCCATCTTTGCAGAGAGAACCATACCACCGGGGGCAAAGAGGATAAAGGGTCAAGTTAAAAGTGAGGTCAGGGGATAAGATGAAACGTTGATAGGAACTTGAGATCAGCAGCCTACTTCGGAAAGACATTTATTTTTATCATTCTTAAAAGATCTCTTTCAGATGAGAGACAGTGTGTTCATGTCAAAATTTGTGTTTATTATTTCATTATCTGTTTTGATGGAGAGTTCTATTATATATATAACATAATTTGAAGGGTACGTCGTACTAGGGTTATTGGTATGATTACGGTGTGTGTTAATACTGCATGGATGAAGGACAAAAGCGTGGGTTTATATGCTATATGTCTCAATGGTTTAACACATTTCGAGACTTTTTTTTTTTTTTTTTTAGATAGGCAGAGAGGCAGGCAGAGGTGGGGGAAGCAGGCTCCCCGCTGAGCAGAGAGCCCAATGCAGGGCTCGATCCCAGGACCCTGAGATCATGACCTGAGCTAAAGGCAGAGGCTTAACCCACTGAGCCACCCAGGTGCCCCCATTTCCTGAGACTTTATCCCGAGGTGATGCATTCTGAGATCTTGAGGTCATATTTGAAGGCTAGTCTTCCCTCATGTTTGTACCAAGTTCATATTTTGATTGACCAAATGTGGCGCAAAAAAGGCTTTCCCTGCGCAATGCCAGCAGGCCACTGGGTCAGACACGGAGCTTTGCGTAAAGCATGGGAAGACACATCCAGAATGCCTTCAGATGAAAGATCATGTGCTCCAAGTCACCAAACAAAGCAGGAGTCTAGCCACCCAGACTCAAGGAATCCTTCCTTTGAGAGATCTGCTGGACACGATATGAGGTTCTCAGTCATCAAGTGCTGATAATCCTGAAAGCTCAGGTATCTCACAAAACCTGTGTCTCATTTCTCAAGCCCTTGAACCAACAGAGACTTCTTACCTGAGGCGCGGAACTTCCTGGGGAAAGTAAGACATTCCCAGAAGTCTTGGCTTTACGTGTAAACTTGACTTTGCCTCTAAATCACGTGTGCTCTCTCTAGCTGTGCAAACTTGGGTAGGTTATTTAGCCCAAGGAGCTCAACATGGGGGCCAAGACTCCATCATATTTTGGCCAAGGTTCCATCATATTTTGGGGCTATAGCTGACAGTTGTTCTGGGTCTGGTTATAGGGCTGTGATGTGGGGAGCCCCAGCTCAGGCATGGGAGCAGATCCCACTGTGGAACCCACTGAAATGTCAAAGCAAGAGCATCTCCACAGGGGTGACCAAGCATCCCCTGGATGGGGTGGGACCGGGGTTCAGTGGCATACTGTGTAGACCTGGCTGAAGCCTGGGATCTAGGAAGTAAAAGACTTATAAGTCTTTCCTTTGAGGCACTTGGACACTATGTATGAGTGTGTGGCGGGACCAGCGGCGTGGGCGCACGTCAAATGACTGATCCTAGATTTTCTTCTTAAAAGGGCAGGTTTGGGGGTCAAAGCATTGGTGTGAAAAAATAATGCTGACCTCAGCAGATTAGCAGAGGCTTAGATTTCTTGCATATTGTACTACTGATGAAAATTAATGATTTTACTGACAGCCTAACAAATTTGAAAACAAACTCTTCCCACATTAAAACAGACACCCAGACAAGCAAAACTTACCCATAGAAAGATGACATGAGTTACATTGCTCTTCCTTAGAGGGCTGCACCGAATCTTCTGGGCTGGGTGCTCCTTTTCCTATTTCGTGCACATCACATGTCTATTCCCGTCTCAGAATGACCACTTCATTTCGTGAGTTTTTGCTAGTGCCTGTGGGTTGTGCAGGTGAATACTGTGGAGCCAGAAAAGAGGTTGTAAAATTTGGGTTTTACCCCAAATGCAAGTAGATAAAAGGAAGTGATTCCCAATGTGGTATAAGATTCCAGAACCACACAAATGGGAGAAAGCATTCATAGGGTATCCAGCAAATATTTATTCAAAGTTACCTTAAGTTTCCTACAATCATGTCCACTTGGCATGGTATCTAAGGACTTCCAGAAGCTGATTGACATACAGTTTGTTTTGTTCTGGATTGTCTTTCTCCCTTAGTGAACTCCTATTTATCCTTAAAGACTTGGCTCAAATGCCCTTTGTCACCTGCCTTTGCCCTGGGGAGGCATGATTAATTACTGTGTTTCCTGCATATGCCGTGTTGCATTTTAATTATTTGCAAACAGACTTTTATAACCCTTTGGACTATAAACTCCAAAGGGCAGTCACTGTGTTATTTGTTGTTCTATACCAATTCTGGGAACACAAGAGGTTTGTAAGCCTTTTTTTCTTTTTTTTGAATGAATGAGTGAATGAATGAATGAACATTTGCATGTATGAATCCTAAGCACCATGTCAAAGAGGTGGTAGACTGAGCTACAAAAATGAAGAGATCCTCAAACATAATCATGAGAAGGAAACAAACGTGTTAACCTTATCTCTACTCTAAGACAGATTTCTCTTTTTTTTCTACTTTTTAAATTTAAATTCAATTAATTAACATATAATGTATTACTCGTTTCAGAGGTAGAGGTCAGTGATTCATCAGTCTTATATAACACCCAGTAACTGTTACATCAGTGCCTTCCTTAATGTCCATCACCCAGTTACCCCATCCCTCCACCTACCTCCCCTCTAGCAGCCCTCAGGTTGTTTCCTATGGTTAAGAGTCTCTCCTGGTTTCTCCCTCTCTAATGACTTCCCATTCAGTTTTCTCTCCCTTCCCCTATGATCCTCTGTGCTGTTTCATATATTCTACATATGAATGAAACCACATGATAATTGTCTTTCTCTGACTTACTTCGCTTAACATAATATACTCTAGTTCCATCCACATCATTGCAAATGGCAAGATTTAATTTTTTTGATGACTGAGTAGTATTCCATTGTATATGTATATACCATATTTTCTTTATCCATTTATCTCTTGATGGACATCTTGGCTCTTTCCAGTTTGGTTGTTGTAGACATTGCTGCTATAAACATTGGGGCCCAGGTACCCCTTTGGGTTACTACATTTGTAACTTTGGGGTAAATATCCAGTAGTGTGATTGCTGGGCCATCGGGTAGCTCTATTTTCAACTTCTTGAGGAACCTCGGTATTGTTTTCCAGAGTGGCTGCACCAGCTTGCATTCCCACCAACAGTGTGAGAAGGTTACCCTTTCTCCACATCCTCACCAACATCTGTCATTTCCTGACTTGTTAATTTTAGCCATTCTGACTGGTATGAGGTGGTATCTCACTGTGGTCTTGATTTGTATTTCCCTGATGCCAAGTGATGTGCAGCATTTTTTCATGTGTCTGTTAGGCAGTTATATGTCTTCTTTGGGGAATGTCTGTTCATGTCTTTTGCCCATTTCTTGATTAGATTATTTGTCCTTTGGGTGTTGAGTTTGCTAAGTTCTTCGTAGATTTTGATGCTAAACCTTTATCTGCTATGTCCTTTGCAAATATCTTCTCCCATTCTGTCAGTTGTCTAAGACCAATTTCTAAGGAACATACCAGAGATGTGAAGTACAATGGCAGCATGGGTGCCTAGCAGTAAAATTAAACTTTGGTTGAAAGAACAATGAAGGGAATAAATGTTTAGTGAATGAATTAACAAGAGAAAGAAAGCAATGATGAGGGTTACTATAAGAGCTAGAGCAAGTCTGGTGAAGGAGATAATATTTAAGCTAGAGTTTAAAAGGTGAGCAGTGGTAGAGATGGAAAATGCTGAGTGATAACATGGGTGAAACCAGAGCCATGAGCACATGGTGCATTAGGGAAATGATAGGTGATCCAGTTGGCTAGAACATAGTGAATCTGGGAAAGGGTGGTAAGGAAACTGCCTGACGGTCTATACTGGGAATGCAATGAAAGCCTTGGATTTCATGGAGGAAGTAATGGGTAGCAGTTGAAGGTTTCATAGCAGAGGAGCGAGGTGGTATATTAATGCAGCCTTGTGTGTGGATTAAATGAGATAATATACAGAAAATGCTTTGAATGGTGTTGGTAAACAATCAAAACTCAGTAAATGTTAGTCATTAAAGTTTTGATATTTCCTGGAAGAAGAAATGAAGTAGGAAGAGATTGAAGTCAAGACAAAAATCAAGCTACAGCAATTGTTTAGATAAAAGATAATCAAGTGCTAAATTTAAAAAGAAACTGTAGGCATGAAAATGATTCAAATGACATTTTAAAGGTAAAATGGAAATAATTTCATCACCATTTGGTGAGCAAAGAGGAGTCGGAAGCATCTAGCCTTGCCGAATAGGGGAAGAGTATTGTTGCAGAAATAATGAAACCAGAAGATCGGGGGAGGAGGGTGGCCTGGAAGGCAGATGATGGTGTGTGTTGTATATATTGAGTTTGTGGATCTCTGGAACTCAAAGATGTCCACCAACCTGTGAGCTATGTGGGTCTGGGGTCTAATAAGAACATGTGGCCAAGAGACATGAATGTGTGGATCATCGCCACAGACCTGATGTGTTGGTTGTCACTCTGCAAATGATTTTAAATGACCCCCCCCAAAAAAAGAAAGTATAGAGAAAGAAGCATAGTAAAGACAGAATATTTGTGATTTTTTATTTTTCTTGGGGGTTCACTTAATCCCTAATAAATTTGAGACTTTTGGTGCATATTCCTTCCTTCCCAGTCGTGCTGTTTTGAGTGCTGATGGTTGTTGAGTATGAGAAAAGCAGAACATAGGGCATGGCAACATAAATATGGATAAACTGAGACAACATAACTCAAAAGAAACTTCTTATCACACACAAACAAATGAAGGTGCTTTAAAAGAGCAAAACAAGCGTGGAAGATTCCCACCATCACTAATACGCTAAGTCTCCTTAGTGTATTAGTGATGTCATCATTGATGTACTTCCAGTTAGGGAAACACTTCTTCATTAGACACACGCTTTAGTTTTGGCTGTCCTTGGATCTTATGTGGTGTGGAGAACCACCTTTGTGTACACGCCATATGGCTCTCACTACAAGTCAGTCCACTAGAGAAGGACCTGGTAATAGTCACAATTCTGTAGCTCTTTGCAGCTCACAAAACTCTCACAGGATTCTCTCAGCAACCTCATGGGTCAGGCTGTAATTATTCCCATTTTAAAGATAGGAAGATTGAGTTTTAGGTGTGTTGTGACTTGATGACATTGAGAGGAAGCACTTGTATCCCCACGATTTTACAAACTGGAACATGACTGGGGGCTGCAGAGTGGTCATGTACCTCAGTCTGGGGCATGTGGTTGTTGGCGTCCACGCAGGTTTCTCTTTTATTTTATTCTTCATTCCTCATCCTCCATTTCTGGTCCTTTTATTATCACAAAATACCTACTCTTGTTTATATTGAACATAATGCTGTGTGCAAAAAGTAAAAAAATGGAATGAGATATATGGAGTAATAGCACATATATTCATTTTTAATATACTCACAGAAAAATTCTATGTATTATTTATGGATAAGTTTATATGCATTGCGGGTGAGGGGATCGGGAAGGGATTAAAATATAAAAACCCCTTTTCTCCTAGGAAGCTTCTGGGAATTTTACTTTCCAGAACAGAAATCATAAGGTTTAGAGAGCAGTAGCTGTCAGACTTTGGCTGAAGCAGAGTCTCCTAAGGGCTGGTGAAAACATAGATGGCTGGGTCCCACACCAGAGTTTCTGATTGAGGACATCTGGGGTGGAGCCTGATAGTTTGCATTTCTAGCAAGTTCCCAGGTGCTCCTGAGACTGCTGACCTGGGACCGTAGTTACAGGGAAAAGGGAAATCCTAGGGCAAAGGGAGTAATCAGGGGACTGGTTTCACTGTACCCACCCCCAGGCAGACGTTTCATCAGCCCCACACCCATCTTCTGTTTCAAGTCCCTTTCTGACTTTTTTTTTCTTTCTCTGTTGTCAATCTGTCTCCTTCAACTGATTGTCTCCTCTAGTTCTTTCTGTAGTTTTGGTGATGGGGACTGAGAAGAAGAAGTGAATCAAATGAATCTATGTAGAACATTGGCTCTGCCCCTTATTGATGAAAATCTGAGCAAGGTACTTAATTCCCAGTTCATTAGTGTCCGCATATCTAAGGACAAAAAAAAACAAAGCTGCTAAATGATCTTGCACTTTATTCAATAATTTTGTTATTTGTGGTAATACTGGTATTGTGATTTGGAACTATTTCATAAATATTATAGGATAAAGCAAATAATATATTAAGAATCAAGATGTTCTAAATAAAACAGGTAGAAAATCATGTAAGTTGAGCAAAGACTCTGGACTTTCAAGTGAGAATTGAAAATACCATTATTAATCCATGTTATTTTGAAAATACATTTCCTAGGTCCAAGTCCTTTAAGTGCCTAGATTAGAAGCAATGACATCACAGGAGTGACCAGATTTTGGTTTCTAAATACTCTTTTCTCCCAAAAGGAATCAGAGGTCCTTTAAGAACCATGTGATTTCTGGCCTGTGGCAGGAATAGAAGACGGTAAGCCTCAAAGCTATGAAATACTTAAAGATTAATGGAATCGCATCAAAAGGAGTCAGATTTATGGGGCTCCCATAGCCCTAATTGGGAACAATCAGAACATCAGAAAGAATAATAATCAGTGGTCAATTAGAGATATTTAAATATGAATTAGATATTAGGGAATTATATTTTTAGGTGGAATAATGGTCTCAGGTGATGTAGGGAATTTAGAAATGGATGCTAAAATATTTATGGGTGATGTGTTATGATGTCAATAGTTTTTTAATTTCCTCGGCCAAAAGTTATCTAGGTAGATAAAACAAATATGCCCAAGTGTTTAAAATTGTGATTATGGATAGTGAGTATCTGGATGTTCATTTTTCTAAATTTCTGTGTATGTGAGTTTTTTTAAATGTAAAAAAATTTGAACTTAAACATATTTTTAGTTTATGTTATAGATGACATATATTTTAATATATGTGTGTGTATGTGTGCACAGCACCTTTCACAATTTGTAGATGTTTAAAAATATTAGTTCCCTTCCTTAGACTAAAAAAAGAAAAAAAAACCATCCCTCTCCTTGGCTCAGCTTTAAGTCTTTTTTTAGGATGAAGCGAAATTTAAACAAATACACACATAAATAAATAAATAAACAAGCAAACAAACTTCTCACCCCACACTCCCTGCCACCCCACTCCTCTAATTGATTTAGTTGGCTTCCCTTTGTTGTATCAACAGAGAGAGCCTTGAGCTTTTCATTCACTCTGGATAGTGCCAAAGATTTTTTGCACTTATTTAAATCATAAGGTCAGAAAGAAAGAAAGTGGGAGAGAGAGCATGCTTTGGGAAGACAGATGGAGTGGGAAGGAGGTATGAGACAGATGGGCCTCTCTCAGAACAAGCCATGTAGCCATAATAATAAAACTGTAAACACAATTCGGGAGAATCATTAAAATACTAGGAGAATTGTTAAAATACTAAGAGCTTGACTGCCCAGCTTGCTAGAAAAACAACCAGAGGTGACCTGTACTCACCCTAACCAGCCTCAAATCAGACTAGGGTCTCTCTCCTAATGGAAGGCCACCTTGGCATATGTACATTTAGGCAGGTCAAGATCACTCAAGTATTAATCCGTGTCTAGGTCAAGGAATACAAAATCAGTTACTCATTCAACAGATATTTATTAAGCTTCTCCCACATGCTACGACGGTCTTTTCTAGCAGCTTGGGATATATTAGAGAATGAAACACACCAAAATCCATGCCCTTGTGGACAAACAATAAATGACAATAAGTAAACTAAATGAGGCATGGGGTGCAATTTAAAATAGGAAGGTCAGAGGCGCCTGGGTAGCCCAGTCTGTAAAGTGTCTGACTCTTGATTTTGGCTCAGGTCATGATCTCAGGTTTGTGAGATCCAGCCCCACATTGGGCTCTGAATTGGGTGTGGTGCCTGTTTAAGATTCTCTCTCCCTCTCTCTCTTTCTCTCTCTCCCTCTGCTCTCCCTCAAATAAAACAAAATAAAATAGGAAGGTCAGGATGGGCCTCACTGGGACTGAACCATCTGAGCAAAGACTTAGAGTAGTTGAAGGAGTAAACTACGCTGCTGATGGTAGGAAGAACTTTACTGGCAAAAGGACTATGCAAAGCCCCTGTGGCAGTAAGTTACCCAATAAGTCCCAGAAATGAAACAGAGGCTAGAGGCACTGAAAAGAATGAGAATAAAGTAAATGGCAGGACAAGAGGTCACAGGTAACAATGGACCAGGTTACAAAGGACCCTGAATACATGGGAGATTTGGGATTTTGCTCCAAGTGGAAAAGGAGCCAAGGCAAGGCTTTGAGTAGAGGAGTGACATGATCTGGCTTTTATCTTTAAAGGATGGCTCTGGCAGCTGTGTTGCAAACAGACTGAGGGGGACAAAGGTCGAAGCAGAGAGACTAGTTAAGGAGCTGCTGGGTAATCATGTGGATGGTTATGGTTGCTCAGATCAAGGTGAAAGCAGTGGAGTAAAGCAGTAAATGTAATTAAATCAGATGCTTATGGTGTAGGGAAGCAAAAGGCATCCCGTGTAGGTCCCTAATTCTCAGTATTAAATAACACCTTTATTTTTGTTAACTTCTCATCTAGAGATGAACTTTCTCCAGTATTTAAACTCTAGGAGTGAATTAACACTGTCTCTCTGCAGAGTTCATGGGACTAGATAATGGAAAGTATTTTTAAGGGCTGAAGGGAGCAGGGGTGTAGCAAGAACATATAACAGGGACCCAAGAGTGTGGGAGAAAGCCCAGGGCCTGCTGCAACGTATGTCAACTCTAATTTTGTTTCATACCTTCTAGACAGCCCGCTCTTGCCAGGGTGCCAGAAAGAATATGGTTTTTGTTGGGTTTTTGCCAGAACCAGATTCACTCTCTGGGGGTGCTCCATGGGGCTCCCTAATGACAGTTCCTTAAAAGATGTTAGGCATCCTTCCTGTTGCTGAAGGCAAAGAAATGAAGTGAAATGGTTAAGTCTGGAGTTGCTTTCAAGCAATAGATTCAGAGACCAGACATGCTTCAGGAACAGAGCTTAGAGAACCAAGAGAATGGAGTGAATCCTGTTTGAGCTGTGAATGATCTTTGTAACACCCCAAACTACAAGGTTAGCCAGGAGAAACCGGGCTGTGGGTAAGGTTTCTTGTTTGATGGTTTTGTAACTGTCAGGTATAACTGACATTCAGTAAACCACATATATTGTGTACGTAGTGAAAAGCTTTGACCTATGTATACACCATGATCAAGACAATGAACAGATCTGTCTTTCCCCAAAGTTCCCTCATGCTCCTTTGTGATCCATTCTTTCCCTCTATTCCTTCATCTGATTCCAGTTCATATAGACTGATCTATATTATCTACAGATGCTCTGAGATCTTTCTATGCAGTCCCTTTCTGGGACCACCAAGTTCTCCTTGGATTCTTAGCTTTGTCTCTGCAGCTGAAAGAGGGAGCCTCCTGGGCTCTACTCGGTTCTCACTCCATACATGGGGCCTGGACGATCTCTCAAGGAAGTCACTAAGCTGTAGCAATCACAGGTGCCACTTCATTTACTTCCCTTCCCTCAAGAATTAGTCACTCTCAGGGCCCGATTCTAGCATCTCGAATACCTTTATATATTTTGTCTGTCTCTGTGTTTGGCCATTTCCGGTGGGAAATAACTGTCCACGGCTCTCCGTTTTGGCCAGAAGCCAAAGTTTTGAAGTTTTGTAGTTTTGAAGTGGGAAAAGTCCATAACGCTGGCCAAAAGGAGAGTCAAGAGTTAGAGATTCTGTGCTGTGTGTATAACGGAACTGAAATCTCGAGTTAGGAATTCCAGAGCTTGCCTCGTGGACTGTTGCCCTTGGCCTGGAGGTGGGTCGGAGCCATGCCAGGGGTTGGGGACACCGTGTTGTCTCCTTCTTTAGTATTACAAGCTGGAATGAAAGCAGGTGGGCTGGGGCACCTAGGGGGCTCCGTCGGTTAAGTGTCTGCCTTCAGCTCAGGTCATGATCCCAGGGTCCTGGGATCAAGTGCGCATCAGGGTCCCTGCTCAGTGGGGAGCCTGTTTTTCCCGCTCCCCCTGCTTGTGCTCTCTCTTGCTATTTCTCTCTCTCAAATAAATAAATAAATAAATAAAATCTCTAGAGAGAGAGAGAAAGATGGAGAAACACCTAACATACTGATTCCTTGCTCTGTGCCAGGAACTGTTCTAAAGGGCTTTCTGTTACCAAGGGACTTCATCCTCCCAACGAGTCTATTAGGTTTGTCCTCATCTGACAGACGAGGAAACTGGACTTCAGAGAGCTCCAGGAGCTCACCCAAGTTATTTAATGGGTAGCAGAATTGTAGCATGACCTCAGGTAGGGTGGCTCTGGGTGCCTTTCACCCTGAGAGAGCATCGTGACCCAGGGCAGAGGGTAGAAGAGGAGGCAAGGTCCAGGGAAGAGGAGGAAAGAGGTACAGAGACCATCTCGCTGTCTTGCAGAGGCGAAGCTGTGCATGGTCATGGAACCCCAGGGTGTGCTAGGACCTTGGAACCATTCAGAGAAGTCTGTCTCTTTCATGTAACTGAAACTCCGCACACTATACATGCAGGTGAGCATGATTAAATAGTGCTGAAGATCTCTTGCCTGCTAGAGTACACGATGAGGGAACGGTAATAGTTTAGTATGTACAATTCTCTGCTAATTCTGTGGCGAGCAGGAAGAAGACAACATCCTCAGGCTATTTCCGTGTAGTATAAAGCAAAGAGATAAAAATATGAAGGTGCTGGCCTTCATTAAGAGGATAAAGGGCTGCTGATTGGTATTTTCTTTCAGGCTTCATAGCAGCTTTAAATTTAAAAGGACACTACGGCATGTTGATATGGGCGAGGCTTTTTGTCTTGTCCCGAGTGCCTTAACTGTGCTCATGCTTACTTGTTAGGTTTACTGAGATATATTCAGATATAATCTATAGGCCCTTCTCCTAGAGGGAAAGATAACAAAAGCACAAGTCAGCGGGCTTCGGGGTACAGTTCAAGGCCTGTGTCTTTTATTGTGCTCCACGTCCGTTGATTAACCTTCTAATTATGATTTATTTAAAATTGTTATTTTAGATCCATTCTCAGACTGTGCTGAGGTGACATATTACTTTAGAAATAATAGAGATTTCCCTAGCTCTAAGAGTTGCGCTGTTCAGAACACCATTATTCTTGCACTTTCCTTTCCCATACCAACCCTGGTTCTTTCTGATATCCCACATCACCCACAGAACTTGCCATCAGTCAGAAAATGCCACCAACTGGCCCCAAACTCAGAAATGGCTCATCACACTTGGCTCTCCACCTCATTTTATTCTGCTCTATTCCTCTAATTCTTTTACTTGGTTTTTTGCTCTTTTCTTAAGAAAAAAAAAATGCAAACTTTTCCCTTTTATACCTGTAGTTCATTATGCTCCCTTCCAAGGATGCTTGGAGTCCTACAGCATGTCGGCTTTGACCTCGCCTCCTGGCGCCTCCCAGTCTTGCCATGCATTAGACTCCCTGCTCCCCCAGTATTAGCCCCATGTGAGCCAAACCTGGGAACTAACCTGCTGGTCAAGTGCCCTGGTAGGGTGGGTTTGGAACCTACAGATGAGAGAGAGAGAGAGAAATCCATCCCTGGGCCCTGCCAGGTCTGGGCAAAATGGCAGTAGGAATAGGCTTGCCTTCTACTACTATCATCCTCCTCTGAGTTCATCCTCTCTCTGCTCTCTCCCTTGTATCTAAAAGTGCTGATGTTGTCATATACCTTTATTTTCTTCAGAACCATTCTGATCTGAGTCCCTTTGTCAGTAATATGCTCTTTGCCAGATGGCAGATGTCTGGTCCAATATACCTGAGCATAGATTTCTTTAAAAGATGTAGTAGATGTAGCACAGTGTGTGGTCACCTGCAGTCATGTGACTCAGTCTGGAACAGTAGAATATTTGAGGCAATGTTATGTTCAACTACTGTTACTTGCAAACTAAGATAAGCTTCTGGCTCTGAGCTTTGTCTCTGTCTGCCGTATCCGATGGCCAGAATTTGGATGAGACAGGAACCTGGCTTTGCCTACCCAGATGCCAGCACCACCCAAGGAGATGGCAGAGTGCCAAGAGGGCAAGAACTCGGGTCCCTGAATGATTTCCTTAGAGCAGAACCATCCCCACCAGCCTCTGTGGGCTAGACTATTACATTAGAAATACATTTCTATTTGTTTAAGCCATTGTCTTTGGTTTCTTTTGTTATAGCAGCCTAACACCTGTAACTAACATAGAAAAATATGAAACTACAGGGGGTCTGGGGAGTATCTGAATCTGTGAGATTCTCAGGGCTAGGAAGCCTGCATTGTGGCTATTTGGGATTTTGGAGAAGTTTGAGTCTCCATCTCCTCTCAGAGGATAATTTGATTTATGGATGGGGCCCTTTCCACCTTAAAGCTGTGGTTTGCAGAGTTTCCATGTTCATCAGAATCACCTGGAGGTCTTCCACAAACACGGCTTGCTGGGCAACACTCCCCAAGTTTCTGATTCAGGACACCTGGGGAGGACCCAGGAATCTGCATTTCTAATGAGCTCCCAAGGGATGCTGATGTGGCTGGTCTGGGGAACCACTCTGAAATTCACTGAGCATTCCTCTGCCTTTCCTCTAATGACATTTTGAAGAAATCTAGAGCCAACACTGGTTGGATGGGGCACCAATGAAGCACTGTCGAGGCCCTCCCCCATAACCGATGGCCTGCCCGAGTTCCCCAGGGCACAGCTGTTGTACACACTGACAGCTTCACACTCATACCCACGGACTTCCTCACTCTTTGTCTACCCAGGGGCTTTCTCCAACTCAGGGCATCGTGCTCAGCCTGCCTGTGGAGCAGCCCAGAGGCACTCAAGCCCAGTAGCAATCCTTGACCAAGCAAGGATGCTGTTGATGGATAGATACCCATGCTCCCCCAGCCTTGGGCAGGACAGTCTGAGACGGGTTCTAAGTAATGTGTCAGGGGATCCTGGGAAGTCAAGACTCAGTTGCCCATAATAAACTTAACACTCCTTTTATTGACTTTCCCTCCTTTCTGGCCTCACATTCCCTGCTCCCTCACTCCTCCCTTCCCAAACCACCTCCAGAGAAACTATGTGCACCCAAGTCCTCCAACCAGGATCTGATTGGGGGATCCAACCAGAGTCTTCTCTCCACTTACCTATTATCGGAGCACCTGTGTATCTTGGGAAAACTCTAGTTCAGATAGAGTCTCATGGTGGAATCAGCCATCACTGCAAGTGGAGTGTTTCTTATGATGAAAGGACCCTGACCCTATTCAGTAGGAACAAATGAGAAGCAGTAAGGTGCAGCCCTGCAAAGCATGAGCTCTGGAGCCACACTGCCTTATTCAAACCTCAGATTTGTCACTCACTGGCTGCGACGTTGGGCAGATTGATGTCTTTATGCCCTTGCTCCCTTATCTATAAAAGCAGGATAATAGTAGTTTACCATACAGGATTAAGTGAGTTAACACATAAAGAATTCTTAGAATAGTGCATACACACAGTAAGCTCAACACATGTTAGCTTTTTATCACATTTCTGGGGCTGGGACTCCAGAACAATGGGGGAGGAGGCTTCCAATCCTCTCCAACCCTGATGTACCTTCTCTTCATGTCAGGAACAGAACCGCTGTGTCTCTGCCACTCTTGATAGAGCAGACAGCTGGCCGAGAGCTATGTGTTCTCTAATTGTTTAGTGCTTTCTGAAAAGTGAAATGACTCTCTCTTGTCCTTCTGTTAGCCTGTTTTCCCGTTGATTTTGGTAAATAACCAGTTGAAAAAAATTTTACAGAGATGGCTACAATAAAGGACAGTCTTTAACAGTCAGTCTTTAGTAATAGAAGCTTTCTAATAGTGTTTCTGCTGGTAACAGTCCACAACATGTGCTAAGATACTAAAAATGCTATTAAAAAATACTTTTAATACAAATAATGCATCCTCTCCAGGAAAAAAAATGGGGAAAAAATATAGGAAGAAGAGCCCTAATAATTCTGTTTCCCCCTAAGCTTCTGTTTACTACCTTAACTGGCTTTCTTTGTACCTGTCTGTGTGTGTGTATATGTGTGTGTGTGTGTGTGTGTGTGTAAGATACATGATAGATAAATCGATAAATAGACTGAAAAATGAGATTGCACAATACATGTTGCTTTACAACATTTTCCACTGAATATAATATGAACAGCATTCTGTGTCTTAAAATATTCTCCCATAACATTATTGATTTTCTCTAATTTTATTCTCAGAAGATGACTTATCTTGAGATCAAAGGGTATCTTACTATCTAACTAATGTCTTTGAAAAGAGAGATAAATAAGAGATAAAGAAAGAAATCTATAGATAAATGTCCAGACAAAGCTTAAAAGGGTTAGCTGAAAACAGCCAATGGGGAAATGCTTCCCACATCATTTTTTTTTTTAGTCGAACTGGGATCACCAAACTGCTAAAAGATAACATTCAAAGGTTTTTTTTAGTCCCTCTCTTAGCCCCTATCTCCCTATGGGAAGAGATACCAAAGATGAGTTAAGAAAGACAGTTTATCAGCATTGGCCGGGAGAGTTAACAAGTAGGTTAGATGGAGTCGACTGAATTGTAAGGTGTGGAATAATTCTTTCTTCAACCGTAGGGAACAGGGAGGAAGCAAAAGTGGAGAATGAGCAAGAGTTTGTTCCTTAAGGTCCGTGAATGTGAGTTAATTACAGGGGGGACATTCCTCTCTGAAGGAGAGTTATCTTTGTTTTTTTCAGGTACATGATATAGTGGTTGAAGAAATTTGCAGACTCTTCCTTCACTCTCAAATGACAGGGACACACTGTCCCACCTTCCTCCCGAGACAGGGAAACTGCCTCTCTTCTCCCATGTACTGTGGAAAATCAAGTGACAAGTGGCCGCCCGCCCGAAGCAGCATAACCCCAAATTGATTTCTAACATTTATAATTAGTTCCTAAGTCAAGAAAATGTACGACGTCTGCTAACCTATTATACAAAGGTTTTAATGGCAAAGAATGAGGGATAAAAATAGATTAAAAGATTCTAAGGCTATCTTTGAGTGGTGGCTGCCACTAAACTCATTCAAAACTTATTTAACCATAAGTAGTTCTTTGAAGAATTTGGAAAGAATGAGAGACCCCATTCATGTAAAATCTTTTTCATAGCATTCCAGTTGGCAAGTAAGCAAGAATGCATACTGGGAGAGGTCAAGGTGATTTGGAGGGAATGATGTCCCCCCCGCCCCACCGCCCTGTCCAGGGGAACAGTCTGGTTGTGGAAACGTCAAGGGGAAAATGAAGAGGGCAGAGGGCGCTGGGGGTCAGGTGGTGGGGGCAGGGGCAGTAGGGAGAACTCTGAGACACAGAATTTGACTTGCACATGGAAACCGTTGGAGAGGTCACTGGTATCTTTACAAAATGATGACACAGTCCAAGTGGTAGGAAAGATGGGAAACCTTGTTTCAACCTGCTTTGGCTGTATAGTCTAAAGAAGCAGAACGTGAGCAGAGAGGATTGAACTGGACTTGCTTGTTGATAAGTGGAAAATGAGTCTGTGGGCAGAGGAGAAAGGGGAAAAGTACTCTGGTTAGACATGAAAATAAGCCTCTAGCCTTGCTAAGGACCCAAGTATATGAAGTGAGCAATAGAAGGGTAAGAGACCGTGTTAGGCAGCTTTGATGTGTGCCTGGAAGGAGAATTACATACTCTTTTGAACGGAAAGGAGAAGAAAGAGGAAAGCCTTTGGAATTATATTAAGATAGATAACGGGAAATGATGAAAAGATGCCAGACCCTCAGTAAGTTGGAGAACTCAAGCCAAAGTCATTGTGGTGGTCAAAGTTGAACTCACCATTAAAGGGATGGACAAAAACAGATATTTTTATCCTGGGAAAAGCAGAGGAACAGAAAAGCAGTGATGCAAACCTCTTTACACTAATTTCCTTACACACACACACAAGAGGAGAGAAAACAAGACTCCTTGATGGTTAATGGTAGGTCAGCATGGAGGCTCAAGCATTAGACATCCATACTGAGGATGTAGGAGTCAGGTTGTGAATTAGATCAGTTCACACATCTTTTGTCCAAGCAACTGTTGGATAAAAGGGGGTGAACTGACAGACAGGAGAGCTGGAAGTGGACTTTAGTAAAAGCAAATATCTTTGCATTTTACAAGTGTCTGAATTTCTCACTTCTTCAGTTTTGCCTCAGAGAAACACATTTGCCAAACCCTTTCATGTGCTAACATCTGAAAACAAAGCAAGCCTTAAAAAGGCAAACAAAAGCTTTGCTTAGGCAAAATAGCAAGAACAGCCTTGAAAACAGACATGGGAACAGAACCTAAAGTATTAACAGGCTTATTTTTTCCTTCCTGTTACTTGATTCGTATATAAACAGTAGTGCTCGACTCATCCCATCCCTCTCTGACCCGTAGAGACAATTTCCTTTTGCTATTTCTGTTGGTGGTGTTTTTCTAGAGGATGTGAACTCTTATTGGCCTCCTGACCAGATGTAAATGGAGGCCATGTTCAAGTCTATAAATCACTATATGATTGATTCACACCTACACTGGAGGATTTTAAAGCCCTCAGTGAACAGCACCAGGCTTTTGGCTCTCCTGACAGGAGGACCTACCCAAGGGAACTGGACACAACCACCTTTCAAAAATTCTTATTGTTTCACTTTTCACAATAACAATAAAATTATTATTAATTCACTTGGGATATGATCGTCAGGCCATTTCACTTTAAATTATCACCACTAAGATCACAACTAATTTTCATGGCAGGACCATTAGGCAGACTGACATTGACTATTTACTTTGACCAAGTATTGAAAAGCTCAGATTGGATCTACCTCACTCTTCTGAATTGACCACTCAGTTGAGATGTAACAATTTAATTAAATTCAAAACACAGACAATTGACCAGACCATTAAAAAGGGATTATTTAAGCAGAATTGAATGGACAGCTGGTTTCGCTGACTTAACCAAGAATGGATCATGTGGGGTCATATCTCCTAGCCACAGAGAGGAGCTTATTACCACTCAGAGAGTGGTCAACTTAGCCAAGCCCAGGATGGGATTTCTCTTTGTTCTGTGATGGGTGTCCCAGGCAGGGAGACCCTAGCTGGGATTTGAATGCAGTGAGGAAAATGACCCAGCAGGTATGGAAGGCGGGGGCGGGGCTCTCGGTGTCCAGAACACCAAGAAAGGGACTGGTCTGGGAGAGACAGGAAGAAATGAGGCAGTTGTTTTCTCTGCTACGGATGCTTACTTCTGCCATCCTCTGTCACCTCCCATCTTTTCACCTTCCCTTCTCTGTCCACTGCTTGCTCAATATACCATTACCTCTAATCCATTACCTCTATGGGACATTATTCCTGATCCTTAAGTTCCAGGTTCCAGCCCTGTGGTCTCACAGCACCTTGGCCCACCTTCACTAGGTCATGTTCATTTATGACCATTGTCTTTCTTCTCTGCCCATTCCGCAAAATTGTTTCTTTAGGCCATTCACTCTATAAACTTATAATGTGAGTCTATAGGCTTTAAGTAGGGTTCTAGGTGCCAGGCTTACGTGAATAAATAAACCCATGTTCATGAAGCTTACAGTTCTAGTGGGAGAGAGGATACAGTGAGCAAACAGTAAAATCATTTAAAACTGTGATGTACTTTGGATAAGGGAGCCGGGATAGGCTTCCCAAGGATCTGCCAATGAAGCTGAGCCTTGGAACATGGAAAGGAGGGTGGGCAGGTGGGGGCTGGGCAGAGGAAAAGGGTGGATTGGGGTGGGCTGGAGGATTCCAAGATGCAGGAATAGGAAGTATAAAGAGCCTGATGTAGGGAAGACTGAATGTTGTTTCAATCATTCACTCTACATATTTGGGAATGGGAAGTAAAGGACGATTCCTAGGATTCTGAGCAGGGAATCAGAGTACTTACTAAAATGGGGAAGACAGGTATGGTGGATGCTGTGGGGGGGGGCTCTCAGTTCCCCCTGCAGAACTGTAGCCTTCATTCCTCCAACTGCCAAGGGCTTACAGCATTATTGCGATCTGGGATTTGCCCTAAGCCAAGGTAACTCCTTCCTCATACACAACCCAGGGCCAACGACTGGTTGATGCAGGGGTACAAAGGCCTTGCCCCCTCCTGTCAAGTTGGGACATCTCTACAAGCCCCTTTCAATTCTGGAGCTCCCTGTGGGGTTGGGTGAGGCCATTGTTGCAACTCCCGAAGAGGTCCACTTCCTCCTCCTACCCCTCTGACTCCCCTTAGTCTCTAGAATACTCCCTGATAAGTCTCCTGCATGCAGATCTTCGTTTCAGAGTCTTCTTCTGAAAAGCCAACCCAAGGCAACCATAGGGGATCAGGTTTAGAGAAAGAGAGAGAGCATGAGCATGTGTGAGCAGGGGGAGGGGCAGGGCGAGAGGGAGAGAGATCTCAAGCAGGCTCCGAGCCAAGCCGCGTCTGAGGCGTGGTTTCGTATCACAACCCCGAGATCATGACCTGAGCAGAAACCAAGAATGAGCCGTCCGGGCACCTCTCCTCTTCTGAGGATGTTTTGAGCAAAAGGATGAGCACAGTAAAATTATTAACCGCTTGCAGCTTTCGTCCCCTCTGAAATAGGGGAATGATGTCTGTCTTGCAGAATGTTTGTGAAGACTGAATTATTTCATGATTGCAAAGTACCTAGATGCCTAGAAGGGAGAAAACGCTCACCAAATGGAGCTTCTGGTACTGCCGTTGTTAATATTATTACTTTGGTGTCACATTCAAGTTTGGCTCCCGGATAGAGGCGTTAATTTTACTCTGTGCGCTTGGCCCAAGGTCAGCCATTTCGCAATGCTTATTAATGAGCACCATAGCATGGGGACAGAGAAGAAGAATAGGGCAGAGACGGCAAATAAATGGCTCATGTAGCCTATGCCCATTTCTCCTACACCCGCGGCGGATGTAAGTAATCAGTCATGGTGCTCCTTCCCAATGGGCCAGAGCTCAGCTTCAGAATCTTTCCCAACACACCAATCCGGGCGGCTCCCCACCCAGTGGACCAGGCTGAACACTTGCGGTGAAACCTATTCCTTAAGAGAGGAGTAGCTCGGGGGGAAAAGTGAGCAGAAGTGGATTATTGTTTAAAAAGATAAAACAGTGGTTTGGAAGGAAAAAAATGAGTTGATCAATGCAAAGAGCCAAGTTTGTTCTGACGGGAGATTCTAATATTATCAAAGCGTCCTCTTTTTCAAAGCATCGTTTTGTCAGAGAAATGGAAAACGTCAAAGGTTGTTTAGGGAAAAAGACAATTTAGCAAACCATATGCTGAACATAGTGTTTTCAGTAACAGCCACTGAATAATCAGGAAGACATGATGTCCTGCCTCCAAGCCCTTCACCTTGCTCCTCTAAGTGGAAACACGAGTGCCTGAGGATATTTGAAGCATGACAAACATTGGAGCGAGAGCTGATGTAAAGCCCTGTAAAGAGTTTCCATGCCGGATCGTATAACAGATGGCTCCTTACAAGAATCATTTTAATATTAAACAGACAATTCAGGCCTATGAAAAATTCTGCCGTAAATCTGTAATTGAAAATATTTAAAAACATCCATTCAAACAGACTGTAGATTTTTACAATGGATCTTATGCATTCCGGAGCCTACGTCAAAAGTGGGGATGTCCTTTTATTTTTTTAAAGAGGGGATTTAAAATCGAATGGAAGGTCTGTAGACATTAGGAAAAACTGTCTTATTGAGAAAGAAGAAAGGCATCTGCGTTACTTTATTTCATTGATTCTCATCGGCGTGTTCTCCCTGAGTGCTGTCCACAGCCCCGGTGACCCATACGCTCTCCAGCTTCCTTGAGTCCACCAACCCCCGTGCGTCCCCAGGGCTTCTTGTCCAGTGTGGACCCCAAGCAAGGGATGCTCAAGGTCAAGATTTATATGAGGTTTTCCCATTGCTGCTGCTGAGGTTTTCAGCTCGGTAGTTCGATGGGACATAGCCCAGCTGTGTTTGTTGTTGTAATATATTTGCCATCGCTACCCAGCGCACCTGCCACGGATTCTTAGCCCCGAGTCAGCTCTCACCCTGCCATTCGCCCATCTGCTTTCTTCACGGAGAAAAGGGAGACGCGACCTGCCCAGCCTCCCACTGCTACACAGTGGCTGTCACCTGACACATCGTCCTGCGGCCCCTTCCTAAATGCCTTTAGGATGCTTCTTGCTCCTTGCTCCAGGACACCAGCTAGCCGTAATAACCTTCGCAGACTCTAGCTGCTCTTAGAATGGAAACCCCGTCATTGAAGAGAGCATCTTAGGAGGCATATGGACACCCTTTTAAAAAAAAGTTTAAATATTTGTGTATGTATCTTAATATAATTTTTAGAGGAAAAAAAATGAACTCATCCAAACCATAGTTTCATGGGTTCTTTATTGCAGTGAAGAAAGCTGAGGGAAAACAGGGTCCTTTTAAAGTTGGTTTTGCAGACCCAGGGCTAAGGGAGGAGGCAAGAAAGGACACCTGAGGCCGACTGTGTGGGATCCGAGGGTGCTTGATGGGCTAAAGAAAGAGAGAACGAGGCAGTCATCTGGGCTCCACATGCGCCTGTCATCGGTAAATGTAAGATTCCCTCTCTGTCTCAGTCCTTCTCTCTCTCAATCTCTCTGTCTCCCTCTCTCACTTTCTCTGTCTTCTTCCCCATCTAGACGTGCTGAGACATAACTCAGCCAGATTCTGGAGTGTGGAGGTCGGCAGCCTCCTCCTGCACCTTGACAGCAACAGAATCACTTCAGAGTTTATGAGTCCGCTGGCTTGGTCCTCCCTGTGGTCCTTCCCGGAGGGCCCCTAGGGTGGCTGTGTTGTTGTCACTGATGGCTTCCCTTTTGGGTAGGAGCAGCAGGAAGCGGGAAGCGGGGCACCTGGGTGTCCCAGGACGTTGAGCGGTTGTTGAGTGTCTGCCTTCAGCTCGGGTCCCAATCTCATGGTCCTGGGATTGAGCCCTAGGGTTGGGCTCCCTGCTCAATGGGGAGTCTGCTTCTCTTCCTGCCCCCTCCCTGCTTGTGCTCTCTCTCTCGCTCTCTCTCAAATAAATAAATAAAATCTTAAAAAAAAAAACAAAAAACAAAAAAACCTAAAGGAAACATCAGCGAGATGGGGAGTGGTCAGTCCCAGGGTATCTTTTGCTTCCCCTAAAGGAAGTCCTTTGTTCGTATCCATTAGCTCCCCAAATCAATAAGCTTTTCTTGATCTTGATAGCCTCTGGACATAAATGGTTCCTTCTGGAGAAGCTGACTATCTCCACAGTCCTGAATAGGAGAGGGGAGCTAGCTTGAAGTTCTCACACAATAAAGCCTCCATAATATTTACTTTGACAAAGTGTAATGCTGATCCTCTGGCAAGACTTGTTCCAGGCACTTCCCAATGATTAACTCATTTATTTTACTCTCCCTAAGAACTCGTTGGTGAGGTATACAGCCCCATTTTGCAGATTGGGAAGCTGAGGCTCAGGAACAGTAATGTACCCATGACTCCACGGCTAGTGAAGGGAAACTTGAACCAGAGCCCACAGGTTCTTTGCCAATATCTTAGACTGAAATCTGTTATTTAAAACAAAACAAAACAAAACAAAAGCCCTGTCATGCAGATCCATCTGAACCCTAAAAAATAAGGCAGGAGAATAAAAAAATATATCGGACGACTGGGTGGCTCAGTGGGTTGAGCCTCTGCCTTCGGCTCGGGTCATGATCTCAGGGTCCTGGGATTGAGCCCCGCATCAGGCCCTCTGCTCAGCGGGGAGCCTGCTTCCCCCCTCTCTCTCTGCCTGCCTCTCTGCCTACTTGTGATCTATGTCTGTCAAATAAATAAATAAAATCTTAAAAAAAAAAAAAACAGTATCTTGGGCTCCTGGGTCACTCAGTCTGTGCAGCATCTGCCTTGGGCTCAGGTCATCATGCCAGGGTCCTGGGATGGAGCCCCACATTGGGCTCCCGGCTCAGCAGGGAGCCTGCTTCTCCCTCTCTCCCCTACTCATGCTCTCTCTCTCTCTCTCAAATAAATAAATAAAATCTTTTTTAAAAAATATCCTCCTGAGACGCTGATGGCAAAACCACTCTGTGGTGAGGTCACCACGTTTAACCCATCCCACTGCTGAGGACGGGCTTGTTCCGTTATTTTGCCTGTAGTTATCTGTGCCACCTCCTGAAGATCAATATAAATTAACTGGAGAGTAGGCTTAGTAATTAATCGGATCTAGATTCCATTTAGTCCAATCCAATCATTTTGATGGTCCCTTGCAGTTAAATTTAGTCTCTCTAGGAAAACAAAATCGTTGTCCTCAAAGAGCCTACCTTCCCTTTTGTTCCCTTCTCTGAAATCACATCCGCGTGGTTTGGGGCCAGAGAGCTGGCGGGTCCTCATGGATGTGAGGCTGGGGAAGGAAGAGGCACTTGCTGCCTTGGCGTGTGCTGGCTGGAATCCACTGGGGCTGTGGGGGCGTTCTTTGCCCACGTGTGGGATCCTTGCCCCACTGTCATAAGTGCTGCGTTCTGTGGCCGATGTGACTTGGGATCCATTCTTTTGACTCAAGGGATGCTCTGTGGTATTCGGCACTCCTCACCCCCTCAGTCGGGCCACACAGCTCCAGATCCCACGGAGCCCTTAGCTGCATCATCTGGGCCATCCCCTCACTTGGCAGGTCACCCCCAGCCCCTCACTCATCCACGGGAGACCCTTCAGAATGTCCACTGGCTTCCACTTGCTGTCTATACCACAGAGGAAGTCAGAAGGGCTCGGAAATGCAGACCACAGGGGCTCAGCTCTCTGGCCTGCTTGTCGTGTTCCTCAGCTTTACCTTCAGATCTGTTATCACTGAGTTCCTGCACTGTTCTTGCTTTTCAGCCAAAGCCTAGAGAGGACAAACCCAAGTACTCAGGTCTGGTCACAACACTCCTTGTCTTGTTGTCTGCTTTCCTTCCCTGTCTTCCTACGATCTTCAGGGACCAGAAGGGTGGGGTTTTTTTGTTGTTGTTGTTTTGTTTTGTTTTTTTTTTAAGATTTATTTATTTATTTATTTGACAGAGATTGCAAGTGGGCAGAGAGGCAGGCAGAGAGAGAGGAAGGGAAGCAGGCTCCCTGCTGAGCAGATAGCCTGATGCTGGCCTCTATCCCAGGACCCTGAGATCATGACCTGAGCTAAAGGCAGAGGCTTTAACCCACTGGGCCACCCAGGTGCCCCAAGGGTGGGTTTTTCAATTAGTGTCTGTCATATCATTTTTCTTTCTGACTGTAGATCAGACCTAAGGATGGGCTTGGCCTTGAGATGCTAAATGGGGCATCCGGATATTTGGAACAATGTTTCTCAGGAAAAAAACCTGGCTTGAGGGACCTATCTTGTTGCTCCATCCTATTTCTAATGTCAAGAGCTGAATACTACCTTCCTTTTCTCTTTGCATACTTTCTGCTTTAATTTCTAATCTCTTCTCAGACAGATGGGTACCCGGGGCAGATTAGGGCAAAGGTCTTCTCAGAAAGGCAAAAGAGGAAACCATATGAATGTTGAAAATGATTTCTCGTGGAAAACCTGCATTCCTTATGACTCACTCTGGTTGAGGAGTATACAAGAACTTGGTCTCTTGTTGGAACATGGGTCTTTCTTCCTGGCAGAAGAAGGCCGGGGTTGGGTCCATGCCCTTCCACTTCGTTTCACTTGCTGAAATTGTATATGCTTCCAGCAGGGTTAAAATAGAACACACTCTGTATGCCACTGACTGGGCCTGTAGTCCACTTACAAAAATTGGTACCAAGGGTATTGTTCAGGAATCGCATTTGATTATAACAGAAATCCAGAAATGATGGCCTTAAATGAATTCAGTGTTTTATTTTTCTTACTTAACAAAGGTGTGCTCCTAGTCTCTTCTGTAGTTAGAAACAAAAGAATAATTCTGACCAATAGGCTGGATGCAGAAATGAAGGGCTGAAACACAGAAATGTCACATCCCCTGAAGAGCCTGTGTGTTCTAGATCGTATAGCTGCAAGATGGCGGAATGGCCACATCTGGGTCCCTGAGTGATCTGGAGATCAGAGCTGCCCCAGAAACCTACAAGGGGCATGAACTGAAAAATTAACTTTGATCGTGTTAGCCTCTAGTATTTGGGGATTAAAGTGTTACTGGAGCATTATGTAGCCTAACCGGACCCATACCAATGGGAAGGGCCAAGAACAAGAGACACAGTCAGCTTCCTCCTGCCCACTTGTGAGGAGATTTGAAGTCTCATTCAGTGTCATTCACTTATATGTTATTGGCTAGAATGATAGGGCCACCCCATCTCCATGGAAGACAAAGAAATGTCATTTCTTAAGTTGACATGTGCTTCATTTAATAAAGTCAGATTTTGTTAGGGAAATTAAAAGGAGAGCTATTGGGTAGGCAGTTGTCTACCACAGTCTGTCCCTCAGGTTACCCATCATTCAGATGGTGTGGAAATTTCCAGTGGTGTGGAAGTAAGACTTACACCAGCTCACAAAAACCACTTGTTAAATTTCAGAAATTTTGGGAGTTCATGATTAGATACAGTCATTATTAAGAAGGAAATTATAGGGGCACCTGGGTGGCTCAGTCAGTTAAGCATCTGCTGACTCTTGATCTCAGCTGAGGTCTTGATCTCAGGCTCATGAGTTCAAGCCCTACACTGGGCTCTATGCTGGGCATGGAGCCTACTTAAAATAAATAAATAAAAAGAAAAAGAAATAAAAAGAATGGAATTATATGAACTTGCAATTAAATAAACTATACTGAAAACAAAGGTATTATATACTCAAAACTGATCACTTCCTCATTTTTTTTTACATTTTGTTATTGTCTGTGCACTTGACATTTACATCTGTCATATCTATATGGTAGAGATACTTTAAAATGGTAGGCGGTAGCACATCTGTTCCCAACTCTGCCCTCAGGAACATCACAATGTTCTCTCAAATCAGCCACGGTAGGAATATTTACACCCTGGAAATCAGCATATACCATAAGTCAGTGCTTGATTTATTGTTTTGTTGGCTGTCTTAAGAATGATGAAGAAAATGTTACTAATGCAAATTAAACTTAAAAATATGTTGTGATCATAGCCCTTGCATTGTAAATAAAATACTGAGGAAATATTCTTCTAGTATTTAAGAGTTTCTCACCGCGTTGATGAACTGGTGGAATTCTGACATTTGTCTTCCTCACTACACTTTCATTTTTCTCGTTAACATGAGCTCATCAACCAACATTCATGCTGGAACAACACTCGTCAATTGCTTTGTCATAAAAAGCATTCTGTGAGAATTAATTAACTATAAGGAATTTACAGTAGAGTGTTAGTAGTAGTAGTAAATTATGTGCTCCAAATCCTTTATATCAGTAAAGTTTATAATAAACTTATGTATATATGTAAATATATTCAACCCTACCCCAGCTGGTGGTTAAACATTTATCAACACATCAATTTCTTTCCAGAAAAAGAACAACCTGAAGTAGATAAAGTCTTTTGCTTTTCTTGAATCCAGCTCAAAGTGTAGGCTTTTTAGGTGAAATGCGGTCTTTCCCTCAGATACAGATGGAAAGCTGTTCATCTGTCTGGTTTGTTATAGGTCAACCACTGTATAAATCAAAGGGCAAGTGGTGTCCCTTATACAATAGTGAAGAAGGAACAGGATAGCTACCATAATGACCTCTTATTCAGAAAGGAGAGGATGGGAAATATCCATCTGATGTTCCCAAACTGATGGGAAACTTACCATCAGTTGTCCATAGCAATTAATCAATTCTACTTGACAGGAATAGCAAGGACTCTCTGTCTTGGGATGAAATGAGTTCCTCAGTTGGCCAATCTAGCTGAACCTGGTTATTCTCTCTAGGAGGATCTCTGTCCTCCTCTTCCTCTGCTTCCTTCCTCTGATGTGGCTTGGTAAAGATGACCTACCTGGGGCTACAGAGCTCTCAAATCAAACTCCTCTTGGTGTAATTTCTCTTTCTTTCTTTCTTTCTTTCTTTCTTTCTTTCTTTCTTTCTTTCTTTTCTTTCTTTCTAAGTAGGCTCCACACCCAACATGGGCTTGAACTCATGACCCTGAGAAAGAGTCACATGTTCTGCCAACCGAGCCAGCCAGGTGTCTTCCTCTTGGTGTAATTTTAGGGACTAAGGCTCCCTTACTGGCCAGAGACTATAAGGGATTTACTAGCCATAGACTGTTTCAAGCCAGTCTTGAAGGGAAGGAAGTACTTTGGATATAGAATTCCCTCTATATGTAATGTAGTTTTGCTCTGTTTGCTTCTTGTAAAGTCCAAGTTTAAGAAATAATAGCCAAAGAGTTTGTCTGGATATAGATATTAAGCCTGAGAAATCCCTTTTAATTACAGGTCTCTATGTTCTACCCATCTCCCTCCTCTTAGACTCCATGACTGCTGCCAAGAGGCAATTAGAGTCAACAGGCTCCTATAAGAGGGCAACATCCTTGATCCCCTTGGTGGCAGTAGGCTTGTTCCCTTTCCCCGTGGGCACCAGTATTTAGACTGTCATTTGTCCATCACTGTTTATAACTGCTTCAAGTTCAAATAACAGAAACAGTTGGCTTTGGGACTCCCTTCATCATAACTCATAGACCACAGGCAGGGAAAGAGTCCCTTGGAAAAATAATGTTTCCTTCCTCTTCTGTCTGTGGCCTGAGTAGCTCTAGTCTGAGGTCCTCTCTTCTGTTGGATTTTGCTGAAAGTGGTAGAAACAGCATGTGCCAATATATCAAAGGTTCACCACCATTTCTCCTAATCATGTTGCCTCAGCCAGGCCATTGCCTGCATTCCAACTAGAGCAGGCAACAATTTCACCAAATATTCTGCCACTCCAAAACAAGGATCACCAACTTTACAGTTTCAGGTGTCCAAGTCCTTATTGCTTAAAGTCCCATTTCTTGCACCAAGTCAATCCCACATTTCAGGTTTGCTCAAAACACCCCACTTCTAAATACCGAATTCTGTTATCAGTTATACTCAGCTCTGAATCATAAGACAGTTGGAAAACAACGGCATAAACTTATTAGTGATCTTCTTTTTCCCAGGAAATGAGAATTCTTGGGATGCCTGGGTGGCTCGGTTGGTTAAGCATCTGCCTTGGGGTCTGGTCATGATCCCAGAGTCCTGGGATTGAGTTCTGCATCAGGCTCTTTGCCCAGCAGGGAGCCTGCTTCTCCCTCTCCCTCTTCCTCTCCCTCTGCCTGACCTGCCCCCTGCTTGTGTTCTTTCACTCTTTGACAAATAAATAAATGAAATCTTAAAAAGAAAGAAGGAAATGAGAAACCTAGATTTAAGTAATATAGAGCTAATGTGACAGCTTCATCATCATGCCAGCTGGACACTTCACATTCAGCATTTTGTTCATCATCTCAGAGAGGAGAGAGGACAAAGGATTGATCTAGCTCCTTTAAGGAGCTTTACTAAAAGTCCCTTGTTCAAAATAATAGTATTAATAATAAATAGTGACAAATAGCAATTTCTGGTAAAATGGATCAAGATATCACCACAAATGGAAATCGGACAAAGCCACACTCAGAAGTATGAAGTTCAAATTTTTCTACAACTATAATCATCTTCTTACTATAACTGGAATAATTTCCAGAGAAACTCTAGGATTCAGTTGTCAAGGGTAACACTAGTGTCAAATTTGGACATTGGTAACCATGATACAACTTTTGTAAGAAAGATGGTTAAAAAAAAAATGAAATCATCTATTGATGATTGGATAAGAGATCTGCCTCAACTTTACAGTTCTATAGAAATCTCTGCATTTTATAAATTCAAAAGGACTTCTCAGCTGGGATACAGTAATTTCATTTTCTCTAAAATATCAGTGTAATCACATGAAAGGGGAAAAGGCCCCAGGAGAAGTTCTTTTGCTATTAGCAGTAACATATATAAAACTCTTCTCAGAAAAGGACTGTTAATCATGTAATTGGAAAGGGCCCTAAGAAATCATTTATGCCATCTCAGACAGATAAATGAGCATCCTAACCTTAAAAATATACCCAAGGAAGAAGATATAAACTCTTCTTTTGTGGGATTAATTATTATGGGCACTGCCTTGGAGCCATGTTAAAAAGCCCTGGTGATTCTAGTTCTTCCAGCAGATATTTATTGAGCATCTACTGTATGCATTACACTGTAGGAGAAACAAAAATAGGAGACATGGTCTCTTGCAGCAAAGAGGTTATAATCTACTTAAAGAGATAAGGAGGTAGAAGAATTTGCCATGGTGTAAAATGGCTTTAAAAGAATTTCTGGAGGAAGGGGGACTCTGTTGGGCTTTGATAATAGAGACTATTACTATATATCCAGTTTTTATCCATTTCTTCCTGTTCTTCACTCCTGATACCTTGTTCCCCCTCCCTCCACTCTACCCTCTTTGTTGCCATAGCTCAGGCTTTCATTATTTTCCACTTTGCTCTTACAAGAGACTTTGAATTTGCCCCCATTTCCCCAGTCTTAACCACCAGGGTCTTTACAATTCCTGTCTGGCACTGTGAGAGAATGACCTTTAAAAAGATAGATCTATGGGCTTTTTACAGGCTGGCATTACAGTGAGTTGAGTGAAGCACTTGCCTTGGATGCAGAATTTAAGGGGCTGCCAGAAAATTCAGTAATCAAGATAAGTGATTAATGGGAAAAAATGGGGAAAAAAATTTTTTAATTAATGAATATATTTCTTTTTTGAAAAATTTTTATTAACATATAATGTATTACTGGTTTCAGGGGTACAGGTCTATGATTCTTCAGTCTTATACATTCATAGCACTCACCATAGCACATAACCTCCCTAATGCCCATTACTCCGCCACTCCATCCTCCCACCCTCATCCCCTTCAGCAACCCGGTTTGTTTCCTGAGATTAAGAGTCTGTTATGTTTTGTCTCCCTCTCTGATTTCATCTTGTTTCATTTTCCCCTCCTTCCCCTATGATCCTCTGTCTTGTTTCTCAAATTCCTCAAATCAAGTGAGATCATATGATAATTGTCTTTCTCTGATTGACTTATTTCACTTAGCATGATACCCTTTAGTTCTGTCCACATCATTGCAAATAGCAAGATTTCAGTTTTTGATGGGTGCATAATATTCCATTGTGTGTGTAGATATATATATATATATCCCCCACATCTTTTTTATTCATTCATCTGTCGATGGACATCTAGGCTCTTTCCATAGTTTGGCTATTGTGGACATTGCTGCTATAAACATTCGGGTGCACATGACCCTTTGGATCACTACCTATGTATCTATGAGGTAAATACTCAGTAATGCAATTGCTGGGTCATAGGGTAGCTCTATTTTCAACTTTTTGAGGAACCTCCATACTGTTTTCCAGAGTGATTGCACCAGCTTGCATTCCCACCAACAGTGTAGGAAGTTTCCCCTTTCTCTGCATCCTCGCCAACACCTGTCATTTCCTGACTTGTTGATTTTAGCCATTCTGACTGGCTTGAGGTGGTATCTCACTGTGGTCTTGATTTGTATTTCCCTGATGCCAAGTGATGTTGAGCAGTTTTTCATGTATCTGTTGGCCACTTGTCCATCTTCTTTGGAGAAATGTTGGTTCATGTCCTTCTCCCATTTCTTGATTAGATTATTTGTCCTTTGGGTGCTGAGTTTGATAAGTTCTTTATAGATTTTGGAGGCTAAATCTTTGTCTGATATATTGTCTGCAAATATCTTCTCCCATTCTGTCAGTTGTCTTTTGGTTTTGATGACTGTTTCCTTTGCTGTGCAAAAGCTTTTTATCTGGATGAAGTCCCAGTAGTTCATTTTTGCCCTTGCTTCCCTTGCCTTTGGCGATGTTTCTAGGAAAAAGTTGCTGCGGCTGAGGTCAAAAAGGTTGCTGCCTGTGTTCTCCTCAAGGATTTTGATGGATTCCTGTTTCATATTGAGGTCTTTCATCCAGTTTGGTCTACTTTTGTGCATGGTGTAAGAAAATGGTCCAGTTTCATTCTTCTGCATATGGCTGTCCAATTTTCCCAACACCGTTTGTTGAAGAGACTTTTTTTTTCCCCCATTGGACATTCTTTCCCGCTTTGTTGAAGATTAGTTGACCATAGAGTTGAGGGTCCATTTCTGGGCTCTCTTTTATGTTCCATTGATCTATGTGTCTGTTTTTGTGCTAATACCATACTGTCTTGATGATGATAGCTTTGTAATAGAGCTTGAAGTCTGGAATTGTGATGCTGCCAGCTTTGATTTTCTTTTTCTACATTCCTCTTGCTACTTGGGGTCTTTTCTGGTTCCATATAAATTTTAGGTTTATTTGTTCCATTTCTTTGAAAAACATTGATGGTATTTGGTAGGGATTGCACTGAATGTGTAGATTGCTCTAGGCAGCATAGACATTTTCACAATATTTGTTCTTCCAGTCCATGAGCATGGAATGTTTTTCTGTTTCTTTGTGTCTTCCTCAATTTCTTTCCTGAGTATTCTATAGTTTTCTGAATACAGATTCTTTGCCTCTATGGTTAGAGTTATTCCTAGGTATCTTACAGTTTTGGGGACAATTGTAAATGGGATCTATTCCTTAATTTCTCTTTCTTCTGTCTTGTTGGTGTGTAGAAATGCAACTGATTTCTGTGCATTGATTTTGTATCCTGACACTTTACTGAATTCCTGTTCATATAGTTCTAGCAGTTTTGGAGTGGAGTCTTTGGGTTTTCCACATAAAGTATCATATCATCTGCAAAGAGTGAGAGTTTGACGACTTCTTTGTCGATTTGGATGCCTGTTATTTCTTTTTGTTGTCTGATTGCTGAGGCTAGGACTTCTAGTACTATGTAGAGTGGCAGTGGTGATAGTGGACTCTGATCTTAGGGAAAAGCTCTCAGTTTTTCCCCATTGAGAATGATATTTATTGTGGGTTTTTCTATAGATGGCTTTTATGATATTGAGGTATGTACCCTCTGTCCCTACACTGAAGAGTTTTGATCAAGAAATGATGCTGTACTTTGTCAAATGTTTTTTCTGCATCCATCATGTGGTTCTTATTCTTACTTTTATTAATGTATTGTATCACATTGGTTGATTTGCAGATGTCGAAACAACTTTTTAGTCCAGGAATAAATCCCTGTTGGTCATGGTGAATAATCCTTTTAATGTACTGTTGGATCCTATTGGCTAGTATTTTGGTGAGAATTTTTGCATCCATATTCATTAGGGATATTGGTCTATAATTCACTTTTTAGATGGGGTCTTTGTCTGGTTTTGGGATCAAGGTAATGCAGGCCTCAAAAAATGAGTTGGGGGACATCTGGGTGGCTTAGTCGGTTAAGCCGCTGACTTTGGCTCTGGTCGCAATCCCAGGGTCCTGGGATCGAGTTGCGCATCGGGCTCCTTGCTCAGCAGGGAGCCTCCTTCTCCCTCTGCCTCTGCCTGCCACTCTGACTGCTTGTGCATGCTCTCTTTCTCTCTCTCTCTCTGACAAATAAATAAACAAATAAAATCTTTTTAAAAAAATGAGTTGTAAGTTTTCCTTCCATTTCTATTTTATGGAAGTTTCAGGAGAATAGGTATTAATTCTTCCTTAAATGTTTTGTAGAATTTCCCTGGAAAGCCATCTGGTCCTGGGCTCTTGTTTGCTGGGAGATTTTTTATTTCTGCTTCAATCTCCTTACTGGCTATGGGTCTGTTCAGGTTTTCTATTTCTTCCTGGTTCAGTTTGGGTAGTTATACATCTCTAGGAATGCATCCATTTCTTTCAGATTGTCTAATTTTCGGGCATATAATTGCTCTTAATAAATTTTTATAATTGTATTTCTTTGGTGTTGGTTGTAATCTGTCCTCTTTCATTCATGATTTTATTAATTTGGGGCTTTCTCTTTTCTTTTTGATACGTCTGGCCAGGGGTTTGTCAATCTTATTAATTCTTTCAAAGAACCAGCTCCTAGTTTTGTTGATCTGCTCTACTATTCTTTTGATTTCTATTTCATTGATTTCTGCTCTGATCTTTATTATTTCTCGTCTCCTGCTGGGTTTAGGCTTTCTTTGCTGTTCTTTCTCCAGCTCCTTTAGGTGTAGGATTAGATTATATATTTGAGACCTTTCTTGTTTCTTGAGAAAGGCTTGTATTGCTACAGACTTTCCTCTTCGGAGTGCTTTGTTACATCCCAAAGATTTTGAACACTTGTGTTTTCATTTTCATTTGTTTCCATGAGTTTTTTTTTTAATTCTTCTTTAATTTCCTGGTTGACCCATTCATTCTTTTTTTTTTTTTTTTTTTAAGATTTTATTTATTTATTTGACAGAGAGATCACAAGCAGGCAGAGAGGCAGGCAGAGAGAGAAGAGGAAGCAGGCTCCCCTAGACAGCAGAGAGCCCGATGCGGGGCTCGATCCCAGGACTCTGAGATCATGACCTGAGCCGAAGGCAGCGGCTTAACCCACTGAGCCACCCAGGCGCCCCTACCCATTCATTCTTTAGTAAGATGCTCTTTAGCCTCCACGTATTTGACTTCATTCGAACTTTCCTCCTGTGATTGAGTTCTAGTTTCAAAGCATTGTGGTCTGAAAATATGCAGGGAATCAACCCAATCTTTTAGTACCAGTTGAGACCTGATTTGTGACCCAGGATATGATCTGTTTTGGAGAATGTTCCATGCACACTAGGGAAGAATGTGTATTCTGTTGCTTTGGGATGGAATGTTCTGAATATATCAGTGATGTACATCTGGTCCAGTGTGTCATTTAAAGCTTTATTTCCTTGTTGATCTTTTGTTTATATGATCTGTCCATTTCAATGAGGAGGGTGTTAAAGTCCCCCACTATTATTGTATTATTGTCAATGTGTTTCCTTGATTTTGTTACTAATTAACTTATATAATTGCCTGCTCCCATGTTTAGGGTATAGATATTTAAAATTGTTAGATCTTCTTGTTGGACAGACCCTTTAAGTATGATATAGTGTCCTTTCTCATCTCTTATTATAGTCTTTGGTTTAAAATCTAATTTGTCTGATATAAGGATTGCCACCCCAGCTTTCTTTTGATGCCCATTAGCATGGCAAATGATTTTCCACCCTCTCACTTCAGATCTAGAGGTGTCTTTCAGTCTAAAATGAGGTTCTTGCAGACAGCATATCAAAGGGTCTTCTTAGTTAGTTAGTTTGTTTGTTTTATCCATTCTGATACCCTGTGTCTTTTGATTGAGACATTTAAGCCCATTTACATTCAGGGTAACTATTGAAAGATATAAATTTAGTGTCATTGTATTGCCTGTTACTGTATATTGTCTCTGTTCCTTTCTGGTCTATGTTACTTTTAGACTTTCTCTTTGCTTAGAGGACCCCTTTCAGTATTTCCCATAGGGCTGATTTGGTGTTTGCAAATGCTTTTACTTTTTGTTTGTCCTGGAAGCTTTTTATCTATCCTATTTTCAATGACAGCCTAGCTGGATATAATATTCTTGGCTGCATATTTTTCTTATTTAGTGTTCTGATATGTCGTTTGCAAATATCTTCTCCCATTCTGTCAGTTGTCTTTTGGTTTTGTTAACTGTTTCCTTTGCTGTGCAAAAGCTTTTGATCTTGATAAAATCCCAATAGTTCATTTTTGCCCTTGCTTCCCTTGCCTTTGGCGATGTTCCTAGGAAGATGTTGCTGCGGCTGAGGTCGAAGAGGTTGCTGCCTGTGTTCTCCTCAAGGATTTTGATGGATTCCTTTCTCACATTGGGTTCCTTCATCCATTTTGAGTCTATTTTCATGTGTGGTGTAAGGAAATGATCCAATTTCATTCTTCTGCATGTGGCTGTCCAATTTTCCCAACACCATTTATTGAAGAGGCTGTCTTTTTTCCATTGGACATTCTTTCCTGCTTTGTCGAAGATTAGTTGACCATAGAGTTGAGGTTCTATTTCTGGGCTCTCTATTCTGTTCCATTGATCTATGTGTCTGTTTTTGTGCCACTACCATGCTGTCTTGATGATGACAGCTTTGTAATAGAGCTTGAAGTCCAGAATTGTGACGCCACCAACTTTGGCTTTCTTTTTCATTATTCCTTTGGCTATTCGAGGTCTTTTCTGGTTCCATATAAATTTTAGGATTATTTGTTCCATTTCTTTGAAAAAGATGGATGGTACTTTGATAGGAATTGCATTAAATGTGTAAATTGCTTTAGGTAGCATAGACATTTTCACAATATTTATTCTTCCAATCCAGGAGCATGGAACATTTTTCCATTTCTTTCTGTCTTGCTCAATTTCTTTCATGAGTACTTTTTATCATGCCAGTCCTTTCTGGCCTGCCAGGTCTCTGTAGATAGGTCTGCTGCCAAGCTAATATTTCTACTGTTGTAGGTTACAGACTTCTTGTCCCAAACTTCTTTCAGGATTTTTTTCTTTGTCTCTGAGACTTGTAAGTTTTACTTTTAGATGATGGGGTGTTGACCTATTTTTATGGATTTTGAGGACGATTCTCTGTGCCTCCTGGATTTTGATGGTTGTTCCCTTCCCCAAATTAGGGAAGTTCTCTGCTATAATTTGCTCCAAAATACCTTCTGCCCCTTTATCTTTCTTCATCTTCTAGGATCCCAATTATTTTAATATTGTTTCATCTTATGGTATTATTTATCTCTTGAATTCTCCCCTCGTGATCCAGTAGTTGATTAACTCTCTTTTTCTCAGCTTCTTTATTCTCCATCATTTGGTTTTCTATTTCACTAATTCTCTCTTCTGCCTCATTTATCCTAGCAGTAGGGGTTATCCATTTTTGACTGCATCTCATTAATAGTCTTTTTTATTTCAACTTGGTTAGATGTTCGTTCTTTTATTTCTCCAGAAAGGGATTCTGTAGTATCGTCTATGCTTTTTTCAAGCCCAGCTATTATCTTTATAATCGTCATTCTGTACTCTACTTCCAACATCTTACTAATGTCCATATTGATTATGTCCCTGAGTTGGAACTGCCTGTTGGTTTTTTTTTTTTTTTTAGGTTTTTCCATTTTGTCATTTTGTTCAGAAAAGAATAGATGAATGGGAGAACAAAATGCTAAAAGGGTCACAACGACCCCAGAAAAATATACACTAAACGAATCAGAAGACACATGTAACCTGGGTTGGGGGGGATAGAAATGGGAAAAAAAAAAAAGAAAAGAAAAGAATATGATCATGCTCATGAATAGAACAGAGCCATACACTAGATTTCAGGTGTATTTTTGGTCTTTTAGAAGAAACTGCCTCCCAAAATTTTAAAGAAAGGAAAACTTGTATATATACAAAAATAAGGATAAATATGATGCAGGCATGGAATATGACTATAATGATGAAAATTTTAAAAGATTTTTTAAAAAGAATTGATAAGCTGGTTGAAAAAAGAAAGAAAAAATTAAAAAAGAAAAGATGATAATGTGACCAGGCAGGAGACTAAAACAAAGCCATATGCTAGATTTAGGGTATATTTTGGTCTATTAGAGGAAACTGTATCCCAAGATTTTAAAGGAAGAAAACATATATGTACAAAAAATAAAAGTTAAATACAATGAAGGGATAGACTGTAAAAATGAAAAAAAAGATTTTTTAAAGGTATTGATAAGATAAGATGTTGGATGAAATAGGAAAGAGGAAAAATTCAAAAAAAAGAAAAAGAATAAGGAAAGTTTTAAAAATTTTAACTTTGAAATACTAAAGAATCACGGGGGAATTAAAAAGTTAATTCCATGTGCTGTATTACCCTAGCTCTGTAGTTCCACAATTCTCATTGATCTGTAGACTTGGTCTTGGCAGGATGTTCTTGCTGATCTTCTGAGGGAGGGGCCTGTTGCAGTGATTCTCAAATGTCTTTGCCCCAGGTGGAATTGCACCGCCCTTGCCAGGAGCCAGGCTAAGTAATCTGCTGGGGTTCCCTCTCGGGAGCTTTTGCTCCCTGAATGCTTTCCATACAGCTTTGGAGGAGGAGAATGAAAATGGCGGCCTCCCAATCTCCAGCCCAGAGGAGCTGAGAGCTCGTGGCCCCACTCCTCAGTGCGCCTTGGAGAAAAGCAGTGAATCCCTCTTGTCTCCCTGGTCTCCCACTGCATTCCGAGCTCACCCAGCCTGTGACCGAGCATTTCTGTCTCTGGCACATGGCCCCATTTGGAGTCTCCAAATGCAGCAGATTCCTGCAGTGCACTCCTGCACCGCTCTTCCGGAGGAGGAAAGGGTGTCTCCCCAGATCTGCCACTTGTGGGGTCCCTCTTTGAAGAGCAGTGACCCAACTGTGCCTTGGATCATGGTTTATTGTAACCCTGAGTTGAGAGCCCCTCCTTGGTTCCATCTCTGCAGCTGGCTTCCCTGCTCTGATACCTGGGAGCTCTGCCACACTCAGATACCCCTGATCTTTCTGTGACCCCACGGGACTTGAGACTACACTGACCCAGTGAAGGCTCCACCCCCGTTTAGCCCTGGAACGACATCCCTCCATAAAGAAGACTTCTAAACGTTCTGATTTTGTGCTCTGCGGCTCCATCACTTGCTGTGAGGTGATTGATGGAGACTCCCTCCCCCTGCAGTCTATCATTCCATATATTGCCTCGGATTCACTTCTCTGGACATCCTACCTTGCAGTAAATGGTCACTTTTCTGTTCATAGAGTTGCTGCTATTCTTCTCTCCTATTTCCTGTTGAGTTTGAGGGGTTCAGAATGGTTTGCTAACTATCTAGCTGAATTCCTGGGACCAGACGAATTTAGGTTTCGTACTCCTCTGCCATCTTCCTCCTCTCTGGAAAGAAATTTTAAGTAAAAGGTAATGCAAATAACCCATGGTAAAGAAAATGTCAAAATTTTATTTTTTTATTTTATTTTTTAAATGGAAGCCTTTTTCTTAAGCTTTTATTTATTTGACAGAGAGTGAGAAAGCACAAGCAGTGGGAACAAGAGAAAGAGTGGGAGAAGCAGACTACCTGCTGAGCAGGCAGCCTGAATGCAGGGCTCGATCCCAGGACCCTGAGCTCATGACCTGAGCTGAAGCCACACACCTAACCAATTGAGCCACCCCCAAAATGTCAAAATTTTAAATAAAAACAGTATCTGACTGTGCCAATGCTAAGTCATATTAAAGTCTGAGACAAAAATAAAAATGTGTGCCCCTAGACACATGTTTTTATGCATTTTGTTTGTTTATGTATTTTTAAATGGTTGTTTTCTAGACCATTAAGATAGCTTTAAAAAATACTGACAAGTTGAATAGCAGGTGTATTAAAACTCACAACATTATTTTAAGTTTTAATATTTTAATTAAATGCCAAATACAATTTATTGTAATTTTATTATCTTTGCTCTGATAAATACAAACTCGCTAATTCAACAATACTTTCAAGATCTATTTCTTGCCTCAATGCCTTTGTTCCTATTACTATTTCTGTGTGGAATGCCCTTGTCCAAATGTATGCCAGATAAATGGTTATGGATTTTCCAGAAATAAACTTTTCCTGAACCACCCGCTCCTCTTCCCTCTCCTCAGACAGAACTGACCCCGCTTCCCTTGTGCTTTTCACTGTAGCCAGTGAGAACCTCTGTCAAAACATTTTGGAGCATTTTGGGTAGATGTATTTTACTATTTGTCTTCTACTAGAGTAGGGCAAGGATTGCTCATACTCATTCCTGAATTCTCAGGGTCTTACTACAATGTCTGGGACTCTGTAGGTCCTTAATAATGTTACTTGAATGGCTGAATTAATGAACAATCAACAGCAAAACTGTGTTAAGCATATTCAAAGAAGAGTCAGTAAAAATGCTTTGGTGGAAAGTTACAAGATACTTCAGATAAAGCCAAACATTTATGTTTACACAGCAAAAAATATGTAGTACATTACTACACAACATCCAAGTCATTCAGTGTAATGAATTAATTAGTTGTTTAGTTGTATTATACTTAAAATTGTTTGGTGGACTGTCATTTTAGCAAGCCCAACTTGTTGGCCCTCTGTTGAGGAAGGAACATCTTCAGGCAGGGAGACAAAATTAAAATGTATTGTGATAGTTTGTTGTGAAGTGACAGAGGCCTCTCAGAGCTGGTGGAAGAAGACAGGAAAAGCAGAGTCTGGTTGGAAAAGTTATAAAGAATATTCCATTGCATCTGATAACTAGAAGGTGGGATGCCAGGTGAAGAATTTATACCCCAGTCCAATTTTTCTGAAATTCTGTAGAGCTGAAGTTTCAGATATTGTTCAAGGCCAAGGTCTTTGTCAACCTCTAGGTCCATTATATCCATTTAGCATGAGAGTGCCAAACCCAAGGTCCATGAGTTTTCCAAGGGCCTATAAAAATGTTTGAGATGTTACCCTCCCCCACAAAAATTCTTCACTCTGAAACCAGAAAGGAAAATTGCAATACAAAAACTAGCAAATGTTTCATTAAACCCCTGAAAAAATATTTGGAAATATAAAAAATATTTTATTGACTCCACAATATGCAAGGGAGAATGTAGTATTGAAATGAATAAGTGTTAATTAAATACCTCTAAATTGTGGCAGTAGGTCAACTAGTTGAGGGCAACTCAACTCATTTCTTCTATATATGTATTACATTTAATGTGGAATGTGAGTGCATTTTAATATACATGATAAGAGGCAGATGACCACCAAAAGTAAGGGTTCCTAGAGCCTGGCAACAATAGAAACAACCTCATCTATGTACTTGATCATAGTTTACAACAGGCTGAGCTTTACCCCTGCACCTCACAGGTGAATTCTAAAGGGTGGGTCAACGTCCATAGGATACGGCTACAATTACGGTGGCTTCTAAGCATCTGAGCAGTATCTTAAATGAGAACTGACCATGAAATACTACATTCTTTAGTTAATCTATTTCTTCAGTTAACATTGTGTTCGTTTAAAAAAAAAAGTTCAAAAAACATCTTTCAGTGAACACAAACACTATTGATAGCATACAGTAGCGAAGAAAACGTTTCTCCACAAGTGGTAGTTATCCATACTGGATGATAACCTGATTATATCTATAATGAAAGTACATCATGAAATGTACTTTGCCTTTACCCCACTGTGAACAGGGAAGTTCTTTTGGATGCAATGTATAGCAGGTACGCTGAGGTTGAATTAGGTGCTGAACTACAGAATGGTCTGTGGGATCAATAACCAAGAACATTAGGAGCCTGTTCTTTCAACTGTCTTGCAGCTGTCTTGCAACCATGGATAGTTCTTTCAACTACCCATAAACTGCTAAATTTATGCCATTTTCAAAGGCCTTTTTTAGGGACTCCATGTCTCACCATGTAATGCACTAATTTACCAAGCACCAATCTTGCCCAGGTATAGTCGATTTCTCACGATGGCAGTAGCATGCGTAGGTGGTAGGGTCACAGTACAAGCAGCTGGGTCTCCTGGTGCACAGGCCTGGGTCCTACCTGCAGTTACTTTAGCAGGTGCAATGGTTACAGAGAGAGCCAAAGGTGACTTGCATTATAATTCTATTGCCGTGGACCAATGTCTATAGAAACCGGAGGCACATCTGGAAATGACTACTCACCATTTTCCAGATGAGCAAATTATCTCTCAGTAACTTTATCTGGCCAAAAAGGGAAATGGAAGTTTAGTTCCTTTGAGAGAATGATCTAGAATGAGAAGGAAAAATGATCCTTGCTCTTATCCCTGCCTTGGAGCAGGTTCAGGGGTGTTCGAGTCTGGAGAGAACATAATTTGGAATCTGCACCATTTTATTCTGGTTTTCTCTGCTTCATCAATTGAACCGAGTTATTCCTAGACATTAGATCACTGGAAATGCTCATTTGCTGGGCTTATTTTATGCTGCTCCGGCAAAAAGCTTGCATTTCCCTAAAATTCCTACTAATGGTTGACAGAGACGATCCATATCCACAAACCCCTGAATTCTGCTAATCGTAAGTTTTTTTTCCCCCTCTCCCTCTTACAGATCAATCACAGTAATTTCCCCAGAGTCACACACAACACTAAAGCTTTCATGAGATGTTACATTCCACCTCTCTGGCCACGGGATTTTTTTCTACCTGGGTCTCCATGTACCCTTGGCTATTTCTTCAGTTTCTTAATTCAAATTCTGAAAAGGCCAAATAGAACTGCTAATGTTCACAGTTCAACAAAAACATCTGTTATAGCCAGTTGCTGACTGACTTGTAATATTCATCTTCTCTGCCAGATCTAAATTGGACCTGAGAGAATTTCCACATTTGCTGGTAAACTATGAAAGGCTCCATACTGGAGCATTTTCCTGATAGAAAAAAATAGCTCCCGTATCTCTTCTTAACACCTATGAAGAAAATTGCCCCCGAATGGGAAACTGTGGCTTCTTGTGGGAGGGGAAAAAGTAGAGTCTGTCTTGCTTTGTCTGAGAAGCTAACTCCTTTTCCCACCACCAAATCTAACCACCGTGTATACCTAGGTCTACACAGTGTACGTCGCCACCATTGTGTTAATGCACATGTAGTGTTAGCCACTCCCCTTATACACAGACTCCATCCTTATTCTCCTACTTGCAGAATCTGCTTCTGCTGCAGTTCCTTTCCCCTTGCATTGCCAAGCTGTTTCTCTCTCCTAGATCCTTCCACATTAGCCTACATAGATGCTATAATATCTTCCATTCAAAAAAAAAAAAAAAAAAATCAACCCTTTCCTTGATTTCATATCCCCTCTAGCCATGCCCCATTTTTCTTCCAGCTTCTCAATAAGGTTACCTGTGCCTCCTGTTTTCATTTTTCCTTCCTTGATCTCTTCTTAGTCCACATTGGCCAGACCGCCATCACTGCAACTCCACTGAAACCACTCTCATGAAGGTCACCGTGGCGAAGGTGACCATATGTTCTTGTTTGCCCAGAACAGTACCAGTTTACATGTGTGGTGTTGGAAGAATTATTAATAACTTTAAAAAGTCATGGTTTGGACTATAAATTGCATAGGCTATAAATCATCCTACTAGTGACCGCCATTTGCAAACTTTCCCGGTCACTTCTCACTGTGGTATTCCTCAACATCCCAGCAGTGCTTCTCGTTGACCTCTAAATGTTGGCATACTGCCAGGATTTCAAATCCCCTGGCTTCTCTCTTGTTGCTTCTGGCCCCATATTCTCCCTGTAAGTCATCTCATACAGTCCCCTAGCTTGAGACACTACGTATAGTTTGATGGCTCACAAATTTTTACCTCCGTCTGAGACAGTCCTCACTGAACTCTAAATTCACCTTTGCTGCCTAGATGGTAGTCCACCTGTACGTCTAATAGGCAGCTTGATATAACAGCCCAAATAGAACTTTTAATTCCCTCCCACCCTTTACCTGTCCTTCCCTTAGGGCTCTTGGTGAATCCCATCACTGTTGTCTCAGCTACTGCAGTAAAAAAATCTGTGCTTCATCCTCTTCTTACTCTTCCATCATAACCCATATTCAATCTTCAGCAAGTTTTATTGACTCTTTCAAAATCAGCCATCTTGCTGACCGCTCTCCACCCATCTTACTGTCCTCACGGTTGGAGTCACCCTCTGCCCTCACGAGGACCTCCAGAGGGGGCTTGCTTCAATTCCTGCTCCTGCACAGAGCCCCCACAGGATATAAGATTATGTTACTCTTTAGATCAAATCCTCCATAGGATTTCTATAGGGCCATGAGGATAAAATCTAGATTTCTGTCCATTGCTTAGAAGGTCCTGGTTTCCTCCATTTCCTTGAGCTCATTTGTTAGCACCCTGTCCCTTTCTTTCTCTGTTCTGTCTACCAGAATGGCATCTGTGTTGTGATTATGTGCCTCAGGACCTTTGACCTTGTAGTTCCCCACTACCTAGGAAGCTCTTCTTCTGTGCTTTTTCATGGTTTTACTCCCTTACTTCATCAGGTCCGGCCCTCTAACTAAGGTAGCACCCCCATCACTCTCCATCCCCTTCGGCTGTTTTCATTTTTCTTTCTGGCACTTATCAGTACTCAAAATTGTAGTGCCCTTGGGTATTCTTATTCTCTCTCCCCTCCATCATAATGTAAGTGCAGATAAGAGAACAAAGATGTTGCATGTCTTGTTCATCCCTGAATCCATAGTGTCTCATTTAGCATTACCATATAGTAGATGCTCAATTAACATGTGCCAAAGAAATGAATGAATCGGTTTTCAACCAAGTGAATTCAAAATTGTGAGCCCTCCTCATCTCATCAAGTATCTGTTTCCCTCTGTACTTGTTGAATATTGGTTCTATTATCTGCATTTTTAAAGACCTGTCTAGTTGAGGAATACTCCCATAGCCTGTAAATTCCCAAAAGGCAGTGGTTGAGGAGCTAATTAACCTACTTTAGCCCCAAAGAGCTACACATCAGAGTGTCTACACTTCTTGTGTCCCTTTTAAGACATGCAGACACATCCATGTTGAACCATAAAGGCAACCATGGATATTCCAGTTGTAAACAGCACTAGACTGTCTTCCTTGTTAGTTTCTTACTCAGTTTTCACATATACTTCAATTAGGTTTCCCGTCTGATTCCAAACCTACCTTTGGGAATGGGTTGGGGTGAAAGAGAACTTCAGAAACACATACATAATTCTTCTGATTCCCAAGAGAAATGAAAACATAGTCAAACTGTCGGGAGAAAGATGGAAGAGTCAGAAGTACATAGTAAATCGGTTATTTATGCAAAACATGAAAAAAACAGAAATTACAGTCTTTTACCAATAAAATTATCTATCATAAGTATCTCTAAGCAATCAGTACTTTCCTGTCATCTTCAGTATTTGTCACATGACTCTGTCCCTTATGATGCTTGGTGCTCGGGTCCTCCTTGTGAACTTTACTTCTTCAGCACGTCTTGGTCTCTTAGTCATTTCCATCAGCACATCCTCGTTGGGAAAACCCAGGCCCCACGGGTGGTGCATTTCAGCTGGGACAAATGAAGCCTTTGGTTGATCGTAGGGAGGGATCTGGGCACAGGTGGAGCTTTAAAATGCTTTATAATATGGTCAGTACCGCAATTCAAGAGCTCTCTAAATTGCAGTATGAATTAGGTTGGTGATGACAGAATGTTTTGACATAAAGACATCAGTTCCACTGAAGAAGTCATAGGCATCAGAACTCCCCATGACCTGGATGAAATATTCTTCAAGATTCCACCAACTGTACTGATTCTATAGTCCCTGAAAGAATTTCTATTAATTTGACTTCTCAATAATTCTGATACCAGCAAAAAATTGTTTCCATTGGATTCTCCCCCAAGGTAAATTAATAACCTATCATTTGATCTTAGCCTTTCAAATATGAATTTCTTTTAATTCAGTAATTTTGTTTTTTTTTTTCTTATGGGACAAACCAACCATATTATAAAAAACTTTATAGAAGAATACTTATGATAACATTATTTACAAAGGTGGCAAATTTGGAGTGGCAGGTGTTACATGTTTGAGAGTAGTCTGGAAAATGGTATAGCCACAGTAGAAGACAGCATGGAAGCTCCTCAAAAAATTAAAAATGGAACTACCCTGTGATCTGGTAATTACACTACTGGCTACTTACCCAAAAGATACAAAAACACTAATTCAAAGGGATACATGCTTTCCTATGTTTGTTTCAGCATTATTTGCATATGGAAAGCAGTCCAGGTGTCCATCCACAGATGGATGGATAAAGAAGATGTGATAAATATACACAATGGAATATTACTCAGCCACAAAAAAGAATGAAATCCTGACATTTGCAACAACATGGATGGAGCTAGAGAGTACAATGCTAAGCCAGAGAAGTCAAAGAAATGCAAAAAAACATATGATCTCACTCACATGTGGAATTTAAGAAACAAAGCCAATAAACAAAGGAACGAAAAAAGAGAAAGGGGGTGAGACAAACCAAGAAAAAGACTCTTAACTATAGGGAACAAACTTGTGGTTAGCAGAGGGGAAGTAGGTAGGGGATTGGGGAAATCAGTGATAGGGATTAAAGAGTGCACTCACCATGATAAAAAAAATTAAAATAATTTAAAAAAAAAAGAAAAGAAAAAGAAAAAAAGGATGGTCTGATAAAATACTTGATGGTAAATTCTTGTGTATGCCATCATTAAAAAACATTTTAATGTCTATCTGCTGATATTTGAAACTGCTCACAGAATGAAAGAAGTTAGATACAAGGCTCTGCTTTGTACGATCTCGTGTGTGTGTGTGTGTGTGTGTGTGTATGAGATATAAAATATTATAAAGGAAGATACCCAAATGTCAATGGTTGCATCAAATGATAATTAAAAAGATGGTTTTTATTCTACTTTATATTCCTTTTTTCCATCTTATATATTTTTTAGTAATTTCTAAATTTTGCATGAGTATGTAATACTTTTTAAATCAGAAAGCTCTACATAAATTTACATCTGTTTATGTGGTATTTCAGTCAAACATGGTATTTTTTTCTGAGATACATCACATGTCCTCTATACATCTTGCCCCAAAGAATAAGTTTACTCTGCAGAGGTCATCAAGTTCTAAATTAGTTACCCAAATCATTAAGGATGGAGTCTCTAAAAATATGCAATTTTAAAAATGCAATTTAACTGGAGGTAGAAATGCCGCCATGTAGGAAATTGTGAGAATGTTCATCCTTACACGTGATCACAGCAATGACATGGCATGATTAAAATCCTATTCAAAATCCAAATGCCCAGGTGCCTATTACTCATCAGGTGCCTGAGGAGTTAATTTCCAGAAAAATGAGTAAGTCACACAAATTGTGACATATCTATTCTCCTACCTCCCATCTCTGAAAATATCCAGAATAGGCTCTAAGAGCTGTGCAAAAATGGCAAACCCCCATACAGATAAAAGATCAAGGGAGGGAAGGGAGATGAAGCAGCAGACAAGATAACAGACAAGATAATTACAGAGCTTTAAAAGCCTTGGATTTATTTTTAAGATGTAAGAGCTCTATTTAGAAAAGCCCATAGCTAACTTTATGTGAATCTTGAATGTTCTGAAACATGTAAATAGTAATGAAATGAAGGAGAGGACGGTCTGCTTTGTCTTCTGCATGAGGTCTACCTGGCTAGCCTCAGAGCTAAGGTGGTCCCGTGACCTTCTGTCCTTTGCATCCTCGGTTAAGTCCACTGACCTCCCCCACTGGTAGATCAGGGCCTGGGGTTTGGTAGGACCTCACTCTCTAATTTCCCATCATGGCTCACACAATAAAATCACTGTCTGCAGAAGAAATAAGACACTCCTTTCTGCCTTTCTCACTCTCACAACTTCCCCAGAGAGGAAAAGTAACTTACCTCAGTCATGGGGTAGGAAGAGATGACTTTTTTGGTTTTGAGCTAGCCTGTTTTCAGGCAAGACTTGCCCTTCTCTCTGAATCTGCCATTGGCCAAGGTAGCTGTGTCTTCTTCTGCTGGGCTCTGACCCACAGCTGGGGGTCCCACAGTCTTCTATCTGCACTAGGAGCTTCGAAGGGCAACCCATGGTCTAGACAGAAGGTCTACCAAGTATTAAAAGATGATCTTTTGGTCTCTGTCTGACTCCACTGTGGTTCCAAATTATGAGAGGGAAAAGGGTTTGATTGCTGCCTCAGAGAATCCCAGAAAGCTGCCTCTCCTTGAGTGATCTTAAATGTCTACTTACCTATCCACATGATGATAGGATGGCTCTCTCATGGAAGCAACAATGTGAGGCTGAATATTGCCAATATAGTCAATCATGAGAAAGGCTGAGTTTGAGGCTGCAGACCATATTCTTGTTGGTACATTCCAATTGATGGAATCTACAGATAGGATTTATGTGAAAGGAAACAAAAACTCAGCATTCTGGGGAAGAATGGATTGATGGATGATGACTTTTGGATTAGAGGAAGCATTTTGACTTTTTGCCTAAGAGAATAAATTAGGGATTTGTTCTAGAACATCAATTATAAGGAATTTTAGTCTGGTTCAATTCAGGATCCAAATCTATGGGTGGCAATATCATGCTCAGAATGTAATATATCCTTTCCAGGCAAAAGAACTACTTTAGAGCCATAGTCCTTGACCCTGGGAAGATGCATTTCTTTAAGTGTGGGTGACATCACCTACTCTTGAAACTAAGCAATGTATGTCATGTCCTCATCCTCCGCGAAACAGTTGCCAAGACACAGTTAACTAGGCAAAGGTGTCCTTAGGGGAAATGTTTGTGGAGAAGGAGCTGGAGAAGTTACAAGTCCTCAGACCTGATGCAAGTCTGAGGAAAGAAGCATCCCCCCACAACGAGGGCGTCAGGAGTCCTGGAACTAATCACAAGATCCCTGGGTCTCCTGGGGGTGGGCCTGATTTTGTGTCTCTGACCCGCTGAGCCCCTGGCTTAGAGCAGCATAGGAAGCGTGGCCTTGGCACCAATCACAAACATGGTGGTGGGTTTCAGAGTGTCCCTCAGTTTTGCTCCCCATACTTGGGGGTCTGTGAGGCCCATCACTGTGGCCGCCAGAACCAAGATCCGGCCACCAAGAAGAACAAGGCTAGATTGTTTTCAAAGCTGTATTTCCCCTGGTTGTTAGCTAAGATTGTCCCACCAGCAGAATGTTGCTTTCACTTACCTAGGGAAGCACTGGTCAAGGAATGTGTTGTTTTTAGCATGTCATGCACATAACTGAGAAACATGCAGAGGAAAACCACTTGCCAATGAGCAAGACGAGCTCAAGGGGTGTTCAGAATTGGGCAAGAATCATTCACTGGAGATCCCGGGGTAAAGTACTGCATGCGGCATTCCATGGTGTTCTTTCCTCAAGGATCGTGTCTACTCTGAATACGAGGTCCCCATTACCTGCTAAGTGTCTGCATTCCCAGTGTGTGGAGTGCGTGCTAGTGTGTTTGTGAGAGAGATGCATGGTCTTGAGCTGAGAAGCAGAGAGGGGGCAGAGGTCCCTAGAGCCCAAACACATGTCAGTAATCAGTCAGTAACTAGCAGGTCCAAGTGGAGCTAAATTTAAACATATGTTTTGGGTTTAAGAAACCTTGTTCTGACTGCCAGAGGAAGAGAGGCTCTTTAATTTTTCTTTTACCCATCCTGAATTTATAATAGGGTGGTCTTATGAAGCAAAACATAATAAAATGCATTTATCGGAAACACATTTATGCTTGTACTGGAGGAACAGGGTCATAATAATTTATGTAAAAGTTTTATGGTAGGTTATGTGAGGCATTTATTTTCCAACACTTTTGCATATTTCACATAGGTCTGTGTCGTGTACTTTTTACAACGGGTTCCTCAGATGAATCATGTGGACGATCCCTGAGACCTTTTCTTCTCCTCATACACCGGGGTAAGATGAGGTTTCCTTGTCATCAAGCAAGAATTTGGGGAAATGTCTTGTAGGATCCAATCTGGTCAGATGGGTTGGTTTCACTCCGCAATGGGGTTTAGCAGAAATTTTCTTACCAACAGATAATACCGGCCATGCAGTCCTCTCCACATGGAGGAACTTAACTCTCTAGATCACCAAGGCCAAGAGGGAGTAAGAGGTTTGGCTTTCAGAACCTTTCCCCTCTTTCCATAGCTTTCTCAGAGTCTTGCCCTTGCCTCATGCCCTTGACCTGAGCTGATGGGAATTTTGAGGAAGTGGCTATTGTGAAACTTGGTGCTTTGCAGGGATATTATTGAGGCGACTGTCGATGACATTAAAATGTCCCCTCCTCTGGGAGAATTTCTGACTTGTTTCAGTCGTTGGAAAGACCGTGTTTCTCTGGTGCAACTGGTCAGTGTTTCCCGAACAGGCATCTTCAGTCTTGATTCCGATCATGCTTTCCTCTTTGCGTTGGCCACCAAGAAGCTCTGAGGCAGATTCACAAATGGTCTTTAACCACGATGCAGCCCTCGCAGGCCCCTGTCTGTGTCCTGAATTTACCCCACTTCACCATATTCTTCCATCTTTACTTTTGTTTCTTTCTTGACATAGAACCATGACATTAGTTTTAGGTGTACCACATAATGACTCAAAATTACCTTCACTTTCTTGTTATTTGATTGTATTGTTTTTTGGTTTTTTGGTTTTGTTTGGTTGGTAGGTTGGTTTGGGTTTTGTTTGGTGGGGGTTGTTGGCTTTATTGTTTTGTTTTTTGGGTGGTTTTTTTTTTGTTTTTTTTTTTTTATTCCACAGCAATTAGCTTTTGGGGGAAAAAAGTGTGATATATAAACTTCCTGGAGTTCTATAGTGAACCTAAAACCAAGTCCAATTCTTTCCAGATCCACAAGAATTTTTCTTTACTTTTTCTGATGATCTCTAGGGCTGCGAACGGTATGGTAGGACATTCCCTGCAGCAGCAGCCCGTCGGAGAAGACATCTCTAGTTTACTGAAATGAGAATGTTAGCTGCTCCTGACAATAGGTACAGTTTACGGGCTGGGAGCGCGTGCTCCTGCATGCACGTGCGCGTGCATGTCTATGGGCACGTGTGCGCGCGTGGAGCAGTTGCAGAGAAGGTGTCCAGATCCCCCAGGAGATATGCAAAGAGAATGGGAGCCTTGTCACCTGGTTGCCTCTCCCTCCATCTTCACTGGTTTTCCAGAGCTGAGTCACCCTGACAAGTTGAATTCTCTCCAAAAGCACATCCCTCACCCTTGCGGGGCCACTCCCTCGGGTAACCTGAACTCTGTCTTTTGTGTGACACACGCTTTTACTTCTGAACTGTAACTCTCGTCGTTGCCCTTCCCAGCTGGGCTTTTCTTCCTCAGTTTTCCGTGCTGTTCTTCACAGCCTTCAACATGGAGCAAAGTAACATCTGATGCTCTTGTTACACAGCCTTTTTTTTTTTTTTTGGAGAAGCCATCACAAATTTACAGAGATAAAAATAACAATATGAGTGATGTATTGTGCAAATCTTTTAAAAAGCCTACAAAAACAGCAGAAAGAAATCAATTAGAATTGCCATGGCAACTACCAACAATTTTTATATGCAAGAATGAAATAAAGTAAGAAAAGTAACAAAGTAGAAAAAGCCTAAACCGATTGAAATACCATGAAGTGTTTATGAAGTAAGTAATATAGAGCGAAGCCTCGGGAAAATAGATTTCATTAAAGTAAATGAAATTGAATTTAACTCTTGATTACACATGAGCTAGGTATGTATTGTGGAATAAACTAGTATTGATGGACGCTTGATGTAATTTTGGGGGGAACAGTATTTTTGGAAAACAATTTTAGACAGGTTGGGGAAGTACATTAAAATGTATAAAATGCAATTTTAAATAATATATTTTCTAGGGGAAGATTTCTTTACTTCTAAGAATATTGAAAGCCCACACATTAAATTTGATAGTTCAAGGTAAATTAAAGAGGTGGGACTTGATATGTAATAGAAGTAACTGATGGAAATTGGCAAAGAGCCCAGAATTCTAGAATATGTATGATCTGGGTTTCTGTGCTCGCCCCCTAGAGTTAAGATGGCAACTCCATTGCTTCCTGAATCAGTGGTTCTCAACCCTCCCTGTGTGTAAAACACCCCTGGGTTATCCAGAGCCATGAATCCCAACATGACCACGTCTGAAACCCATCCCACACCTGTTAAGTTAGAACACTTGAGGGTGTAACATGGGCATTTGTATTTTGTAAATGTGATGCCGTTGTACATGCAGCCGGTGTTGAGAACTAGGGTTGGGTCCATTCATTCCGCAGCTTGCTTACGCTCCCTTTGGTATGATCTTGTTGGAGTTCCTGGGTGTGGTAGGCAGCACAATTCCCCCTCCCCACAGCTATCTGTCTCCTCCTCCCTGGAAACCATGAATATGTTAGGTTAATAGAAAAGGGAAATTAAGGTGGCAAATAGAATTAAGGTAGCTAATCAGGTGACTTTATGATAAAGAAATTACCCAAGTGAGCCCACTATAATCTCAGGGGTCCTTACAAGTGGAGGAGGGAGGCAGAGCAAAGAGAACCAAGGAGTTATCAGTGGGAGATGGACTCAGTCTGACTCACAGGAGTAAGGGAGTCACCAGTCAAGGAATGTGTGCAGCTTCTAGATGTTAGGAAATGTGATGAAATGGGTCTCGCCTAGGGTATCCAGAAGGGAGACAGCTCTGGAACACCTTGATTTTAGCCCAGTGAGACCCACTTTGGACTCTACACTTCCAGAACTGGAAGATAATCAGTGTGTGTTGTTTTAAGTGACTTCATTTGTGGTTATTGGGTATAGCAGCCATAGAAAATGAATACATCCTGTCTCCATAAATTTATCACCAAAAAAAAAAAAAAAAAAAAAAAAAATCCTCAGTCTTATGTAGTCCAAAACAGTCAGTAAAACTTCTAGACCCAAGACGGGTCTTGCTCTTCCACGGCGGGGTTGCCGTTGTGAATTGCTATTGTGAATTTTCCCTTTGCCCTCCCACATAAAGATATAAGATTGCAGCTCATTCTGACATGCTGCCTCACTGTCCAGATTCCCGTTCAGCCTCTGGTGTGAATACCCTTAAGAAATACAGCTCCCGGGAACCTGGGTGGCTCTGTCACCCAGGTCACCTTCCGACTCTTGATTTTGGCTCAGGTCAAGATGCTGAGATCATGGGATGGAGCCCCGCAACGGGCTCCCTGCTCTGTGGGGAGCCTACTTGTCCCTCTCCCTCTGCGTGTCCCCCCAGTGGTGCTTGCACTATCTCTCTGTCTCAAATAAATAAGTAAATAATTTTTTTTTTTTTTAAAGAGGGAAATACAGCTCCTTCCATTTTGGTCTTGGCCAAAAGTTCCTACAGTTTGTCTTCTGTCAGTTGCTTCATAATATTCAGCTTTTCCACTGATAACCTTTGCCTCTCAGGAATCTATACCCTCAGAGTTTAGATAACTATCCCTTTTCTTTCTTTTTCTTTTTTTTAAAGATTTTATTTATTTATTTGACAGAGAGATCACAAGTAGGCAGAGAGGCAGGTGGGCGGCGGTTGGGGGATGGGAAGCAGGACCCCTGCTGAGCAGAGAGCCTGATGTGGGGCTCGGTCCCAGGACCCTGAGATCATGACCTGAGCCAAAGGCAGAGGCTTTAACCCACTGAGCCACCCAGGCACCCAACTATCCCTTTTCTAACCTGAAAACATACCCAGCATGATTAAACCTCCTTCTGGGGACAAAGGCTAGTTGCAAGGTACACAGGACCTCATTTTCTCCTTTCCTACAAAGAAGAACACCTTGTCCTGCCCCGGCCTCTGCTTCTGTGATTCCAGGCTTTCCTCGTGTTCCCTATCTCTGGGGGTGAGTTCCAAAGCTGGTTTTCTGGCATGCTCCCTTGCCCTGTAAGAGTAAGAAACACAAATCTCCAGCAGGACATTGCCCACTGTAACCTCAGGACAACTGCAGACTCACGACACGATGCAGCTAAAGGGAAACTTCTTTGGGGTTTTCATAAGATCTTTCGGACACCAAAACCATGTGTATAGATCTGACAGTCTCAGATGAGTTAGAAAGTTGGCATAAGAAGTATCAGAATTTAAGAAAGACATCACTGTCGCAGATATTACCCAGAAACTGACACCGCTGGTCCTCACTAGGACATAACAGGCTCACGTGTGATGGCCATCTTGCCTTTTGTTTAGTCACAGGACTGGGGTCCGATGCCATCCATGCTGCCATTCAAATGTTAGGAGGGGAAAACTTGATAGTAGGTGTTAATGGTGATGGGAAAAATTATACCTCCACATCCATCCCGTCTGCCAATTTGTTTCTCTCTGAAAAGAAAGCATCAGGAGTAATTGTATGCCTGCCCTACACAGGGATGATTGTGTTTTCAAGGATAATGATGCTATTTTATGGTTGTTCCTACTTGGAACGAAACATAATTGGTATGGAATCCTTGAACACTCCCGTGCGAAAATACCGGGGTAGCTGTGTCAATCGACTGACTGTATACAGAGCAGTAAGTAATGGGGCAATGGGGAAGAAAAATCGTGAAGAGGGAGTGAGAAAATCATAAGGGAGGCCGGTGAGTGTAAACCAGAAAGCCTGAAATTTATGTTTCAATTGCTTTCCTTTCAAGTTTCAGAGTCAGAGATTTTGTTACGGGTAAAATCAGTACAGGGTGATGGTATGTAAATGACATCTCCATGGAGCTGTTAATTAAAAAAAAAAAAAAAAGGGTGTGGACTCCCTCTCTGGCTTTAGATCCAGCATCTCCTGTAGGTTAAGAAGTATCCTAGAACCTCCATACAATCTTAGGAGAAAGAGTTAGCTTTAATGGGAGTAGAGAAGTGGATACAAAGTATTCGTTATTCCTGTCACTTCGGGCAAGTGACATGCACTGCTGTTTAATTTGCTTTCTCCTAGAATGGGCAAAGCTTATTTAACTTCATGCAAGGTGTTTACCGACGCAAGAATCGGTTTTTAAATGTGATTCTTTTAAAGTCCCCGATGGGCTCTGCTTAGAACTGAAGGTTGCAAAGGAAAGCATTTTATTTTGATTTTCTCTTCAATGTTGAGGGGGTTAAAATAAAAGAAAATGTTGTAATGTAAAGATAAATTAGAATCCTGAGTTTCTTTGTGAGGCCAACAGAAAGCATGGAATCCTTGTGGGAAAAATTACAGGAGCAGGTTATAAGCTCCAGAGTGCTCTAAATGAATAAATGGTGTGCTGGGAGTATGTATGTAATCGATGTGTTGGAAGGTTCAACATATGTTCTGTATAATAATTGGTAAATATAGGAGTCTAGCAACAACAACAATAAAACAACTCAAAGAGAAGTGATACAAGCGTGTTTTATTGGAATTAGCAGATTAAAAAACATAAGGTTTAAGATGTGTGTGTGTGTGTGTGTGTGTGTGTGGTTTTAATGTTTACATAAAGGAAATACATGGTGTTTTTTTGGTGTAAAAATCTAGGTGTGTGGGTTAGTTTTACCAGGAGCTGGCTTTTTGAGCTTTTGAATCTTGAGCGACTTACTCTACTTGTCTAAATCCAGCATCTGTATAAGTAAGAAGGGATGACCTTGTTGTGCCAACGTTAATATGGTTACCTATCTTTGGATACTATTATATTTTCTTTCTGGTAAGCTGAAATATTAAGTCAAAGGACAAATATATAATCATACTTAATGTATTTTTTTTTGAGAGAGAGAGAAAGAAAGACAGAATGAGCAAGGGGGAGGGGTAGAAGGCGAGTGAGAGAGGGAATCCCAAGCAGACTCCATGCCCAAGGCTGAACCCAACAAGGGACTCAGTCTCACAACACTGAAATCATGACCTGAGCCAAAAACAAGAGTCAGATGCTCAACTGATTGACCACCCAGGCACCCCTTAATGTACCTTTATAAAACTTTATAAAGGAAAGGAGATGTTTTAGAAACCTCTCCTTTTTTATAGTTTGAAAGGAAGTGTATGTATTGCATATAATATAAATATTATATTTCTATTATTTGTCTCATGAAAAATAAAAGCTTCTTTTTGAAATACACACACACACATGCACACAAAATAAAAACAAAACAACAACAACAAAAAAAAAACCTTGAGTGATGAATGGGAAGAAATAATACCCCTTGCACATAGTCTGTGCTCCATAACCCTCAATAATGTCCTTATTATGCCAAAGAACAACTGGAAGTTTGTCTTTGGGGAAAATAAGAAAAGAAAGAGTGAGTAAAATCATAAAAGTTGAATGGGCAGGAAATAGAAAAGATAGTAAGGGGTGCCTTATTACATTTACTTACATGGAAGCTCAGTTACGCAAGCCGGTCACGACCTAATTTTTCTCGATATTCTTCCAACTTAGCTAATACTTATATTTGGAGAGACAGATCCCAGGAATGGAAATGGGACCAAATTAAATGCATTTAAAACTAACATGAGGAGGGTTTTCGCTCAAAAAAAGCAAAATGAGTAAAACCCAGAAGCAGTGGCTTTTGAAGTGTGAAACGTAAAATCAATATAATGGTCTCAAACAGCATTTAAAAAGATTAGAGTAGAATGGAACGTTTCTTAGTGTATAAGATACAGTAAGGGTAAGGTTTATTCCATAAAACTTTTATTTCAACCCGATACATACACACACACACACTGTGTATGTGTGTATCAGGTCACAATGTAAAATATATTTTTTACTGTGAGTTGAGGTTTTAAAGAAAGAATTTAAAAGCTCCTGCTCAAAAGGGAAAGAAACAAGCCATGTTCCTTTTCAATCAATTAGATTCTCCCTTGGCCTTGTTCGAAGACAGTGTCATTGCTTCCGGGGAAGGTAGGCTTTTACCTAAGTATCCTTGTCCTTGAGTTATGTCCAAACTATTCATATATTATTTCAGATTGTGATGTACCTTTATCGAAACTTCCATACATTTCATTAGGAGAGAGGTAGAAGAAACACTGTCAACTTAAAGGAAGAAAAAATTGTGGAAGCCAATGATATTTTCATTTTCTTCCAGTCCCGATCGTTCTTCTGAAAAACAGTACCCCAAAATAGTGAGAGATGAGGAACACAAAAAAGACTCATTCTGCATTTTAAAAGAATATTTTCCTAAATAATCCAAAAGGCATTGATTGATGGAAGTTTTTAAGTGTGGAGATAGATGTGAGATATTACAAAGGAATTGGCTCTGAAAGAGATTGTCTTGGTGGGAAAAAAATTTTTTTTAGGATTTTTAGTTATTTATTTAACACAGTGGCAGGGGGAAGAGAGAGGGAGGGAGAGGAAGAGAGCAAGTAGAGGCTGGGGGAATGGCAGGGGAGAAGCAGGCTCCCACTCAGCAAGGAGTCTGATGCGGGGCTCGATCCCAGGACCCTGAGATCATGACCTCAGCCGAAGGCAGCAGCTTAACTGACTGTGCCACCCAGGCACCCATGGAAAAAAAATTTTTGAAAAAGCGAAACCTGGGGCGCCTGGGTGACTCAGTCGTTAAGCGTCTGCCTTAAGCTCAGGTCATGATCCTAGGGTCCTGAGATTAAGCCCCTCGTTGGGCTCCCCGCTCTGCAGGAAGCCTGCTTCTCCCTCTCCCGCTCCCCCTGTTTGTGTTCCCTCTCTTGCTGTGTCTTTCTCTGTCAAATAAATAAATAAAATCTTAAAAAAAAAAAAAAAGGCAAAACCTTGGCCATATGGGAGCTAACACTTAATGTGCTCTTATTCTGGGTCCAAATATCGGGTGCTTTTTTTAGCAGCTTTTTCCGTTGATCCTTAAACATATGCAGGTACTATATAGTCCCATTTTACAGCTGAGAAAAATGAGGTTCTCACTGGGTAAGTCACTAGTCCAGTGCAGCCATGATTCTTACCCAGATCTGCCTATTGAACTCCAAACCTGAACCATATCCAGCCAACCCTTTTCCTGGGGCACCTGTCCCTCCGGTTCTGCTTCTCTCTTTTCTGCCTTTACCCCATGGCAGAGCCTTCCTCCACTCCTGTTAGTGCTTCCTGCTCCCCCACCCCCCATCAAGACCTATTCTGAATAATACAGTCTTTTATACCAAAATGCCAGGAACTGTGGTTTTCTTCACGTTGTAGTAGGGATCCAAGCTTAAAGTAAAAAAAATTCCTCCAAGGTGGAATTTCGGACATGGTGGAAAAGGTCGGAGACACTTTAGAGGTAAGGGGTAGAAGGAGAGGAAAGGGAGAGGTGTTTTATGACGTTCCTGTACCTTTCCAATAAGATACTGTCTAATATCGCTTATCTTTAATAGTTAGTTCTTTGAAGATGATGGAGAGTTGCCTGACCTATAACAGTCTTCAGGATCCACCTGACTTTCCCATGTGCTTTGCATTCCATATCTAAGTCCCGTTTGCTTTGCTTACATGCTAAAGCTTTTCTTGTTTAGAACTCAAGCAGATTATGGGTCAGTAGGCCACCAAGAAATTTTTTTGAACTGTCACTTTGGCAGAGCCCTCATTTTCTTCTCTTAATTCCATACTGCACCCTCTCCCAATTAACGCACATACAAAAAAAAAAAAATGGCACCTAAAACTCAGAATGGGGGGAAAGAAGTAATGGTTGCCTGTCCTCCAACAGTGCATGGTTTCCTGGCCAAGCGGATGTCCGGTTCTCGCATTCCCAGGCCAGGGTACTTCAGGAAGCCCAGTTCTACCCATGAATAAGGGTGCTGGGATCATTTCACCTGGTTCAGCACGGCAGGTGTCACATGAGCAGTGCTCATGTGATAGCTATGGGAAGGGTATTGCTCCCAGAGGGCTGGCAAGGGCTTAAGTGCAGAACGAGCAACTTCCCATTCATCTAAAGACCCTATTGCTGTTGGCACAGACCCGTGTGCAGGTGCATTATATCCCCACTAATGCGAAGTCAGGAAGACCTCCTATGTTATCATCTATAAGCATTATTGTCTTGCCTTTCACATTTAAGTCTATAATCCGTCTATAACTGATCAAGTTATGTTGTGCCATGGGGGTATAATTTCTTTTTTTTTTTTCCATTTAAATATCTAATCGTCCTAGTTCCATTTTTCCAAAAGCCAATCCTTTCCCTCTTGCCTGTGGTGATGCCTCTGTCTTAATTTTAGTGTCTAGTCATGTGTAGGTCTCTTACTTTGGCTAATGGAATTGGATAAACTGATTGTAATTTTATTCTGAAATGCAAAAAAAAAAAGCTAAAAATGGCCAAGATATTAATTTTGAAAAGGATTTAATTAATTTATTTATTTGATTGAGAGAGAGAGAGAGAGCACAAGCTGGCGGAGGGGCAAAGGGAGAAGCAGACTCCCCGCTGGGCAGGGAGCCTCACTCTAAGCTTGGTCCTAGGACCCTGGGTCATGACCTGAGCCTAAGGCAGATGCTTATGCAACTGAGCCACTCAGGTGCCCCTAAAAAAATAGCCAAGATATTCTTGAAGATGAGGAACAAGATGGGAGGACTTGCCCCACCTGATACTAAGTGAGTGTGGTAGCAGCAAAAAAGATAGACAAGTAGACCCCGAGCAGGACTGAGGGGACAGTCTCTTGGGATTTTGATGAGATACACTCAATCTCTATATCAACTTGGGAAGAATTACAGTTTTTACAGCATTCAGTTTGTAATCTATGTTCATAGGGTATCTCTCCATTTATTAGGTCTTCCTAAATATCTCTTAATAAGTTTTTTTTTTAAGATTTTTTTTATTTTATATTCGACAGACAGAGATCACAAGTAGGCAGAGAGGCTGGCAGAGAGAGAGGGAAGCAGGCTCCCTGCTGAGCAGAGAGCCCGATGAGGGGCTTGATCCCAGGACCCTGGGATCATGACCTGAGCCGAAGGCAGAGGCTTTAACCCACTGAGCCACTCAGGCGCCCCACTTAATAAGTTTTTATAGTTCTTTCTGGAAGAGCCTTAGACATTTTTAATTTTGATATCTTCCCATATATATAGTATTCTGATGTCATTTAAAATTGAACCCATTAAATATTTCATTCTGTTATTGATGACAGACAGAAAATATTGGTTTTTTGTGTATTGAATTTTAGCCTGCAAAATTATAAACTCAATTATGAATTTGAATAATTTATAGTTACTTTTTTCCTGCATATACAATTACAAGTTCTTTAAGTAATAACAGCTTTTCTATGACTTTCCCAATCCTTTATTTCCTTTTCTTGCCTTACTGTTATAATGGGTAATGTTAAAAGTCATTATGTTGAAAGCTAGTATCCTTCTCCTGTTACTTTGTCATGATCTTAGAGGAAAACTTGCAACCTTTTTAAGAATGTTTGTTACAAGATTTTTTTCCTCTACAGATCTGTTATAACAGCATATGAAAGCCCCCTTTTAAATTTTTTTTACATTTCTTTATTATGAATGGATGTTGACTTCAATTACCTTGTGCTCTATAGTCCTGGGGAAATAAAAACTTGGTCCTATGCTTGCTTTTCTTTTATGAAGGATTTTGGCATCTGTGTTCTTGAGGGAGAATGCTGGTAACTTTCCCTTCTCTTACTATGCTTGTCAGGTTTTTTGTTTTTTGTTTTTTTGGTTTTTTGTTTTTTTGACACAGAGAGAGAGAGATCACAAGTAGGCAGAGAGGCAGGCAGAGAGAGGAGGAAGCAGGCTCACTGCTGAGCAGAGCGCCCGATGTGGGGCTCGATCCCAGGACCCTGAGATCATGACCCGAGCCGAAGGCAGAGGCTTAACCCACTGAGCCACCCAGGCACCCCATGTCAGGTTTTGATATTAAGGTATCAGTGTCATAAAATCAATCTTGGGACTGTACCCTATTTCAAACAATCTCGAGGAGTTATTTAAGCCTGTAATAGTTTCTTCCTTCAGTGTTTGGTAGAACTCACCGTTGACAATCTGGGTAGACCTAGAGTTTTTTTTGTGGGAAAGATTTTAACTGGTGACTCAGTTTTATATGACTATTCACAGCTGCTGTTTCTTGAATGGTAAATTTGACAGGGCATTTCTCCATTTCGTTTAAACTTTTTAATGCATTGACGTAAAGAAGCTCACAGCATCCTCTTACAATCTTTGCAATGTCTGTCCAACTGGTGTTGATAATCCCATTTTTAATTCCTAGCAAAGGCTAATGTGCCATCTCTCTTCCTGCCTGGATCAATCCCTCCAGGGTCTGATCTCTTTTATCAGTTTGTTCAAAAAACCAAATTGTAGCTTTCTTTTTTTTTTTTTAAGAATTTATTTATTTATTTGACAGAGACCACAAGTAGGCAGAGAGGCAGGCAGAGAGAGAGAGAGAGAGAGAGAGAGAGAGGAAGAAGCAGGCTCCCTGCTGAGCAGAGAGCCTGATGCGGGGCTCGATCCCAGGATGGGATCATGACCTGAGCTGAAGGCAGAGGCTTAACCCGCTGAGCCACCCACGTGCCCCAAATTGTAGCTTTCTTGATCGTCAGTATTGAGCGTTTCTCTTTCTTTATTATCTTCTGCTCTAATCATTATGATCTCTTTCTTTCTAATATCTATGGGTTTAATTTGTTCTTCTTGAATAATTTCTTCATAAAGACACTTAGATCACTGATGGTTTAACTTCCTTTTCTGATTATATTCATTGAAGGCTATAAATTTCCTCATAAGTACTGCATTAGCTGCTTTCTACAAGTCTTGATATATTGTATTTTTGTCAGTGCTCCATACAAATTATTTTTAAACTCCATTGTGATTGCTTCTTCTACCCATTAATTATTTAGAAGACTGTTTCTTAATTTACGAACTTACAGGCATGTTCTACCTATTTTTATTCATATCTACTACAGTTTCATTGTATTTAGGAAATATACTTTAATACATTCTCTCTTGAGAATTTTACGGCTGTTTTTTATCTTGAAAAGAATATGTACTTTGAAGTTGTGTCTGTTAGGTAAATTTTGTTCATCACATTGTTTAACACTCACATATTCCTTTTTTGCTTTGTTCTATCAGTTACTGAAAGAGACAAACTAAATTGTCTCATTTTTGTCAATTTTTTGTTTTAGTTGGATCAGTGTTGGATTCATATATTTTTAGTCCATGTTATTAGGCACATTCAAATTTTAAATTAAGTCTTCATGGTGAGTAGAACATTTTATCATTAAGTAGAAATGCCATTTCTCTGTAGAGACTATGCTGAAGCTTCTCATCTTCAAGATTACTCTGTTATCAGTATGACTGCCATTGATTTCTCGCAGTTAGTATTTCAATGATTTTTCTGTTTCCTTTCACTCTCTAGCTTTCTGTATTCTTATCCTTTTTAAGTATAGCTTTATAAACAGTGTATAATTGAGTTTTCTTTTGTTTTACATGCAATCTGTACATCCCTTCTTCAAATTGAATATTTGGTTCTTTTATGTTCAATGTAATTACTGATATGTTTGAGTTAAATCTGTAATTTTGTTTTGTGTGACTTATCCCAACTGTTCTATTGATAGATTACCCTTTGTAACATTCCAATTTCTTTGTCTTCTAGCTTCCAAGTTGTACTCTTCCTGCACTTTTTGAAGTGATTTAATTACAAATAACTTATTTTCTTACCATCTCAAACTTTAATGTTAATTAAAATATCACTCTGTTGTTTTCTGCTTTTTGGTTACTCCAGAGAAGTCAGTGTTGAGTCTAAACGTCCTTCTTTTGAAATGTTTCTTTATTCCTCATGCTGTTTCGAAGGTTTTATTTATTTATTTATTTATTTATTTGTCTGCATGTCTAGGTGCAGATTTGTTTAATCTACTTCGGGTTCATTGGGATTCATGGAATTGTGGAGGGATGCCTTCACTGCTTTTGAAAAACACAGAACTCATCCATCTTCGAATTTTACTTTCATGCCCTTCTCTCATTTCACCTTTTTTTAGGCTAAAACTACAACAACAATACGGGTATACCCATATACCATTTATCCTCTCTTTTGTAATATTCTTCCTTTTGTCTCTTCACCCTACATTCTGGATATTTTCTTTTAGGTGTTTTTAAGCTTGGGGTTTTTCTTCATGTGCTACGTTGCATTTTAGAGTTTCCAATTCACTTCTGATATTTTGAGGCTTTGACTTTATTTCATACATGTTGCAAGCATGATGATTTTAGGAACCATGTCTGATAATTCTGATAACTTGAGTTCAGGGTTCTCTTTCTGTTGTTTATCTTTCCTCTGTTATTCAGCATCACATCCTATGGTCTTACAAGCCTGTTTATTTTTTATGCATGTTTATTTTGTATAGTATATCGTACTATATATTTTATATTTATATTTATATATTCATATATATTTATACTTTATTTTTATATATTTATATATAAATCTATATATTATATAACATATAATAATATATAGATTTATATATAAATATATTTATAAATCTATATATAAATTTATATATATTATATATATTGTATATTTATATATTTATATATAATACATAATATATTATATATATTTATATATTTATATTTATTTTACCATATGCATAGTATATTTTACAAATTATTTAGAGGAAAATTTGAGGCCTGGTATGGTGATGGCTTCTTCCTGAGAAGATACTCATTTGCTTGTACAAATAGCACTAGGGTCATCATTCCAGAAGTATCTTAGTGTAATGTCAATGGTTGGTTGCTTGCACCATTAAATGAGCCACACCTGGCTGCAAGTCCACGCAAAGGCTGGTTTACTTGCTCCTCACATTGGGTATATGGATTTTCAGATTTCCAACTCAGAGGGGGTTTGATTGATCAAATACCTACTCCTGGGGTGCCCAGGTGGCTCAGATGCTTAACTGTCTGACTCTTGGTTTCAGCTCAGGTCTTGGTCTCAGGGTCGTGAGATCAAGCCCCATGTCGGGCTCCACATTGAGCACAGAGTCTGTTTGAGACTCTCTCCCTCTCCACCTGCCCCCTCCCAGCTCACAGCCCCGGAGATATCACTGAAAGGGTGGTTCAGATGTGCAACTGCTTCCTGCCTTGGCCGAAGTCCTAAGGTAAAAAAAGCATGTTGAGGACTGGGTGTCTCTTTAGTTGTCTTCTTTGACATCTGAACCCCAAGTCTCCTTACCATCTCACAAGTCTTTGATGCTTTTGAGGAAGTGCTTTCTGTATTTCATCCAACTTCTTCAGCTGTCTTCAGCATGAGGACAAAATACCTAGTTAGGCATTACAGGAAGTCAGTATGGTATTATACAGAGATACATGATTTTGGTAGACTATTTAGAGTCTATAAGATATTATTTAGAGATAAACAGGTAAGTTTATCTTTATCTAAATCTCAAAATGGCTGAAAAATACAGCATTGGATTTCCCCAGTGGTTTCTTCCGGGAGTGGTGTTAAGACAAGAGAGTAGGAAGATGTCTGTTACTTTCATAACACTTCCCTCCATTCTAGCTGAGCCTTTTTTTTTTTTTTTTGAGATGTTATTTATTTATTTGAGTGGGTGAGAGAGAGAGAACACAAGCAGAGGGAGGGCAGAGGGAGAGGGAAAAGCAGACTCCCCACTGAGCAGGAAGCCCAACTCGGGACTTGACCCCAGGACCCCAAGATCATGACCTGAACTGAAGGCAGACATTTAATTGACTGACCCACCCAGGCACCCCAGGAGAGAGAGAATCTTAAGCAGACTTTGTACCTGGCATGGAGCCTGACCCTGGGCTTGGTCTCACAACCCTGAGATCATGACCTGAGCCAAAATCAAGACTTGTACTCTTAACCAATTGAACCACCCAGGCACCCCTAGATGTGGGTATTAATGGTGTGTGAGACTTCACTGAGGTATTTCTGTAAAGATGAAGCCATTTACCATGGACTTTGCCTTTTCCTTTCTTCTGGAATTTAGACATCAAGATGAAATAGCTTCAAGAACACAGATGGGGATAACACCCCAGGGGATGGTAGGACAATGCAGAAAGGACCTGGGGTCATGGATGATCTGTGGTTTGTATGCCCTGGACCACACACATTCCTCTGGGTTGTTACATGAGAGAAAAACACAAGTTTCCCCTATTTAACCCATTGTATTTGGGGTTCCTTTCTTATAGCAGTTTAGCTATATCCTAACTAAAATGATATGGAAAATATTTGCATAAAAATTTTAAGATAAAGTATTTTATGAAAAGAATAATAGAATAATAGTCTGGGAAATGTGGGTCTCATCTCTGAATGATGGCACATTTAAGGGAAAAGAGTTTATATGACAGAATATCTCCTGGGAATCTGGGAGAGCATAGAGCTATATGCATTAGCCTAAAAACAAAGAGCTAGACTTTGGAGCCATATAGAGAACAGAAGGGGCAGAGTCAAAAGTCACCAGGCTGTGCTGAGAGTAGCAGCAAAATGTGCAACTCTGATGGGAAACTCCTGGTTAATGACAAAACTTCTGCTGCTTGACATCAATCATTATGAGTGATGAGAGTCTGGATGCCTGTGATCTTCTTATTTTGTATGCGATTTACACAGATCCTAATCTGTAGACAGATCATTTGTAGGGTACTCTGTCACAGCAACAGTGGGAATGACTACGTGCAATTTCTATGGGCAGATACCGTGCCACATACGTACGGCACGTGCGCTCCCATTCAGTCCTCACAACACTACGGTGTAGGCTCCCCTGCTGTCCCCATTCACAAAGGCTCAGAAAGGTCAGTGATTGGCCCACAGTCACATACCTCGTATGAGACAGCTGACATTCAGACTCAGCGTGTTGGCCAAAGTCCTTAGACTCAACAGCTCTGCAAGACGGTTGCAGTCAAATAGTTGTGAGGACTCTGAGAAGCTGAACATCTCCTATATGGAGGAGAAGATGAGGCTCAGAGGGCCAGAGAATGGTCCAGGAGCAGAGCCGCAGGGCCGGTGGTGGCAAGCCTGCCTGTGGCAGAGCACAAGAGCGTTGCCACCCAGTACCTGTTCAGAGCCCGTTCTAGCAGAGATTCACCAAACCTCCCGGGGATGGAGGACCAGGGGTCTGAATGTCACAAGCTGGACAGCCACAATTCCCACTGGAAATGGTGGTGCCAGATGGTCGTATCGCCAGCTGAGCCCAGCAGCAGTGTTGGTGATGATGGCAGGAACTGAGTGATGTGACAGGTACGACCTCAGGAAGAAGGAGGAATAGTGTACGAGCTAGAGAAAAGAAAGGGGCCAGTGGCTGGATGGAAGGCACTTTAGGAAAGAGTGGGATGAGAGAGTCTGAGGAAGATGGAGCAGGCTGGCAGCCTCCTCCCACCCTCAGAGAAATATCAGTAATGATGGCAATGAAGACAGCAGCTGGCAGGGGCACCCGGGGAGCTCAGTGGGTTAAGTGTCTGCCTTTGGCTCAGGTCATGATCTCAGAGTCCTGGGATCAAGCCCTGCATCGGGGTCTCTGCTCAACAGGGAACCTGCTTCTCCCTCTCTGCCTGCTTGTGTTCCCTCTTTCACTGTGTCTCTCTCTGTCAAATAAATAGATAAAATCTTAAAAAAAAAAAAAAGAAAAGAAAAGCTGCGGCTGGCAGAGCGGCTGGAGAGGCAACCAGAGAGTGCAAAGAAGGCTTGGCAGGAAGTTGGCGTTTTACCTACCTGGGGAAAGCTCTGTGTGTCTTCTTTTCCTCTTATGGGGCTTAAGGAAATAATCAAATTCTCCAGAGATCCTTTCTCTTGAGTGTCTGTCTCTGGGACTCTCACTCTCCTTAGTACATACTATATGGAAGAAAGGTGATGCCCCATTATAAATATGACTGGGGCAGACATTTAATTTTTTACTTTATGCAATTAAATGCTACATCCTTTGCGGGGTTATGGCTATAAGTTACCATTAAGATTATCTGGAGAGGGTCTGAAAGAATAGGGTCCATGGCCCGGCTCCCCACCTGAGTTGTTCTGTAACTTGAAGCAGCTTCCTTAACTCTGGGACAAAAATGTTGGGCTAGAAGATGACTTCTGAGATCTCCCTCAGTTTCCTAATTGTGTTTTGTGCCCTACTGGGAGAGAGTCTGTGAGGCTCTGCTTGGAGCACTTACCTTCGATAATGGGTCTGTTTCCACAGCGCCCTGTAGAGACATGTGGACATGAACGCCCCCTGCCAGACACTGTGATGTATGTCTGCTTGCTCATGATTTGGGTGTTTTCCAACCTCTCACATACTGCAGCAAACAGAAAATGACAATTGTGCAGCCACTACAAAAGCCAAAGGACATATTATCTCCATGTGCCTATAACCCAATCCCATCCTGACATCAGGAACTTATTTCCCCCATTAGACAAGTACTTTCAGGCGATACCTTAGAAACACCAGGGGAGCTTTGAAAAAAGAAGAGTACCCAGACTTCACCCCAGAGCAAGTGGATCCAAATAGCCTGGTGTCGGAATTTCTAAGTTCTAGCATGTTCTAGTTGCAATCGTTTGAGAACCATTGCATGGTTGTCATCAAAGCAGGGGCTCTGTCTTAGGAACCCAAGTTTAGTGCTTCATAAATAGCAATCCCCTGTACAGGTGTGCTGAGATGATAAATCAGTCCATGCCCTGAATAGCATAGCCAGGGACGGTCCTCAACCATGTCGGAAAGCTGGTTTGATTTTATTGGTCCTTCCTCCCAGGATGGCCATCCCCGAGGTCCTTCCTAAGTGCCACTCTCTCATGCTCTCCTTCCCTTAGGTTTATGCCATGTCCTGACTCTCATATAGCTACGGCTAAAGCCATCCCAAGACGTTAACCACTAAGGAACATCTTCACTTCCCAGATCCCACTAAAATCCCCCCAGTATGTGGAGGCAGCTGGAAACATGAGGGCTCTGGAGTCTGAGAGCCAGTTTTGAATCAGCCCAGTTCACTCATTTATAAATAGTGTGCAAGCCCCTTGCCTTCAGTTTCCTCATCTGTCATATTAAGGGAACACCTCCCTCTGAACACTGCGGTGATAACAGTAAGTTACCAAAGTCTGCACATGGATCATTTATACACACTCACTCTGCTGGGTTATTATTATCCTTACAACAGTAAAAATCTGTTTGGATTACCTTCAAACTTAGTCATATGGAAATAGCGAAGGGAGAAAACTTTGGGTGAATCCAAAGGCATTTTTCTTAAATTCTGTCACCAATATAGGGCCACCAAGGTGGCACAGTCTGTTGTGCCACTCTTTTTTTTTTTAAGATTTTATTTACTTATTTATGTGATAGAACACAAGCAGGGGCAGAGGAAGAAGTGGGACCCTGATGCGGGGCTCAATCCCAGGACCCTGGCATTATGACCCAAGGTGAAGGCAGATGCTTCACAGACTGAGCCACCCAGTGGCCAACTCTTGGTTTCAGCTCAGGTCATGATCTCAGGGTCGTGGGATTGACACCGCAATAGGCTCCACGCCCAATGTGAAGTCCATTTGCCCCTCTCCCTCTGCTCCCCGCCCCCAAAGCTCTCTCTCTCAAATAAAATCTAACAAAACAAAACAAAACAACCCCCAAAACAGGAAAACCTCTCTCACCAATACATAAATTTCTCATGCTTCCTTCCTTCATGGTCTCATTCTAGCATCTTCTATTTCTTTTTCTATCTTCCTTCCAGACAGTGATGCAGTGTTTGGAAATCCTGCCTTAAAAAAATGCACTTCACAGATGGGGCTTGGAGACACCAAGGCAGGTCCTTGGGTCAGGGGTTTTCTTTTCCACTTTGTTGTTAGGTTGGGTCTTTTTTTTTTTTTTTGTTAGGTTGGGTCTTGACCCCACAGTTAGAAATGTACAAAGGGGCCTGAAGCATATGTGGTTGGAGAGCACAGTCCTCTGTCTTCCCTTCTGCTGATGAGCCTTGAGTTGTAGGATCAGAAGTTCAAGGCTGAGAAGACCCTCTCCCATGGTAGCAATGAATGGGCCGTGGCTAGAACACTTCATTAATTACTTTGCAGGACAAATGGGTTTAGGGTAACCTGCCTCCACGCCTGCCCTTCATCAGCCATTTTCCAGGTAGTAAACGAAGACGTGATGTGTCATTATTTTAAAGTTTCTGGTCACTGCCCTACACTGGCTTCTCCCACCTCAGACATTTCTTCTGCCACCAACACGGACAAGAAGAAGTGATGCATTTTTGAACTTGTAGTAAACTAAACTTAATAAAACAATTTAGAGAAAAAAATTTATTTACAGACACCTATGCATACCATATTCTCATAGACCGCAAAAGAACAGTTTGAGTCTTTTGTAGGAACATTACTTAATTACTTAGGAGAACATGAACTCACTACCATTCATTGGGAAGTCACACCTTCTGGTATGTTCTTACTGTATAGAAAAAAAAATTCCTGAATTCGTTTCTCTGTTCTATTCTTCGGCATATGAGATGGAAGTGTTTGAGAGGGGTTACACAGCGTTCAAGGTCAGATGGGACAATTCTCACAGAGCGTTGCTGGTTTGCCCCCATGATAAATCCAGTAACTCTGCTCATAGATTCATGCCAAAATGACAGTTTTCAGAAACTTCTGCAAGAGGATTTAAACAGTTTTGTGCCTTGCCACCAAAATGTGTGTTCATCTCTCTCTACACCTCCACACCTGGCAGTGTTTCAGCCCAACATTTGCTACAGTATTTTGAGTTCATCTTGTTTATTTTCTGCTTTATTTTTTGTCTCCTGATGTACATTTTATGTGCAAAGCCAAAGTTACCGTTGCTCGTGTGCGCCGCCACTGCTCAGCCCTGCTTTTAGACCGCATTTCTTAATTAAAATACGCATCAGAGCAATGTGGACTTCAGGGTTTTGGATTTTTGCTTCCAACCTCAGCTCGTGTAGCTGCTGTCTAGAATGGCCTTCGTTACATGTCGGACCGGTAGCACAAAATTGCAGAGAGCTATGCTGAGAGTGCATATTCACTAGGAAATACCATGTCTTGGAAAATTCTATTTCAGAATATTGACAAGATGTCAGCCGTGCGATAGGACTGGGAAGGAGCTCTTCTTGGAGCACTAGTAGAGGGATGCTGTGCAGCGGTGTACAAGAATCCCCAAATTTGAACTGAGTTGGTCTAGACTAGTGGGTGTCTCCAAGGGGAGTCGGGGAGCCAGGAGCACCAGCATCACCGGGAAACTTGTTAGAAATGCAGAGTCTTGGGCTCTTCCCCAAACTTCCCAAATCGGAGACCCTGGGGGGTAAGACGAGCAATCTCTTGTTGTTGTTGTTGTTTTTAAGATTTTATTTATTTATTTGACAGAGAGAAAGTGAGAGAGGGAACACAAGCAGGGTGAGTGGGAGAGGGAGAAGCGGGCTCCCCGCTGAACAGGGAGCCCAATGTGGGGCTCGATCCCAGGATCCTGGGATCACAACCTGAGCCAAAGGCAGACGCTTAACAATGGAGCCACCCAGGCGTCCCTGTGTTGCTCGTATTAGCGAGTGTTGGAAGTCCCGCCCGAGGTTCTGACGGGCGCTCCCCTGTGAACACCCCTGGTTTATCTTGAAAGCTCGGCTCACCGGCTGTCCCGGGGGTGGGGCCTCGGAGAGGTTCTCTCTGAGCAGGGGTTTCCCGTGCCACTGTCTCCCCGGTGCCCTTTTCCTGTGCCCCGTTTCGCACCTGGCAGGCAGGAATGCTGGCAGAACTGATGTCCAGCGGGGCACAGATCCGCCCGACACCCCTCCGTACCGAGGCCCCGATGTCACAAGGATCTCTTGGCGCCCCCACCCACCCCGGGTCTGGGTCCGCCGCGCGGATTCTCCAAAGCGGCTCTTCCCGGGAAGCCTGAAAAGTGAGGGGCTGCCCCTGCCCCAGCTGGACCAACTGGAGGTCCTCCCAGTGGAGAAGGCAAAACAGCGGGTGCTTTAGGCTCCACGGGTCACGCCTGGACCCTCCCCGCTTGGCCGAACGACCCGGAGCGCCGAGGAGGGCTGGCGAGGAAGGAGTTTGGAAACCGTAGAGCCCTACGCGGAGGCCGGTTTCGTCGTCACCGGATGCTCTTGAGAAATTGCTCTGTTCCCCTTTCTCCATCCTTTGTCTTTCTAGTCTCAGCAGCGTAAAGGCGGCGTCTTCGCGGCCCCACGGGTGCTTAACGGTCCCGCCGCGTCCTCGCACGTGCGTCGGATGCGGCTGCGGTGCGCGGGCGTCTCTCCGCGGTGACCCCGGAAACCTGTCCCAGAGCCTCGCAGGCCAGAGACAGGACCGGCGGGGAGGCGGCAGGGAACCAAGGCAGGGCTGGAGCAAGCGGGGCCGCGGGGATGACGGGGGTCTTCTCTCCTGCCGGGCTCTCGTCTCCGCCAGCCTCGACTCAGCTGCGAGAGGAGGCCGGAGCCGTGGCAGCCGGAGCAGCTGGTGAGGCAGGAGCCGGCCTCTACCCCCCCCACCCCCCGCCGCTCGCTGGTCCCAGGGAAGGGCTGTGACTGGGACAGGGTGACGGGTGGGGTCAGGCCCGGGTCATGGGGCTCCCCCAAAGAAGAAGGAGGTGACAGCTGGTGAGGAACGTAGCGTGCGACCAGCAGCAGAGTCGTGGGGAAGACCAAGGCCACCAGCTAAGACCCCATAGGAGTCCTCTGGCTACACTGGGAGGGCTGAGGGGACACTTGAGTTTGGATACTTTGCGGCTTCCCCGGGCTCAGACGCGTGCAGAAAAGGACTTCAACACTCACAAGTAAGAATAGCACAGGGCGCCTGGGGGGCTCAGAGAGTTAAGCGTCTGCCTTCGGCTCAGGTCATGATCCTGGGCTCCTGGGATCAAGCCCTGCATCGGGCTCCCTGCTCAGCGGGGAGCCTGCTTCTCCCTCTCCCTCTGCCCTTGCTCATGCTCTCTCTCTCTCTCTCTCTCTCTCTCTCTCTCGGATAAATAAATGAAATCTTTAAAAAAAAAAAAAAAAGAAGGGGACGCCTGGGTGGCTCAGTTGGTTAAGCAGCTGCCTTCGGCTCAGGTCATGATCCCAGCGTCCTGGGATCGAGTCCCACATCGGGCTCCTTGCTCTGCGGGGAGCCTGCTTCTCCCTCTCCCTCTGCCCTTGCTCATGCTCTCTCTCTCTCTCTCTCTCTCTCTCTCTCTCGGATAAATAAATGAAATCTTTAAAAA